>NC_137950.1:585000-842500 GCF_963969265.1 Rhamphochromis sp. 'chilingali' | reverse complement strand
GAATAAGGCTTTCAGTGCCAGCGTGTCTACAGCGTGTCTGCAGCGTGTCTGCAGCGTGTGGGGTTTTGCAGAATTTTGTGCTAATTTACATCAACATACAGGAAACTGGAGAAGGCAGATAATGTGGTCGGTTCACTGGAGTTTCACATTAGTCATTAATGACACACAGAGTCTTTATCTCGTCGTGTTTGGCTCGCAGTGTTGGTGCAGGCTAAAAGACATGATAATGATTCATTTTCTCCCGAGTAAATATCACGTTTCTAGCCCCTGTCTGTGATTATTACTTACTTGACTTTTCCTTGAAAGCCAATTACCACAGCTGATATTAATTCAGCTGTAATTACACATGAGGAGAAATGTAATGTAACTGACTTCCCACTGAAATGGGATCAATGTTAAATTTGGTAATTAGGTCATAATTTTGACTAAAATGTCCTCACTGAATGAATATAGTGAGCATTATTAGCAGCAAGTAGATACCTGCATAATCACTATCTAACAACACAGCCCATTAACAAATATGTGTTTAAAGGTGGGAAACATCACCTGCAGCTGACATCACAACCTGTAAAAATACCACAGGTCTCTCCCACAGATGTCATTCTCATCGTCGAGTTTTCAGTGGAAGAAATGTTTCATGTGTCTTGGTCTAAGCTGACAGCAGGTTTCCTTAAACAGCCTTTATGCAGTCCTGCTGCATAAACAGTTTCACCATCATTCACATGCAAATGTTCACCATCATTAACTGGTAAGAGTTAGATCCACAGAGGAGATGGAAGATAGCCCCATCAAAGAGCTGCTGGGTACATGTGTCAGTGTCGTCACATAAGCGCTGATTTAACAGGAGAAGAAGGCAAAACCCAAACTTTCACAGTTTCAAACATCTCCATCTGTATCTGTGTGTCTCGGAGCTTCTGTGTGATTAAAACCCACACGACCTCCGACCCAGCTGTGGCCTCTGTGGTGCAGCCGAAGCGCCTCAAAGACTGCGTCACATCACTAAGAAATGTCAGAATCACAGGTGAGCATAACAGGAGACATCTTCCACCATCTAACAGTGCTGTGCAGCCATGCCCACCCTCTGTGCTACAGCTCAGATAATAAAGAAACTGACGTCACTGCTAGTCAAAGCTTTGGTCATCATGTTACAATTTAGGGAAAGCTTCAGTCAGCTGAGACTGACGACACTTCATCCACTGAAAATATTTAGAGTATTGATGAGCACGAATCAAGACACCACAGGTTTCTATTATCATTTACAAAACGTCCATATTGTGAACATGTATATTTAAAAGTAATATTTCCAAGGCACTTAGAGTTTCTCTAAAACCATCTGGAGCATTACATTCATTCACCTCTGGACCAAAGTCCAAAAATCTATTTTTTTTTCTTTTTTTTGTGTCCCATTTGGATCTTTAGCATCAGAACTGTTGTCTTAAGGCCAAGAAAGATGCCAAGCGGATTTATTTTACCAAGTGGATCATCATGGCCTTGCCATATTGGTCCATTTGATTGACCTTTATTATAATTATGAATTTATTTTATTTTCAGTTGCTACAAATGGGACAGACATGACTGGGGGATAGGACGGGGAGAAAGAATGAAAGAAAGAGAGGGAGAGAAAGAAAACCAAAGGGGAGAAGAGACGGTGAGAAGGGGGGGGGGGAGGAAAAAAACAAACAAAAAAAAACAAAACACCTGGATCACTGTATGGAGAAAAAAAACAGAAGAGAAAGCAAACAACAAAGAGCAACATAATAAAAAACACAGCACCATCACAATAAACTAGCTAGCAGTAGATATCAGTAGATACTAAATAATAAACGATATTGTGCAGCACGCAAGATAGACAGCGTACAATGTGCTTTGAGGCAGCAGCCAAGAAAGCTTTAGTCCGCGTCTGTGAATACCCGTGTGTACACCTGTGTGCATACCTGTGTGGATCAGCATGCTTGTATTCCAAAGGTTTCTCCATGTAACGATCTGCTAGGGAGTGTGGGGAGCCACAGCCCCGTCCTCCAGGGCATGAAGCGGGTATGGAGGAGATCAAAACTCCAGACATCCAGAGGCCCCCAGAACACAAGAGACCAAGGAAGACCAACAGAGGGGCAGCCGCGCCACTGTCCCAGAAAGAGCTGAGGAGAGTCCCAGATGAGGGCTCACTCAGCAGCCGCAGAGCAGAAGCCAGGGGGAGTTGCAGTGACGCGCCCGTGAGCTCCGCCGGCAGCCAGCTGTGCCTGAGTGACCGATCCCCAGGCCGAGAGGCCGGGGGCACCCCACCTCCGAAGTGGCCCGAGCGAGCCCCAGGCTCCAGGCCCCGATAAGCGGCCGCCAAGGAGTGAGCCGGTGTGTACCCGGACGCCCACCCCCAGACACAAAGAACCACCAACGCACCGATGTCTGAGGGAGTCCGCCACTGGCAGGGGAAGAAGTGGTGGGTGGAGATAGGCCTCCAAACCTTGGAGGGCCCGAGATGTCCCCAGAGAGGTGGCGTCTGATACCCAACCTGACATATAGACACAAACATCCATTCCCACCCTCATGCTCTCATATGCACTCACTCCACACTCAACCAACGTGGAGACAGACATAAAGAGACGCTGTACACACGATCACACTCCCCAAGCGTACTCTACGAACCGGGTCTAGGTACCCTTGCCCCTGGAGGGGGGAACTGCACCCAGACCCAGGTGGTGTTACCCTTTTCCCTGCGGTGGGGAGAGGCAGACCGCCCCGACTCTGCAGCAGCAGGGAGGCCCCACACTCCAGACCGCAGTCGGACGGCCAACTCCTCCTCCTAGCCCCCCCGCTCCAGCAGGCCACAGAGAATGGGGGTGAGAGAAGACTCCAAACCTCCCTCCACCCGCTCATTGTAGTGTTGATGCATGTGTGTTCTAAGGTGCAATTAAAACCCAGGAGGGCATGGAGCTACCTGCCAGAGAGCAGCGGGTAAGCGCATAGTCCCTCCTGCTAGCCCTCAATGTCTACGTGTATTTAAAATTGAGAGGTGGGCAACGACGCCAGGGGTGGGGTGTACACCCTGATGGTAATTTGGACTCCGTGTACCGTGCCCACCCCCAAGATCCTATATGTATGTGTAATGAGAGTGTGAGTAATGTGAATGTCTAAGTTGTGGGATAAAATTGAGGCAGAGGCAGCCAGAAGGGGACGGGGGGGGGGGGGGGGGGGGGGGGTAGCCTCCTCTGCACCCTGGTGACATACCCCTACTCCAAGGCCCTGCATGTGTGGGTGGTTGTGGTGGAGCGGGAAGAGGGAGGCAGCTGGAGATGGGGAGGGAAGGAAGGGAGGGGCAGGTGACCCCTCCCTGGGGCCAGCTCCCCCGCTGACCCCAGTAGGCACTCCCATACTCCCATACTTTCCATAGGGAAAGGGGGCCCAGGCTCATCCAGACCGGGGCCCCACAGAGCCCGGGACAGTCCACCTGGCCCCACCACAGAGAAAACTGCACCCACCCCACCTTCCACTCATCTTCCAGACTACATGAGACAATAGACGCCCAAGCTGAGATCTTCCTCCACCTCTCCTGTGTCTCCCCCTCCTGCAGAGAGAGTCCCTGAAGAGAGGAGACCTCCTGCAAGATGTGACAATCTCCCCCACCAGTTGAAGAGCCCCCCAGGCGGCTCGATGCACCGGCGGCACCCTGCGCCAGGGATGGGCCCCCATGCACCCACCCGCCCACAACCCCGGCAACACACAAACCAGGACCCAAGGCCCCGAGGCCCGGCCAGGGCCCCAGCCCAGAGACGGAGCGCCCCCAGAACCTCACGCCCATCCTGGATCCACCCAGGGGCAGACAGGCTACCAGGTCAGTAACCCACGTCCGTCAGCACAGACCCTCCCCTAGCCCTGCTGCATGCAGCCACGAGGAATCAGTCACCCGAGAGCCAAAAGAGCCCCCACCCGGACATGACCGCTACCCCGGGTTGAGCCCCCCAAGGAAGATGCCTCCGGGGAACCCCCCGACGCCCTAAGGCTGTCCCTACCCCCACACCAATCACAACAGTGAAGGCGGGACCAAACTATGACCCCCCCACCCCCACTAGGTGATGGAGCTGATCAAAGGAGCCCAGAGCAATTGATCTGATGTGGTGGCAGAGGCTGTATCAAGACTAATGTAATCTAATAGATAATTTCTATATTGGTTAGAATTAAGATTGTTTTTATTTTTCCAGTTCATGAGGACTGTTTTCTTGGCTATGCATAGGGCAGTGAAAACCATATGGGCGATATTCTTTTCTGAAGTGACATTATCTAAGCTGCCCAGTAAACACACTAAGGGGGAAGTTGGAATGTTACATTTCAGACACTTTGATAAGTCTTCACATATCTCGCGCCAAAACTTCTGCACTGGTGGACAGAACCAAAGAGCGTGGATGTAATTGTCTGGTGTATTGCCTTGACAGTGTGAGCAGTTGTTGGAAGATGTAAAGCCCATCTTGAACATCCGATGACCTGTATAGTGCACTCTATGAAGTATTTTGTATTGTATTAATTGCAGACTGGGATTTTTAATCAATTTAAAGGTTTTTAAGCAAATCTGAGACCAGAAGTTTTGGTCTAAGCTGACTGATAAATCTGCTTCCCACTTTGCAATAGGAAGGGATATTGATTCATCTAATTTAGAAAGTGTTCTGTATATTTTAGATAATAATTTGGGGGATTTAAGAGTAAGGAAATGTGCCGCACTTGGTGGTGTTTGTAATTCAACTTGACTGAGGTTAAATTTCTTTTTTACTATGGATTTAATTTGTTGATATTCTAAAAATCTTGTCTTGTTGATCCCATATTGTGCAACTAGTCTGTCAAATGGAATAAATTCTGTTCCCTCTAATATATGTTCTAAGTATTTAATTCCTTTACAACTCCATTCTGGAAAATTAATCATATTATTGTTTTGTAATATGTCAGGGTTATTCCAGATAGGTGTACGTTTGCATGGGATTAATGAAGACTCCGTTATTTTTAGAAACTCCCACCATGCTGTCAGAGAGAAGCTGATGTTGATACTTTTAAAGCATTCATGTCTTTTGATGTTTGAGCTAATAAATGGTAGGTCTGAAATCTCTAGATCCTTGCATAGTGCCTGTTCAACATCTAGCCAGGGCTCATCTAAGAAGGTATGTTTTGACCATTCTGAGATGAACTGAAGCCTGTTGGCTAAGAAGTATTGGTGAAAATTTGGCAGATCTAATCCTCCTCTATCCTTGGTTCTTTGTAGCGTTTTTAAGCTGATACGCGGGGGTTTATCTTTCCAAAGGAATTTGGAAATATATGAATCCAGAGATCTGAACCAATCTTGTGATGGTTTGTTAGGGATCATCAAAAATAAGTAATTTATTTTTGGCAAGATCATCATTTTTATAGTGGCGACCCTTCCCATGAGTGATATGGGTAAAGATTTCCATCTAGTCAGATCGCCTTCTACTTTCTTTAGAAGTGGGATGTGGTTTAATTTAGTTAAGTCTGAAAGCTTAGGAGAGACATTAATACCTAAATATTTAATATTTCCGGATTGCAGTGGGGCAGAAGAAGAATTATGGAAGGAGCAGTTAATGGGGAGAACTGTAGATTTTGGCCAGTTAATTGAATAATCTGAAACTCTTGAAAACCAGTTTATTAGAGTAATTACCTCTGAGAGGTTGGTTTGTGTGTTTTGCAGAAAAAGCAACACATCATCCGCATAGAGACTGATTTTATGTTCTATATTCTTACATTTTATGCCCTTAATTGTTGTAGCCTGTCTAAATGCTGCTGCTAGAGATTTGATAAAAATTGCAAAAAGTGAAGGGGAGAGTGGGCATCCCTGTCTGATGCCCCTCAGGAGACAGAAGCTGGAGGATGTCTGGTCATTTGTTCTGATACGAGCTGTTGGGGAATTGTATAATATTCTTATCCAGTTTATGAAAGAGTTTCCAAAACCAAATTTGTGTAAAGTTGCGAATAAAAATTTCCAGTTAACTCTGTCAAATGCTTTTTCTGCATCTAGAGATAATATTATGGTTTCAATGTTTTTATTGTATGAGTAGTCTATCAAATTAAGTAATCTACGAGTGTTTGTTGAGGAGTGCCGACCTTTTATGAAACCAGTTTGGTCAGGATGAATTAAGAGGGGGGTTATTTTCTCTAATCTCTTTGAGAGAGCTTTGCAGATTATTTTAAGGTCTACATTTAAAAGAGAAATTGGACGATAGCTTGAGGGAAATAAAGGGTCTTTGCCTGGTTTTAGCAGGAGACTAATGTTGGCAGAATTCATATTTGGTGGTAGTCTGCCCTTTTCCTCGATTTCCTGCAACATGCCGTGGAATACTGGTGCCAAAATTGTCCAGAATTCTTTGTAGAATTCTGCAGGGAAGCCGTCTGGACCTGGAGCCTTATTATTGGGCATACTTATCAGGGCTTCCTGGAGTTCACTTGGCGTCAGTGGTGAATCCAGTTCCATTGCTTGACTGTCTAGTAATTTTGGAAGAGTTACGTTGTCAAGAAACAGATCAATTTCGTTTTTAGATGGGTTTATTTGTGGTGAGTATAAAGTTTCATAGAAATCCCTAAAAATGTTGTTTATTCTTCCAGGATCATATATTGTGTTCCCCGATAAATCTTTAGCAGCACATATAGTTGTTTTTTCTTTATTTATTTTTAACTGGTTAGCTAGAAATCGACCTGATTTGTTACTGTGTTCAAAATTCTGCAAGCGAAGTCTTTGTATAAGGAATTGTGTTTTTTTATTAATAGTTTCATTTAATTCTAGTTTTGTTTTGCGTATTTTGTTCAATGTTTCCTGATCTTGGTCGCACGCGTAGGCTTCTTCTAGTGATTTGATGGTTTTTTCTAATTCCTGAAAATTTTTGTTTTCTTCTTTCTTTTTATGTGATGAGAAAGAAATTATTTTACCTCTCATCACAGCTTTACCTGCTTCCCATAGAACAGAAGCAGATATTCCGGGAGTGTCATTATAGTCCAAATATGAAGTCCACTCCTTTTTAAAATATTTAATAAAGTCTTCATCTTTAAGTAGCGATATATTAAATCTCCAGTTTTTTCTTGGCGTAGTGTTATTCTTGTGCATTAGTGTTAAAGATACAGGACCATGATCGCTGACAGCTATAGGATGAATCTCAGTGTCTGAAATGTCGTTCAGCAGTGAGCTGCTGACCAGAAAATAATCCAGACCAGAGTAAGAGTGATGGACATGTGAGAAAAAAGTATATTCCTTACTGGTGGGGTGAAGGGAGCGCCATGCATCACGAAGGCCAAAGTCGCTCATATACTGTTTGATTATATTTGTGGACTGCCAATTATGCTGAGTTCCTGTTGTGTTGAGCCTATCCATGTCTTCATTTACTCCAAGGTTGAAGTCACCGCCAAGAATGAGTGTGCAATCGAGGTGTTCAGAGAGTGCACTAAAAAATCCGTGGAAGAATGAGGGTTCATCAACATTTGGACCATATATACTTACAATACATAGTTTTTTGTTCAATATTGATAGTTTAATAATTAGAAATCTACCCTCTGGATCTATAACTGTATCGAGTACTGTAAAATTAACATTTTTATGTATTAAAATTGCTACTCCCCGTTGTCTAGAATTATAACAGGCTGCAAACATGTTTGACCAAAAATCAATATTAACATAGCCAAGCCATTCTCTCACACATTCAGAAATGAGACTTAAAGTTGTGTTTAGTAAAAACTCACATGTTACAGGCACACAGCAGTGCTGCAGCATGTCTGTTTAATACTGATAAACATGTGCTCACATGGATCATGTCACTGTGTCAGTTATAGCAGAGAACAGCTTTTACACAGGACTGACAGCACAATCAATGCGTCTCTGACCTCATCCAGGGGAATGTTAGGTCATTGTATTAGGTTAAAATATTAAGTTTACAGCCAGCTGATTATTTCTGTGTGACACTGGCTGACAGTGAGTCAGTACTCTGTGTAGAAAGATGCTTGCTGATGATGTGATAGAATAGCCTTTATTGTCATTGTACAGAGTACAACGAAATTGGAGTGCCACTCCCTTGGTGCAAGTTTCAATAATAAATATAAATGTAAAATATAAAAAGTACAATAAAATAAGTACTCAAACAATAGTAAGTACAATATATACGGGATAGCAGCATTAATATAATGACAGTATGAATAGCAGCATAATATAATGACAGTGACTGTATGGAATAGGTTCAATTGTTTTTGTGCTTATTTACTACGGTGATAGCTCTGGGAAAGAAGCTATCCCTGAATCTGTTTGTCCTGGTTTTATGTGACCTGTACCGTCGGCCTGACGGTAATAGTTCAAACAGTTGGTTGCTGGGGTGAGAGTGGTCCTTGATGATATTGCCAGCTCTGCTGAGGTACCGAGAGTTTGCAGTGACCTCCAGGCTGGGCAGAGAGCAGCCAGTGATCTTCTGGGCTGTGTTGATGACCCTCTGCAGTACTTTCCTGTCCGCAGCTGAGCACCCTGCATACCATGTTGTTATGCCGTACGTTAGGATGCTCTCTATGGTGGCTCTGTAAAATGTCACCAGCAGCCTCTCCTCCAGGTTGTTCCTCCTGAGCACTCTCAGAAAGTGGAGACGCTGCTGGTCCTTTTTAACCACCGCTGTAGTATTTGCAGTCCAGGAGAGGTCATCAGATATCTGCACGCCCAGAAACCTCATGGAGTGTACCCTCTCCACACAGCTCCCGTGAATGTAGAGTGGGACCGGGTCTGCTCTGCCCTTCCTGAAGTCCAAGATAAGTTCTTTAGTTTTTGTGGTGTTCAGTTGGAGGTTGTTAACTGAACACCACTCAGTCAGTCTGTTGACCTCATCTCTATAGTCCGACTCATCCCCCCTTGAGATGAGTCCAACCACTGTGGTGTCATCCGCGAACTTTATGATGGTGTTTGAGAGATGGGTAGGGGAGCAGTGAGACAGTTTCTGGACCAGGATCTCCGGGATGATATGATTGAATGCTGAGCTGAAGTCCAGAAAGAGCATTCTCACATAGCTTCCTCGGTGCTCCAGGTGACTCAGCGCAGTGTGGAGTGCTATGGTGATAGCGTCCTCGGTGGAACGATTTGTCCTGTCGGCAAATTGGTGGGGGTCCAGAGTGGGAGGCAGACCGGCCCTGATGTGCTGACAGACCAGTCTCTCAAAGCACTTCATCACTACAGGCGTAAGTGCAACAGGCCTGTAGTCATTTGGGCTGGCCACAGCTGTCTTCTTGGCGATGGGGATGATGGTGGAGGTTTTGAGGCAGGGCGGGACGGTGTTTGATGACAAGGAAAGGTTGAAGATTTTAGTGAAGACTCCAGTCAGTTCGTCAGCACATGCTCTGAGAACCTTTCCATGTATTCCATCAGGACCTGCCGCCTTCCTGGGATTCACTGACCTTAGAACACACCTCACTTGGTGCTTCCTAAGTGTTAGTGTGCCAGTGCTGGGGGTGGGTGGAAGTGGTGTGGCAGCTGAGGGCTTGGTCGTCTCAAAGCGGGCGAAGAAACGGTTTAGATCCTCAGCCGGTGAGGCATCAGTCCTAGATGTTGCCTGGTTATTGCTTCTGTAGTTGGTAATGTGATTGATCCCCTGCCACATTTTTCTGGGGTCGTTGTCAGCAAAGTGATCTTCAATCCTCCTCCTATAGGCAGCCTTAGCTTTCCTGATGCCTCTACTCAGGTCTGCCCTGGCCGCCCTATACGCAGCCCTGTCCCCTGACTTGAAGGCAGTGTTGCGGCTTTTTAGGAGGGATTGCACTTCGCTATTCATCCAGGGTTTTTGATTTGGAAACACCCTGACCCTTTTGTTGACGGTGACATTGTCAACACAGCTCCTGATGTACGAGAGTACAGTGTCCGTGTACTCCTGGAGGTTGTGGCTGGAGAATAAATCCAGAGATGTTCTGCATCTCTAGAGTTCAATGTCAGGTTCAAACTTCAGCTCAGTTGAAGCCACAAGTCCTCATGTAGCTCAGGTGCACAGAAGGCAGAGAGAGCTACAGACTGAATACACGAGCACATAAACGTTTGCACCAAGACCCTTATTTGTGTGTGTGTGTGTGTGTGTGTGAGTGTGTGTGTGTTTGTGTGTGTGTGTGTTTGTGTGTGTGTGTGTGTGAGTGTGTGTGTGTTTGTGTGTGTGTGTGTGTGAGTGTGTGTGTGTTTGTGTTCGTGTGTGAGTGTTTGTGTGTGTGTGTGCGTGTGAGTGTGTGAGAGTGTGTGTGTGTGTGTTTGTGTGTGTGTGAGTGTTTGTGTGTGTGTGAGAGTGTTTGTGTGTGTGTGTGTTTGTGTGTGTGTGTTTGTGTGTGTGTGTGTTTGTGTGTGTGTGTGAGTGTGTGTGTGTTTGTGTGTGTGTTTGTGTGTGTGTGTGTGTGTTTGTGTGTGTGTGTGTGTGAGTGTGTGTGTGTTTGTGTGTGTGTGAGAGTGTTTGTGTGTGTGTGTGTGAGAGTGTGTGTGTGTGTGAGAGTGTGTGAGTGTGTGTGAGTGTGTGTGAGTGTGTGTGTGTGTGTGTGTGTGTGTGAGTGTGTGTGAGTGTGTGTGTGAGTGTGTGAGAGTGTTTGTGTGTGAGTGTGTGTGAGTGTGTGAGTGTGTGTGTGTGTTTGTGTGAGTGTTTGTGTGTTTTTGTGTGTGTGTGTGTGTGAGTGTGTGAGTGTTTGTGTGTGTGTGGGTGTGGGTGTGTGTGTGTGTGACTCCCTCAGAGCTCGACGGTCCAGCTCATGAATGTTTTTCACACAGTGCTGGGATGCTCGAGTCTTATCTGTGATTTGACACGAATTGTAATTCGTCAGCTGAGACTGGACTCACCGTAACATAGTCGTGACCTTAATGAACACAGTGGTTTTGTGCATAAGTGCTGCTGTTGGTTGTTTAAACCCGGTGATAATGACAGCAGAACCACTGGTTCGGTCTCTTTTTCCTATTGCACACATCTCTTCCTCCTTTGCAGCAACAGAAGCACAGAGGTTGTAGCAGACGAGAGCTTGGAGCTTAAAGGCAATAAAGTTAGCTATCGATCAATACTCTGCCACCACCTCTCCACCCCCAGCTGTCTCTTCCTCTCCAGCAGCCAGCACGAGGTCATCCTGTATTTGGACTTGAGATGTGCGAGGCTGCAAAGAAGCACGATCAGTGGACAGACAGTGTCTGGGCATGAGTGAACAGAACAAGGTGAAGGAGCTTAGTCACTCAGACCGTAGCATGCTGCAATAAACCGCAAGCTGGAAGCAGTTTCACAAACTATATTTAGATATTCTGCATCGCTGTGTCTCTGTGGACAATTCAAGATGAAGCCCGGGACCAAAACCAGCCGCACTGAAACTTTTGTGTGTGAATGTGTTTTTTTCACTTTGGAAAACAGATGTTTGTTCTCGTTCAGCCATGTTTCTCTTGGACTCTCAGCCTAATCGAGCTCTTCTCATCACACCGTACACCGAAACGCTGGAATATTTCAAATGAAATCAACTAAGAACATGTAGCAGTCAGACACAGCTGACACATAACAAACACAGTTTAATGAAATCTTTTATTTTAGAATCAGAAAATATAGAAACAACCTAATAGTGCTCATCTATTAACACACACACACACACACACACGCACACGCACACGCACGCACACACATCCCATCAAAGAGGAGCTTTTAAAGAAGGGAGAAGAATATTTAGTGTACAACAAGTCAAGTCAAGTGGCTTTATTGTCGTTCCAACCCTGTGCAGGGGTTCAGTGAAACGAGACAACCTTCCTCCCCACATGACTCCACCTCTGCTGTTTGTACTGCACACGGTGTTGGACAGGACGTCTGAACACAGGTTCTGGATGCAGTCTAAGCTCAGTTTACTCAGATTAGGGGAGAGGGAAACTCTTCTGTTTAATCTCCTTATTCGTGAGGAGATCACCGCACACTGTGAATAAAAGAAGAAGCAACGAGCCAAGCACCTGTATGTGCTGCTGTGGTGTGATATGGGGACTTCAGGAGGAAGATATGTACACCAGCTGCTGGAGATCTGACTGATACTAAGAGATACTGTCAAATAGAACATGTATAAATAAATGAATCACTATCTTGCATGATTTCTTCATTCCTATCAGAAGAACGTTTGAACATTTATTCAAACTCTCTTCTGAAAGGAAGATTCATCTTCCTGTTTCAGCCTGTTTGAAGTTTTTCATTGTCAAACAGGAGAGAATAACACCATATTATTTGTGTGTTACTGTTGTGTATACTGTGATTCACTAACAGTGAGTAGTACTTTTAGGACAGTAGCTTTAACATGATTGTTTATTTTGTAGCTCCGTTTACACATCTTTGATGTTTCCTCATTTCCACACAAAGCTGAAGCTGTGATTGAAACGTTTCAGACAGCTTCCTGACAGGTAGCATGTTAGTCCAACTGCTGAGGTTTTCCACACTGGGCCAGGACGGTCTGGAAGCTTTTGTCCCTTAATAAATTTCCAGGTCTCTCTTGGAAATGAGATTTTTAATCTCAATGAGATTTTTTACCTGGATAAATAAAGGATTAATAATAATAATAAAAATCACTTTATTGTTATCTAATGTTAACAATAGTTTGATGATCTGAAACATTTAAGAGACAAAGATGCAGAAAAAAACATCTCGGGGTCAAAGGCTTCTTCCTAACAGCAGAGCGCTCTGTATGTCAGCGGTGAGCAGCAGATATTTGAAGATCAGACGTCTTGACAGAGAATAACAGTGGATAAAGGCGATAGAGGCACACAGGTGATCAGAACTCTTTATGGGAATCATTGTTATGGCCCCTGGCCTCATGTGGGCCCACCTTCCTGTATGGAAATTCAAGCGTGCCAGGACTCACAGGTGATTGGCTGGTCAGGGACCGATGCCCACAATCATAATCAGCAATCACAAGCATCAAAAACAAGATCAGAACCTAAAAGGAGTCAAAGAAGTGATTTGCAGCAAAAACAGAAAAAGATATTGAGACAAACAAAAAGTGATGACACAAAAGAAATGTGTTAGACTGAGTGTCTCTGAACATCTGGCACAGCTGCTGTAGACAGCAGTGTTGCACCTTCCTCAGTCTGGCTGCAACACAGCAGAGCTACACAACAAACAGGGAACTTTTTTAATATTCTTTAAAGCAAAGCAAAAGAAAACACACAAAGCTGAATCACTGACACGGTCTGTACTTCAGATGTGATGGCAGAGTTGAGTTTGTGTCCTCTGCTTCCTCGGACATATCAGGTCAGCTAAATGAGAAAATGTGTCCGTGGTGGCGAAAACAGCTTTACAGCATTTTTGTATGTGACACCACAGAGCAGAAAACTTTAAGCAACAATGTTACTACCTGTGCTTCTTTAATATTATTCATTCTTTTAACAAAATCTGGTAAAAAAAAAGTGTTTGCCACACATGTGATGTATGAGTGAATAAATCTGTTTATATATTCACCAGTGTTACAGCATCATCCACCTCTTTACAAAGACACAACTATGAAGAGCAGACACACAGTGAAGACACTACAGAGTGGACACTGGCAGCGTGTTGTCCACGTGTGGTTATTACACAGATGATGGTCAGTGCCTTGTGGACACAGAGGCTTTCAAACAGAGGCACAGACACAGACACACACAGACACACACACACACTGCAGCCCTTCTAACAATCCAGGACAACTGCACTATGTCCATTTACTCATGACTGTGCTAAATGAACAGTGAAGCCCACTGCGGTATAATATTAGTTGTGGAGATGACGCTTATGAAGCATGTTTGTAAAGGATTAAAGGAGGGAGCACACGGGAGAAGCTGCTCACCAAATTGTATTATAATAAACTATTGTGTGTGTGTGTGTGTGTGAGCGAGTGTGTGTGTGTGTTCATCTTGCTAATACTGCCTGCACTCCTTTGTGTCACCCCAGAAAAGCTGGAAGAAGTGATGGTGAGAGGAGGCCTGTGCTTCCCATATGGAAAAGATATTTATAACTCTTATAAAGTTTGTATCTGTCTGTGTGAAACTTGTATGAAAAGCACTCAAGAGTGAAAACAGATATAAGATCCCTTGAAAAATTATATAAATGAAACTTGTATGTTTTGGATACTTACTAAAACAGTATATGAAAGTAATGAGAAAGTGGCCACTTTCATGAGTAAATCATATAAGCCTGATATATGATTCACTATATGAAGTAGGCCACATCTGATGCAAGTCTTTTATAAGTTTTTACTATTTCTTTTCCATATGGAATTACATAACTGTACATTACATTCAGACCTCTGTCACACAGGTCTACAGACCAGCTGGTGACCTCCTGGTGACCTCCTGCTGTAACCAGGAAGCACTAAAGACTATAACTGAAACCTGCATGTTCACTGCCTCTGCATAAAGGACTCACTAAAGACACTTAACCATCTCACAAACTAGTTTGTTTATTAATAATAAACACAGTATTCCTTAATCTTACTCAGTCCATGTTTTCTAATCACTGCAAAAATGTTAGCATCAATCACACCTCAGTGCAGCCTGTCACTTTTGTACACCACCACATATATGTGCACACATACAACACTGAGTGTCCCCTTCTGTGGAGTCCCCCAGGGCTCCGCCCTTGGACACCTTCTATTGTCTTTATATATGTGACCTGTTTTCAGTGACTCTTCTAACTATGCAAATGATGCCCAGCTGTACTTTTCTGTTCAAGGAAAACAACCTGAACAGCCATTACGAACTGGATGTATTCAGATTTTACAGCACAACCTTACACCCTAAAGCCATCATGCTGATGAGGTTATAGCAACTAAATTGGTAACAGCCTAACAGGTCAGCTGTGGTTTGTTTTAAGCTAATTTCTATAGGTTCTTTTCCCCTTTGTCTCTCATTATTTTGGACCACAGTTGATCTCTATTTGTGCAAAATGAAAGTGACCGTGTGGATGATTATGTATGTTGGAACAGGTACACTTATCTTTAATGTGTGGCTTTTATTCAAACTATGTGGCAGTTTGTAACTTTGTGTTTTGAAAAATTCTATTCATGATCATGGTGTTAACAACAATCAGCAATTAGCCTCCAAGGTTTCAGGGCTGTATCTTAAACACGAGCCAGCAGAACAATGAGAGGCTGTCACAAATTCTGCTGAAAGCAAAAAGAAGTGAAAGGAGGAAGGAGGAATTTATTTCATCGATGCTTCTTAGGAGAAAAAAGGAAACTTTTTAAAAACTATCCATTTTGTGCTGCTGTCTGTGATTTATAGTAACTATGACTGAGTGAAAATCAGAAATAACGGCTTTAAGGAAGGTTATAGGTCATTTTAGTGGCTCCTTAAACAAAACCTGTTCTAAAGCCTCTCTAAAGTATAACAGTGGTCAGCCTGAGACACACAGTTTTATATAAAAGACTGATGTAAAGTGGACTACACTTTCATCAGTGTTTCTCAAAGTCAGTGTGAAGCATTTCAAAAACAGTCTGCAGCAGGCCCTTTGTCACACGTCTTTAATACGTGCCATATAACCGTAGTCAAAATAAATGGAAACATCGGAAAGCTGCTGACGAACAAAATAATAATCATATAGAAATTACAATATTTAAAGTTGAGTATAAAATTACTATATGTGGTACATAATGGGATATTATGCAAACCCACATATAATATTACTTATAAATGGTCATAGACAATGCATGCAGGTTCAGCCGTTTACTGCCAGCTGTGCACATGTCAGTGCTGCTCTTACATTGAGCTGCTCTCAGAAAACGCCTGTCAGCATGTTTCTGTGCTGTCGCTTGCTCTTTACTCTTCGCCTCATAAACAAAGGTGCAGAACAGAGTAGACTCCTGCTCTCTCTCTAAAATAAAGCATGAATTAACCCTGCAGAGTAGAAGTGGATCTAAGCCCAGCTCAAAGGAAATGTACAGCGCAGGGTTGGACCACGCTTTGTCCCAAACGCCTTCGACCCACAGTAAAGCGAAAGGGATCAAAGTGGGGACGAGCAGCAGAAGATGGGTTTAAAGATGTGATCTCAGGTCCTCATTTCACTGTGTAGCACTCCAGCAGGCTTCCCTCTCTCTCTAACCCATGCAGCGCGCTGCTCGGCACACTCAATTATTTATTAGCTTACAGACGCACTGAGAGCAGTGAAGGGAGGAGGCAGCTGCACATCTCCCCTCTGCTTTAGACTGTTGCTCTCATCTTTCCATCCTCTGCTCTTCAAAAGTCACTATCCCTCCATCTGCATCGTTCTATGTAAAACATGAATAATTAACACTAATGAATCAGTGGTGCAAGCAAGAAGCCAAAGCAGCCTGGTCATTACCTTCGTCTTTCTTTCCCTTCTATTTCTCTAATAAGCACCTGGCTGCTGACTGACCCTCCAGCTGCTTCTTTTCTCTTTTCCATGAACCTTTTCATCAGTTCTGGATACTTGCTTTGTTTCCACTCTTCCAGCCTCTGATCGTTTCTCACATCCCTCACACCGGAGGTCTTTGTTCCCGCCTGTACTCTCCGGAGGGACAGATGGAGGAACTCTGTTACTGTTGTCATACTGGCATCAAGAAGATCACTGCAACCTCAGCACTGCGAGTGTGTGTATGTGTGAAACTACTGCAGTGTAGCTGGTTTGGAATATATTGTATTCAAAGTTGTTTAATGACACACTTGCAGCCATCTTTTGGTAAGCAGGTGTGCAGACAAGCAGGTGTGCTTGATAAACCTGCAGATCTGTGCACCATCATCAGTGATGACACTTTTGTGCATGTATGTGTCCACATGTGTAGCATGTTTGTGTCTGAGAGCAACAGGAGGAGAGTTGGTAGGCAGAGAGGATAAAGAGGAATAGCTGATGTCGACTGGACTGGTTGCTACACAGGCCCCACCCACAACCCCTTTGCTTCATGTGTTCACACAGTCTCCACTTTTCTGTGGCTCAGCAGAGAGAGGACAGACGGAGACAAAGACCAACAATAAGGACAGCATCACATCAGCACACCTCCGTCATGCGGCTCTTTCTCACTTTATATCTTGTTAGATGGAAACAGTTTGCAGCTGATCGCACTTGTTTCAAATCACAACTCTTAAAATAATGACTTTGTAACAAACCCAGTAGTTTCACACTAAACTAAGCCTGAGGGGGAGGGATGTCCAATGTTGAGTTTAAAGTTAAACCTTAAAAAATGCTTTAGAGGAACTCGTGTACATGTATTGGATCAATACGAGGCTCGTTTTTAAAATATACACGCCAACCATCAAACCAATCAGACGATCGAGCTGCTGGTTCTCCCAGAGCCTCCTGTAGGTCTGCAGTGCAACAAGCTTCTTCAGGCGAAGGTCAGTACACGCTGCACTGCTGTGCTTCCAGCTCCGTCCGGAACGTCAATAAAAAGCCGGCTTTACACACTTTCAGCCAAAACTCCTCGACCTCCTGTATGGGCCCAGCTCCCATGACAGGCACTGCGCAAACACAGACTCACACTCATACAGTGTGATGGAGCAGCTTATCCACATAATGTTTAACCCAGAAAATGGCACATAGCTGAACCATGCCTCCAGATGAATAACACAGGTGCACTTTGAAATATTCTCAGTATGACTTTCTGCGCACATTTTTTATGAAATAACAGAAAAGGGTAAACAGACTGCAAAGTCAAGCAGGTGATCATTAGCCTGGGAGAAACATTCTTGTACCTGCCTACATTAATTGCTTTCCAACTCACTGGTGACTCTGCAGTGTTTGGTTGGCTGTCAACATGCAGCAAGAAGGTTGTAGGTTTGAACCTCTGTGTGGGATTCATACGTCCTCCCTGTACCTGCACAGGTTTCCTTACAGTCCTCCCTCCATCCATAGATATTTATATGGGGCTATGTGAGTCAGATAAAAGCTCAAAGTGTTTGGGTAAAGGGTGCAAGTAATGCAAAAAGCTCTGAGTGGTCAGCAAGACTAGAAAAGTGCTACATAATGTCCATTTCTGTTCAAAGGGACAGTGCTACAGTGTTACAGTGCTACAGTGTTACAGTGTTACAGTGAACTAAAGGGAATAAGGAAAGCTGAGATGAGAGGCACAGTCTGTAAACTGTCACCAATGAAAGAAGAATGCAGTTTTTTTGCACTCATGTCATGTAATGTTGTCATTTTAAAAAGCAGTTGGCCATTGCTATCTTCTACTTCTGTGACATGTTTTTAATTTGCTTGTTGATTTTGTCCTGAAGTTACAAACTAACAGCAACAAATCAAAGTAAACCCTCACAGTTTGGGGACAAGTCTCCTCTGACAGACTCAAACTGTGAATCCAGCCTGGCAGCAGTAATAACAATAGTTGTGATTGGTCCTGCTCATCATATCAGTGATGCAAGTGTGCAGTAATCCACTACTGTGTACTCACAGAGTAGTCTGCAGACCTACTAATTCACCTCAAAGCAGACGTATACATGAAGAGCAACACTGTAACCTCACTGCTAATAACTGCAAAGCTTCACATTATCTCTGACAGGAAGAGAGAGCTGAGCTCTGTGGGCCAAGATGACAAAAACACATCAGCTCCCACACACACCCAGAAACTCAACACCACACGTTTTATGTCAGCACAAAAAGGATTCTCAGTCATTGTGTGTGTGTGTGTGTGTGTGTGTGTGTGTGTGTGTGTGTGTGTGTGTGTGGGGTCCCTCAGTAATGCTCAGGAGCCCTCACAGGGCCTAAGTACTCACCCAGAAATACATCATCATCTTCGCTGAGAGGGGATGAGAGAGGTTAGAAGATGAAGATGCACAAGGAAACCAGAGAGACCAGCGCTCTTCCTCTTTTTCTCTCTGTGTCTTGTGTGTTCGAGTGTTTTCAGTGTCTGCGCTGTTCTTCGTCGTCACTCAGTTTGTTTTTGCTGTTTGCTAAGTGTTCGCTGATGGCCTCTGTGTTTGCAGCAGTTAAAATCCTTTTCATGTGTTCCTCTGGCCCTGAACACAGTGGGTCTTCCTCTCTCTTGCTGCCTCTTTTTGCTTCTTAAAATTGCTGCAGAGCTTCTCCTCCCCCTGAACCTTTCCAAAAGTCCCCCTTTGCTTCTTTGCCGTAGGGAGAAGGAAAGAGAGAAATAGTGCTAAGAAGGAGAGAGTACTGTGAGACGCCGTTACTCTACACTCTGTTATTTATTCTTCCTTTCACTTCTTTTCCGCCTGTCTCTTCTTCCTCTCCTTGTCCAACTTGAGCTTTCACTCAGTGCTCAGCTCTTCCTGCCTCCATCTTTCCCTGCGTTTCGCCGATGTTAACTATTCTCGTGTTCCACTTACACACAGTCAAACCTGCCTCCTCTCAGTCTGAGCACACGCTCGCCTCTTTTCTTCAAATGTCATTCCCAGTAGTTCCAGCTCAGCAGCTCTGCTCTAAGGGAACACCAGTCTGAGAGCCACTTTCTTTAACAGCGTTGGCGGGTGAAAAGCACTGGAACGAGTCGGGCTGGGAAAACCTGGAAGTCACCACGCTGTACAGCAGCGCAGAAGCTTTCAAGCAGGGAGGAAAAAAGGAAGAGAGAAAGAAGGAGAGCAGCTAAGAGGAGGGAGAAAGAGATGAACTGTGAAGGGACGCTGCTGTGGCAGATACACGCTGGGAGGTGGTGGATGGCGAGATGCTGCGTGGAAGTTGTGGGATAGCCGACGGACGTGCCGGAGCACAAATGACAAGGAAAGATGAGATTAGAAAGAAAGAAAAGGCAAAGATGCAAAGAGCTGTGAGGGAGGAAGACGGAGCAGCTTGGCAGCGTTTCCCTTTACGCGAAAGAGCCAGAGATAGCAGCTGGTTTTATTAAGGAGCACTGGGGAGGAAGAGGACGGGAGGTTCATCCATGATGTGTGTGGGGGGTCAGAGGCAAGACAGCCGTCACACAAGCTTAGAAGAAGAACCAGCATGAAGTGGAGCTGCTTCCTCTGCTTGTTGTTCTGTTGTTGCTTCTGTTTCTAGCGCTAACACGCTAACATGCCTCTGTGAATAGATGTGTGTGTGTGTGTGTGTGTGTGTGTGTGTGTGTGTGTGTGTGTGTGTGTGTGTGTGTGTGTGTGTGTGTGTGTGTGTGTGTGTGTGTGTGTGTGCACTTGCTGGCTTGGCTGAGCTGGGATTACTGCAGGCTGCATGCTGAAGCCGGGTGTTGCTGGATGTTTGCACCTTTGTAAAATCAGCTCATGTCACACACACCTGTGTCAGAATAATGCTGACTTTGCATCTGTATCATTCTGATATGTATTTTGTGTGTGTGTGTGTTAGACTGGGAAAGACAGGCAGAGCAGCAGAGAGTGTGTGAGGGTGGGCAGGGCTAGATGTAGCCTGCCTCAGCACATTTCCCCCACCAACTCCCCCCCCCCCTCACACCACCACCAGTAAAGTCAATACACTTCTGAGGAAAGCACCATTTTAACCACCTACTGCCTGCAATGCTGCACTGCACACACGGCGAGCACCGGAAAGCTCTGCTTTCCTTCAGGCACAATGAGTGGGCTTCAGCCCGACGTCCCCTCAGCACAAAGTGTGTGTGATGTGTGACTGCGTCACTGTGCTAACAGCACAGGTAATATTCACAGCGCCCTGCCTCCTGCACCTCTCTGCACTGTGACTGAACTCAAACTGCCCCTCACACTTTCAGACCGAGAAACAGGAAAAAGGCTGCTTATGAATTATCCTCCTGTTATCACGACATATTAAAAAGAAAACAGCGACAACATTCACACCTAAGATAGACGTTACTGCAGGTTTCCATTACATACAGCTTTGCAACAATATGTTATATGGATGTTTAAAAATGAACAAAGACGAGTTTTGTATCAGAAAATGAAACGTTTCAATAATTTAAATCACAAATTCAGAAGTAAATGCAGGTGTGTAGGTTCAGCGCCCCATACAGTTATTAGCAATAACTGTATGGGGCGCTGCAGGGGTCTCAAACTGAAATGAGCTGAGGGACACTTTAGTGTTCAAGTAGTACAAAACAAACAAGAAAACTCCCACAAACATTTCTGAAAATGTTGTGTTTGTTTTTTAAAATTTCAAATACTTTATAACAAGACAAAACTACAAACATGAACGCAGGTTTGATCTAACTGTATCTCCTCTCTGTCTGTCACACACGTGGCAGCACTGCTGCTGTCATTGTGTTTGTATTTAACAACATACAAATGCAAGTGACACATGAGTTTGTGAGTCTGTCACTGAGCTAACAGCCTCAGCATGTTTGTGCTCTCTGCTCATGTTGCCTTCATATTAAATCATTTAAGAACTCATTTGAACATTGCCCTCAACAACAAACAAATCCTCCCTAACAGCAACAGTCACGTCAAGCTGCATTAGACTTCACATCAATGTAGGGGTGACGCAGGCCGCGAATGGCCCCCGGGCCGCGAGCTTGAGACCCCTGATACAAACTAAAATGTTACCAATATGTTCAGAGAGATGATTTATGCACATTAGCTATTCTTCTCTCACTTCAAATGCAGCAGAGATTATTTCTGCGTCACACACGTTCGGTCCATATTCTTGTATGAAGTACTTTCAGCGTCGCTTTGCTTCCCATGTTTTTTTTATCCTGCCAAATTGTCCAAATCCTTTTATTATCAATCAAACGTTCCCACATTTAAAAATAAGACATTTCTATATTTACAGTAAATAAACGAGTGCTTCACCTCAACCGTCCATGAAGTCTTTATGATGAAAGTGCTGAGATGTGTCATAACGAGTGTACTTATACTCACACATAAAAAGCTATTTGTCCTAATACTTTGCTTTAAATGAGGCTGTTTGCACATCTGTACACATGACAGGTGTGTCAGTGCAAACTGACTGACAGCCACGACACCGGCTGCCTTCTTTTGCTTTTCTCCAGTAATACCATTCAAAAAACATCTTCCATTAACATTCTTCCTACTTGCCATACTTGAGATGCTGGATTTTAGAAACTCTATTTCCTGCTGGGACAGTGTGCAGGAACATCTCTGCTGCATATGGACAGACGAGCACCTGCTGGCCAACCAAGCACATACAGTGGGGCAAAAAAGTATTTAGTCAGCCACCGATTGTGCAAGTTCCCCCACTTCAAATGATGACAGAGGTCAGTAATTTGCACCAGAGGTACACTTCAACTGTGAGAGACAGAATGTGAAAAAAAAATCCATGAATCCACATGGTAGGATTTGTAAAGAATTTATTCGTAAATCAGGGTGGAAAATAAAGTATTTGGTCACCTCAAACAAGGAAAATCTCTGGCTCTCACAGACCTGTAACGTCTTCTGTAAGAAGCTTTTCTGTCCCCCACTCGTTACCTGTATGAATGGCACCTGTTTGAACCCATCATCTGTATAAAAGACACCTGTCCACAGCCTCAAACAGTCAGACTCCAAACTCCGCCATGGCCAAGACCAAAGAGCTTTCGAAGGACACCAGGAAAAGTATTGTAGACCTGCACCAGACTGGGAAGAGTGAATCTACAATAGGCAAGCAGCTTGGTGTGAAAAAATCAACTGTGGGAGCAATCATCAGAAAATGGAAGACATACAAGACCACTGATAATCTCCCTCGATCTGGGGCTCCACGCAAGATCTCATCCCGTGGGGTCAAAATGATCATGAGAACGGTGAGCAAAGATCCCAGAACCACACGGGGGGACCTGGTGAATGACCTGCAGAGAGCTGGGACCAAAGTAACAAAGGTCACCATCAGTAACACACTACAACGGCAGGGAATCAAATCCCGCAGTGCCAGACGTGTTCCGCTGCTGAAGCCAGTGCATGTCCAGGCCCGTCTGAAGTTTGCCAGAGAGCACATGGATGATACAGCAGAGGATTGGGAGAATGTCATGTGGTCAGATGAAACCAAAGTAGAACTTTTTGGTATAAACTCAACTCGTCGTGTTTGGAGGAAGACGAATACTGAGTTGCATCCCAAGAACACCATACCTACTGTGAAGCATGGGGGTGGAAACATCATGCTATGGGGCTGTTTTTCTGCCAAGGGGACAGGACGACTGATCCGTGTTAAGGACAGAATGAATGGGGCCATGTATCGTGAGATTTTGAGCCAAAACCTCCTTCCATCAGTGAGAACTTTGAAGATGAAACGAGGTCTTCCAACATGACAATGATCCAAAACACACCGCCCGGGCAACAAAGGAGTGGCTCCGTAAGAAGCATTTGAAAGTCCTGGAGTGGCCTAGCCAGTCTCCAGACCTCAACCCCATAGAAAATCTGTGGCGGGAGTTGAAAGTCCGTGTTGCTCGGCGACAGCCCCAAAACATCACTGCTCTCGAGAAGATCTGCATGGAGGAATGGGCCAAAATACCAGCTACTGTGTGTGCAAACCTGGTAAAGACCTATAGTAAACGTTTGACCTCTGTTATTGCCAACAAAGGTTATGTTACAAAGTATTGAGTTGTATTTTTGTTATTGACCAAATACTTATTTTCCACCCTGATTTACGAATAAATTCTTTACAAATCCTACCATGTGGATTCATGGATTTTTTTTCACATTCTGTCTCTCACAGTTGAAGTGTACCTCTGGTGCAAATTACTGACCTCTGTCATCATTTTAAGTGGGGGAACTTGCACAATCGGTGGCTGACTAAATACTTTTTTGCCCCACTGTATAGAGGTGTTTGACAAGAAAGTCTGCAGAGTACCAGAGAAGCACAACTCAGAGTAGAGCTGGTTAAGGTGGTGATCGGGTTAATATCAAAGTTTGTATTTAGGAAGTCCGTGAAATGTTTGACGGATATGAAAGCAGTTTGACTCAACACTCCAGCTGACACAGAGGTCATCCAGGCGACTGTGGACCATGGGGTGAGTAACCACGACCACCTCTGCACCACATCCGTCTAACATCTGTTTCAGCTCAGCTGAACATGTTTTTTAATCTGTATTTGTGACTGATTTCAAAAACGGGAGATTTAAAATATAATCATATGAAACAGATGTTATTGCTCACAGTCAATAACATGATATTATTATAAAATGTGTTAGATTTGTATTGTTGATTGTCATTTATGCTTAGAAATATTTACTTATATATGCTTAGAGTTTTGTAATTAGTTGTAGATTGGTAGAGGTTTTGATCCTTGATAGTCTGCAAACTTTGTGTGTATTAGACAGCACTTTGGGAGCATGAGAGGTCATACCGTGTCTTATTGTTTTATGGTAGGATTAACGTAGTTGCGTCTGTTCGAGTCTAAGTGCTCTTTGTTTAGATGAACTGCAGGACTTCCTCACCGTGTTATCTAGGATGAACCATCTAGGGTGAGGGGGAGGCTACCCTCTTCCTGACCAACGATGTTTGACCCTTTGATCAGCAGTCCACACACACACACACACACACACACACACAAGGTACTCTTTGTGTGTATGTAGACGTCATATGTTAATGAACCTATGCATATTCATGTAACCTCAATAAAAGAACAGTGGTACGGGAGAACGGACGAGAGCAACTGGGGTCAAGCGAAGGAACGGTGCCTGTCCGGTTCTCTCCCGTGCACGAGAAACATGAAGAAGCTTGCCTACTTGTGTCTTGCTTTGCAGTGTAATTATATTGCCTTCAACGTTCCAGCGGATGGGTTCAAGCTACAAACCTATCAAAATGTATAATAGAATTTGTTTTTATTGAAACAGTAAGACATTTGAAGTCAAACGAGTGTGTGTCTTAGAGCCTGTAATCCTGGAGCCTCCTCGTCCTGCTCGGAGTTCTAGTTTCAGGCTGCCTGCAGATGTCTGTCTAACCCACAGACTGACGTGTTGCCAGCTGCAGACACACAGGTATCTTTTACCTGGAAGAACTCAGCAGGTGACTTTGGCTCCACTACTGTTTGCTCTTTTTTCTGACTCTGACTGTGAATGCTGTCACAGCATTACATTAGTAAGAATGCTGTAGATTCTGTTGTTTCTTTGAGGTTATTTAATAGGTGAAAAACAACGTTGTACTAATAAATATACACTGGTTACTGTGTAACGACATTTTCCAACAAACTGATGTGTTCTCAAAAACTTCCATCAAAAACACAGAGGAGCTGGCAGAGGTTTGTGGAAGCTACCATGCTGCATCACCATCCTGAATATAGTGGCCACTCATGTTTTATGTCTCCAGAGATCTTTACCAAAGAAGGGAAACTGCAGTGGTCACAACATGACCAGCGTGTGGATAAAGTGACGTCCTCTTCCTTCTCATCTCAAGCCTCGTCTCTGACTCAGGTCTCTGACACACAAAAACCTGCATAAACATGATCGCGGTTACTTCTCGTCAGCAGAGTAGACGTGGGAAGCGTGACCTCCTGACTTGAGGAGCTGGCTAAAAGCTAACATTACTTAAGCTAACGTTAGGCCTGTGTCATATTTGCACATGAGAGTTTCTTAGCTAAGACTACAACAACATTTATTTGAATTCAAATTTTAGGATCCGACATTCATGAATAATCTGTGGAATGATGCTACATTCCACAGATTATTCAGGAACTTTACTTCAGATTGGAGTTCTTATGTTGTACATCATCTTTTGCAGTAGTGATGGGATTTTCGGCTCCCAAATGGCTCTTCAGGTTGTTTTGTTGCTTTAATTAATTTATTATTAACAACAATATAAAATTATGCACAAAACGAATTACTAATGTAAAAAAACAACAACATGGTTTTATTTATATGTGTTTATATGCGGTGGCCCCTAGAGGCAAAACACGTACAAACTCCAAAACACATTTCTAGCATTAACTGAACTTCCAAAACAGAGCTACTAGATCACTTAAATTACACAATTGAAAGCATGTGTGTATTGTTTGTGTATTTCTACACAAGCACTCATATATTCAAATAATAAAAAAAAAAAAGTTAATTTACCTGTTACTACCACACACCAAATCCGGTCATTGGTACTTCCTGGCTTGTGTAGCCACCAGGTAACAAAAGCTCAACACTGCCCCCTAGCGTCCTGGAGCACTTCTGTTGTGTTTTTACATTTTTTGAAGTTTGTACGTGCTTTGTCTGTAGGGGCCATCGTAAATATACTTTTATTTATTCACTGCACATAAAATGTAATAAATAAATCATATAATTGGATCAAGGACACATCTAAAACCTGCAGGACACCGGCCCTCGATGCCTGGAGTTCGATGCCTGTGTCTTAAATAATCAGGCCCCATCTTATCTTAATGACCTTGTAGTACCATATCACCCTATTAGAGCACTTCGCTCTCGCTCTGCAGGCCTACTTGTTGTTCCTAGAGTATTTAAAAGTAGAATGGGAGGCAGAGCCTTCAGTTTTCAGGCCCCTCTTCTGTGGAACCAGCTTCCAGTTTGGATTCAGGAGACAGACACTATCTCTACTTTCAAGATTAGGCTTCAAACTTTCCTTTTTGCTAAAGCATATAGTTAGGGCTGGACCAGGTGACCCTGAATCCTCCCTTAGTTATGCTGCAATAGACATAGGCTGCCGGGGATTCCCATGATGCATTGAGTTTTTCCTTTCCAGTCACCTTTCTCACTCACTATGTGTTAACAGACCTCTCTGCATTGAATCATATCTGTAATTAATCTCTGTCTCTCTTCCACAGCATGTCTTTATCCTGTCTTCCTTCTCTCACCCCAACCAATCACAGCAGATGGCCCCACCCCTCCCTGAGCCTGGTTCTGCCGGAGGTTTCTTCCTGTTAAAAAGGAGTTTTTCCTTCCCACTGTCGCCAAAGTGCTACAAGCAGTCGGCTACAAGCTAAGGTAAGCTAGTGAATCCATAAGCACACAGTAAATGAAAATGAAAAGTGTGTGACATGCTGGCAACAAATAACAACAAATAACTCTCAATCATGTTCTAACTATATCATGTACAGATGGTTACTATTAGGGCTGGGCGATATGGCCTAAAATCCATATTGCGATATAATTTGAAGCATGTGCGGTAACGATATATATCGCGATATATTATTTTCTTCTGTATAACGTATTTTCCGCACTATAAGGACTTAAAATCCTTTAATTTTCTCAAAAATCAAAAGTGTGCCTTATGTATGAATTCTGGTTGTGCTTACTGACCTCGAACCGATTTTGGCTGCAGAAATCTGTTAAAAATTTTTTGATGGATTGTCAGAGCATTACGGCTATCGTAGTGAGGAGCTTCGCGGAGTAATCCGGTCCAAAACTCCGTCCGCTTCAGGTCCCAAAGTCAAACAAACACTGAGAGAAATGAGAATCATTTCTCCTCTCATCCGTTCGTATGGATTTCAAGCACCCATAAGAACCCTGAAAATCATCAGCGTTGCTGCTTTAGCAGGTGTAACAATTAAGTTTAACATCCAGGCATCCATGAAAACAGAATTTATTAAATTTAACAAGAAAAGAAAGTGTACTTTCTTGATCCCCACGGGAAAATTCCTCTCTGCATTTAACCCATTCACGCAGTGAAGCAGTGGGCAGCCATTGGGCGCCCAGGGAGCAGTGTGTGGGGATGGCACCTTGCTTAGGGGTACCTCAGGGTAGCTGTTCAGGGGAATCGAACCCCCGACCTTCCGATCATGGGGCCACCACTCTACCTACTGAGCTATTCCTGCCCTTAGCTCGCTAGTTTCCACCTAAACATTTCATACCATGTTCTGACTGCCCTCAGGGGCAGGGATAGCATCTAGGGGATGGGCCAGGACAGAGCTGGCCCTCTTTACCCGTCTGTTAAGTCATTTCCTACCCTTCTATGTGCTGCTACCTCCCCAGGACACAACTGCAAAAGCCGTCTCGACGACATAAAAGGTCCTCAGTAATTTCCCACACACCTCCAAAAGACCTTGAGCTGTGTAGCAGGTGGAGCTGACTTGAGACAACAAATTAATAAACAAGCTCAATCCAAAGAAAAGCTCCTGAAGGCCATGGAGCACCACACAGGCTCATCAAATGTCAACAACTGAGTGAAATCAAGGAGTGAGCTGTGTGTCTGTGTGTGTGTGTGTCTGTGTGTGTAATTATGTTAGAGGTTTTACAGCTGCTATGTAGTGAGTACATTTCGACACGTGGACTTCAAGTACAGATTCAAATAAGCAGGAGCAGCTCACAGTAAACAGGAAGAAGAAGAAAGATTAAACAGGAAGAGAAAAAAAAAACTGACCAGTCTGGTGATGACGGGAAGCCCAAAGTGCCACAAGTGCTCGTTGAGTAGATCGCTGTACACCACGTTACCAAACAAAGCAATGGTTCCTGGTTTGCACAGACCACTTCCTGGCTTGGTTTCTGCAAAAGTGAAAGTCATTTCTTCTTATTCACGATATAAAGTCACTGATAACAATAATACTTAATGTGTTTCAAACAGTAAGAGGCTGGTAATAAAACAATCCCGAGACAGTATCCACATGTTTCCTGTTGTCTGTACCCCTCTACTCCTTCTTTACATCAGTCAGATCCAGCTCCTCCCCCTCTTGGACAACATGTGTCCATGCCATGTAATATGTGCCATACTGTTATTTTAAAGCATTTACAAACAAACTGCGTAAACAAACAAACAAACAAACAGAGCCAAAACAATAGTGTCTGCTAAATTCCAGGTTAGTCACAAACAGTACTTTTGTTCTTCACGTCCCATGGACTGGATTTATTTTGCGTCACTGACACCTGGATGTCTCCTGGTGAGTCCAGCCTTAGTCCGCGGGTCGTGGTGGAGATCGAGCCACTGAACTTTGCCCGTAAACAGTCGTCGCCTCCCGTCTCTTTCTGCTGCTTTGAATGAAACCTTTTCGAGTCACTCTCCTGCACTGCTGTGTGATAGTTCACCTTTCACCAACATTTAATAGGGACTTTTTAACTGACTTCTGTCTCTCGGGTGAAATTATGGTTAAATTGTTGGGACTTTAATATTCATGTTAGTTTGAAACCTCTGGTGAAGGAGATATAGTGGACTCTTAATCTATTTCAATCTGTAAGTGGTCCCACTCAGGAACGTGGGCCCACTCTGGATCCTGTTTTAGCTTCTGGTTTATCTGATGTCAATGTGAAAATTGGTGATGCAGAGTTTTCAGATCTGTCGCCTCTAGATTTTAACTGGGAGCGTCGAACTAATAAAAGCATCTGACTGGAGGAGCGCAGAGTTCGAGTGGGAGGTGCAGGCTAAGCAGATCTGAAGTGTAACCTGAAGCCAAACCATGGAGAGCTTTAAGAGCAAATATTAAAACCTTTGAAAAGAGTACGAAGAATCACCACATGAGCTACAGCTTGGGCATAAGTGGCACTATTTTTCTGAGACATAATGTTTCCTTTCATTGTTATGCAAACAACTTTCAAGTGCATTTTCCACTGAAGCACTGGTGCATCCTCTGTCCAGCCTGTCCTTGACTGCATCATTGACATCAGGAGATTGCACTAAATCGGTTGAAGTTTAATGAGAATAAGGCAGAAGTCATGATGTTTATACCCAGTTGCACTAGCAGCCCCCCTGCATCGAGCGTCCCTTTCTGGCTCCATATGAGAAATCCATTAACTTAGCTGTGAAAACGGATCCTTCTCTACAGTTTCATCCTCATGTGAGTCCTGTGGGAAAATCCTGCTTTTTCCAGTTGAAGCAACTGTCAGAGTTCAAGCCTCCTCTGTCCAAACACAACATTGAAACATTACTTAGGTCTTCTTTTACCATCTGGTCCGTGTTTGTCTTTTATATTTGGTGTTGTTGTTTTTAAAGTGCACTAGAAGTGATAAATATGGTAAAAACATTCCTCTTTCATCATTTTACACTCCAACTCCTTTACATCATAAATGTTGGTCAAACTGTTTAGCAGTGTTCTTTAGCCCTGTATGCTCATCTGCATACAGGGCTGGACTGGGACAAAAAATCAGCCCGAGCATTTTGACTAGAGACTGGCCCACCATTATAGGAAAAATCATAAAGCCTTTGAATGCAAACAAACGCTGTTGTGACAGTGATGGACACTGTTCTGATGGTATATATGTATCAATCTATCAATAGTTTTGTTGTAAGATTCAGATAATTATTTAATAAAAGTGAGACATTTTAAATGAGAATAAGAAAGTATTTCTTTGTGCCCCCCTCTCCCTGTTAATGCCCTCCCTGGCCCCCTGGCAACACTTTGCTAGACCCGCCCCTGCACAGTTACCAGCTGTCAGCTACCTAAAAAAGGATCCTGGTGTTATTTGTCTCTCAGAAACAGTTCGTAACTTCCCTTCAACTCATTCATGTCACCTAAAAGGTAAACCTGTTTCTCCATCACCTGTTCAGCTCTGATGATTCAGTAAGGACGTCTCCTGGTTTCATCTTCATGTTTCCCTCTCTCCCTCATCCACCTGCTGTCCTCCACCACTTACTAATGTTACTGAATCTGTGGAAGCTCCGTGATAGCTACCACACAAACGAATAACGAGCCTATCTAAATCCCAGTAACGATTAACGTGTTCCTGATTTCGGCATAATAACTAGTTACCGTGCTTGTTACCACAATAATAACGTAGTTACTGTATTAGTCCCTGCACTGCTGTTTAGTAAGTGAACCTCCTCTGCTGAGAGTCACTTAGCCTGTTAACTCACAATAAACAGAGCAGTGAATGGTTTGTTTAGCACCCTGGTTTGCTGTCAGTCTCCCATCAAAGAAAACAAGTTAATCCAACAGCACGTGTGCAAACAACAAAAAGAAAGCTGCTAGCCTCTCAGCTTTTGTTAACAGGACACTTCACGGCAGGCACTGCTTACAACACAATATCACATATTTGTAATCCTGTAAAGCAAAGTTGTGTCTGGTCTGGTGTCTGGTTTGCTGTCTTCGTGGGGACATCCCATTAACATAACCTAATTGTAACCCTGACACTAAAACCACATTTTGAGTCTCAAAAATGCCTTCAACCCCATGGGATTTTGGTCCCCACCAAGATAGTAAGAACCTGTACACGCAGACACACACACACACATGCACAAACACACACAAATGCACAGACACACACACACACACACACACACACACACACACACTGCTGAGGCTGCAGGGATCTGGATGCCAGTCCAACAACAGTACGAGTTCCTCCGTGTGTCCCTGCAGTGACTCCAGAACAAAGGCCTCCAGTGTGCGATGCAGAGTTCTGCTCTTCTCTGTGTCGAGCTGATCTGATTGAATAAAAGCTCCACGGTATCCTGTTCTGGCTCCATATAATCTTTCTATACAAGATATACTTGTTTTACTATACTCCTCATGTTTTATACATAATGTTGTGACTATATTCTGTGACCACGGTGGGCAGATAACGTCTCTCTGTAAACCCTGCTCCTTCCTGTACTGTTGTTTGCAAAGGAAAATCAAGCCTCACAGAGACAGTGGATCCCTTTGGCTGTGGGCTGTGGAGTCAGACGGCCTTTCCAACCTCTGACCTCACATCGTTGGGAGACAAGAAGACCCGAGACGTTTGGACCATCTCCACTGGAATTTTCATAAGCAGACCACATTGTCCTCGTAACAGATATGAAATAAACTGGGGGGTGTAACAGGGCGGCCCTTAGCGGCTGGAAACACAGTGAGACGGACCGAGGCAAGTGTAGTGGAACAAAGTATTTATTTGCTATACAGCTCTCCTTACAACAATTAACTTGTCGAGCTTCTTCACAGCACAAAAATCCATCCTCTAATGACAACTGGCAGCCTTAAATATGTTCAGCTATCACAGACTAAACCATTATTCCACTCTCAGGTAAATTCTTAAATCCCAACCTTCCACCACAGTATACAATATATCAATAAGAATAAATAAATACATAAATACATTTCACATTTACATATTAATAGATATTTCACACTTTAATGTTACACCAAACCCAGTATTATAAAAACCCAGAAACCAAAGCACAACAAGATTCACCACACTCTCTTTACCAATGGTCTCTCCCGGAACCTTTAAATGGTGTCTGGACCCCCGGGGAAACATTTGCCCAAACACCTTGAAGAGGACACAGGCAAGAAAGGTGAGTAATCATTAACTTACAAACACTTATTGCACCACTTTTATCCCTAGATTTCACACACACATTTGTATTAGTTTTCCTTACTGGTAAACCTTAATCACAATCTCAATCACCATTCTTCTCTCCTGACAGACAACCACCACATTCCTTGACGAGGAGCAGCTGTGCAGGATCTGAAATAAGGCTACCAACTGATTTTAAAATTCCCAATAAATAGTCAATAAATATTTAAACTTCTTGTGTGCAAATCCATGCTTAAAGTGCAATGCTCATAAAGTGCTTGATAAGGTGCTTTTAATAAAGTGAAAGGTGTGCTCTAAAGTGCTATACATATAATATGATGGTGATGGAGCACCTCTTCAACCTGAGCCTGAGGTTGGGAAGAGTCCCACAGCTCTGGAAAACCTCCTGTGTTGTACCAGTGCCAAAGACTTCACGCCCCAAGGACCTCAACAGCTACAGGCCGGTGGCTCTGACATCCCACCTGATGAAGACCCTGGAGCGGTTGGTCCTGGCTCAGCTTCGGCGCCTAATAAGCTCATCACTGGACCCACTTCAGTTTGCCTACCAGCCTGGCATTGGAGCGGATGATGCCGTCATTCACCTCCTACATCGTTCCCTCTCTCACCTGGAGACCGCTGGAAGCACTGTGAGAATCATGTTCTTTGATTTCTCCAGTGCCTTCAACACCATTCTTCCCTCGGTTCTAAAGGACAAGCTGGTGAACTCTGGAGTGGACCATCACCTCACTACCTGGATCCTGGACTACCTCACCGACCGACCACAGTATGTGAGGACTCAGGGCTGTGTGTCGGACAGGGTCGTCTGCAGTACGGGGGCCCCACAGGGAACGGTTCTGGCTCCGTTCCTCTTCACCATCTACACTGCAGACTTCTCCCACAATTCCACCCAGTGCTTCCTGCAGAAGTTCTCTGATGACTCTGCAATAGTCGGCCTCATCACTGATGGGGACGACAAGGAGTACAGAGGTCTGACCCAAGACTTTGTGGACTGGTGCCAGCAGAACTACCTCCAGATCAACGCCAGTAAAACCAAGGAGCTGGTGGTAGACTTCCACAGGCACAAGCATTCTCCACTGCAACCACTGAACATCCAAGGTATGGACATTGAGGCTGTGGACAGCTACAGGTACCTTGGTGTTCATCTGAACAATAGACTGGACTGGACTCATAACTCAGACGCCCTCTACAGGAAAGGGCAGAGCAGGCTGTACCTGCTGTGGAGACTCAGGTCGTTTGGAGTGGAGGGCCCACTCCTGAAGACCTTCTATGACTCTGTGGTGGCTTCTGCTATCTTTTATGGCGTGGTCTGCTGGGGCGGCAGCATCTCTGCTGGGGACAGGAAGAGACTGAACAGGGTGATCCGAAGGGCCAGCTCTGTTCTAGGATGCCCTCTGGACCCAGTGGAGGTGGTGAGTGACAGGAGAACGGCGGCTAAGCTGTCATCCCTGATGGACAACATCTCCCACCCCATGCAGCAGACTGTGACAGCACTGAGCAGCTCCTTCAGTGGGAGACTGCGGCACCCACGGTGTGGGACGGAGAGATTTCGCAGGTCTTTCCTCCCCACTGCTGTCAGACTCCATAATAAAGACTTTAACTGAACAAACACACACATCCATACATATGCAATAATACTAAGTGCAATAATCCTTTCTGTCATCGTTGTATTTTTACTCAGTTGTATATAGTATTTGTATTTGTATTCTATTTTTATCTTATTGTATATTTATTTTATTTTATTCTACTGTATATAGTATTTTATTTTATTCTATTCTGTACAGTTGTGTACTGTATTTATTCTTATTGTATTCTAATTTTTGCCTCATAACTTTTGCACTGTCCACTTCCTGCTGTGACAAAACAAATTTCCCACGTGTGGGACTAATAAAGGTTATCTTATCTTATCTTATCTTATATAAATAAATGCAGTAAGGGAGTCCTCTTCCTTACAGGGGGAATGAGATTTGTTCAAGTCATCACAGAGCTGAGGAAACTCAGTGTTTCAAACGTGATGAATTACTTTCAAAAGAAGACTGGGAGATCCTCTCTGTATTGATTCTTCCACAAACAATGGTGCCGAGCAAAGGTGGCGAGTACAGCTGAGCTGTGTTAAAAAGTACTCCAGTAAAAGATAAAATACTTAAACAACTTCTTTACTCAAGTAAAAGTACAAAGTACACTTCTACCACCTACTACTAACTTAGTGTTATATTAATCACAATGAAGTAATATTAGTAGATAGAAAAACAAAATTATGTTAGTCTACTCTTTCATTGTGATTGAACTCTGAACCAGGTTGAAGCAGTGAAATAGAACCTGATCAGAGAGAAAGAGGGGGAATAATAAGCAGCTTTATTTTCTGTTACATTTTAAAGGCTGACTTTGCCTCCAACAGGAAAATGAGCAGGGAAGTGGCTGAAGTGGGACACAGCGCACAATAATTTCTACTGAGAGCTCCGGTCCTAGTCTACAGGCTGTGATCAGCTGGTCTCTGCTCTTTGTGGATTTAAACACCTGAATTCGAGCAGATGTTTTATAAGTTGTCCTGGTGTTTGTCCTCTGCACTGTTCATGCTGTATTTATATTAAACTGTATGAAGATGGTGAGGAGGGAAAAGCCCGTTATGTAGCCTGACCATGAGCAGCACAGCCACTGAGCACCAGCCACACACTGTTCGTTACTTTGACTCTGTGGTAAGCTGGGGCGGCTGTAGCTCAGGAGGTTGAGCAGGTCCTCTACTGGTCGAAAGGCCGGTGGTTCGATTCCCCTAGTCTGCATCTTAAAATATGTCTAAGTTGCTCCACCAGAGTGTGAATGTTAGTCAGTAAGGACTTAAAATCATAGAAGAGAGTGAATGTGGCAGGTTGTATTAACAGCTTTGAATACTGAGAGAGGAGAAGCACTGCATAAGAATCAGTCCATTCAGCAAACCCATGACAGAGCAGCAAACCAACCTACGAGGACCTTTAATTAAAACATTTAATCCAGGTTAGTTTGCAACATGAAAACAAACCAATATCTGATTTAAAAACACGAGGACTTAAGTGTAAGCTTAAATTTACACTTTATCAAACCCCACTGAGCATGCTTTAACTCTAAGCTCTCTCCTCTCCTTCTTTCTTATCTTTCTCCATCTCTGAGTGAACTTAGCGCTCTTTCTTTTCTCTCCCTGTCAAATACAGCAGCTAGACCTTCAGCTGCAACACACTGTGAGACAAACCGCACACAAACGGTTTGTGTTTGAATTAGTGTTGAGCTGATAGAAGCGCTGAATTTGAAATGAGCTACCACAGCGTGTTACAGCTTTATGCTCGCTTGTCTTCTGTAGTGGTAGCTTGATGCTGAAGTACCACGACCGTAACTCTTCGACACCTGCATTTGTTCCAATGCTGAACACAAGACAAAAAACACAGACCCACTTCAACCTCAAAGACTACGGCAAAAAGTTTTGCCTCTTTCGTCTGTTTAATAAAAACCGGACTGTCTTTCATGTGTTACTGTTTTTAAGCTCTGTTTGATGTGTGAAGGTGAAGGCCTGCAGTGACTAAATAAAAAGTCAACCTCCTAAACTGAGAGGAGAAATGTGTAGACAAACTTCTTATTGTTAAAATGTTGTTTTTATTTACACCTACCAGCACACCTACCTGCTGTGCTGGTAGGTGTGTAAATGGAAAAACTACTGTATCAAATGAAAACATAGGAAGAGTGAACATATTATCCAACAGCTGTCCACTTCAGTGATATGAAACATGAGGCTGCTCCTCTACATGTTTGTGGTATTGAACACGACGCCGGGAAGGACATCAAGACTTTTGTAGAAGAGAGAGATATTTACCTTACAGACACTGTCACCTAAACGACTCAATGATAAACATTCATAAAAAAACATTAAACGTATTGTTATGGATGGTGTCCACGGCCCCTCTTTGATGTGGCCCCTCACTGTGTTCACCAATTAGTATTCTCTGATTGGATAATGCTTCCTTTGTGGATGCATTCATACTATTAAAGTGGCAGCAGCCTGAACTGAAGAATTAGCTATGAATAAATGTTAGCTTGTATGATAAACTTTAAGGAATCTCAAGAAAGCCAGTATTTGTCACATGCAAGCTGCCCTGCAGCAGAATGGGGAGACAGGCCGGAGACCGGTAGTATTATTGAAAAACACTGAAATGTAAAATACAATGGTCGAGGAGGGGGAAAAGAGACCTCTACTCATGCTGGGCTCCTGTGGGGGACAGCATGAGAACAGGAAACAAATGTGCTCTTCTGCACAAAGAGCGCATAAATGTCCACATCACAACACCATGAAGCACGTCACAGGCAACAGGGGTGGGTGAGGACTGAGAAGTAAGCCGATGCAGACACAGCCATCCTGCCCTGCAGCTATGCATCCAGCGCTGGGCCCAGACTCGGCCTCGGAGATAAGCACACGAGGGCGTTTGGAACGAAGAGTCTAAACACAGTATATTCAGACCCAGCCTTGAGACCACAGCTGGCGCTGATATGGTAGCCGCATGAAATAGTGGTGGTGTTCTTGCTTTAGTGTGAACCCCTGCATGTCAATTTCACAGTCGATCTAATGTCCATCACTGGTTCCTCACCATTCCCATTGGAGAGCAGTGATCCTCTCCACGATGTTATCCAGTTTGCTCATAGAGCACGAGTGTTCACGACAGCCGTGAGCCTGTCCACAATGTTGTCAGAATCTCAGCACTCACAGCAGCCGCAAGCTTCTCCAAGATGTCCTCCGTGCTGCGTCTGATGAGCCCATTCTGAGAAGCCACGGCTCACTCCATCGTTCCAATCAACACATAGCGAGCAGCCTTGTGGGGATTTGATCGGCTGTTTCCGCTTTCTGTATTCTTCGATAAGCCAGGGCCAAGCCAGCGCCGATCAGCAAGAACCCCGTTATCATGGTTCCAAAATGATAGATGTCTTCAATGGGCTCTCCCAGGCTTCTCGTCGAGAGGAGGGTGTCAGTTGCATTCAGGGACCAGTTGATCAAATCCATAATTCCTCTTTTAGGTTTTAGAGAAGTTTTGTGAGACTCTTCCAGGAGAGAAGCAGACAAGACTAGACAGAGACATGAGAAAGCCGAGCAGGAAAGATAAGGGGAGGGAGAAAATGCGAAGATCTCCCGTCAGTTTCACAACCTTTACAATAATGTAAAGTGAGGGGCAAGGACAAAGTCACACACTGAACCCAAACACTTTGTTCTAGTTAAGATGAAACATTGGAGGCTGTTTGCTTTCTGTTCCAACATAAATGTCTTCTAGTGTCAGCCGCAGAATTTCCACCTATTTCAAACTCAGCTATTGTTAAATAGTGAATCAAACTCAGTACTAGCAGATATTCAAGAACAGTAAAAATATAAGTCAAATAAAGGAATGAAAAAGAAAATAAATATGAAAAAAAAGTTAAATATTCCGTTTTAAACAGGAATATTCAGAGTTTCTGTATTTTTGCATATATCAATGAAAGTTATTCACATTTCTTATGGATTACTGGAGTCACCTGAGTTTGAAAGACTCTTTTCTCTCCGACTACAGAAGATGAAAGAGTAATTTAGCAGCTGGAAGCAACGTTTCAGTGTGTTTAACTAAACCTGTCACAAACTTTTATTAAGATCTCGCACAAGCACAGCCTTTAATTAAGTAGCTGTAAGAGACGAGCCACTGAGTGAGCAGATGAAGGAGCTCGTCTGTGGATGTAATTAGATTAAAATCCATAATACTCAGTGTGACAACGGTTTGCTGGGCCAGGAGGAGAGCAAATAACCGAAGCTGTCCTCTCTGAAACACACGGATCACATTCAGTCTGACTGCAGCTCCTCCTCTGAGCCATCGTGGGGAGGATTCCTCATGGTCCAGTGTGTGTGTGTGTTTGTGTGTTTGAATGAGCGAGGGATTACTGCTCAGTCTGCTACTCCCGATGCGCTGATGGCAAGAACAGAAGAGATGGAGGAAAAGGAGAGTGAGCTGTGCATATGGAAAGCTGGAAGCTGGAGGTCTTTGAGTGAATCGATGACAACGGTCACCCTGAGGCACCTGTTGTTGTGATTTGGTGCTGTGTAAATAAAACTGAATTGAATTGAGTGTCCCTCCACATTCACACATACATGCACACATTTACACCCTCTGTCATCTTTAGTGAATCAGCTGTGCTCACTACAGTCCAACTCCAGACCATTTTATTGCCTCTTCCAATCCTGTCTTTGAAACCATGTTGCCCAGGCATCTGTCCCTCTGACACCACATACAGGCTTGTTTGTTCCTCTATTAATCTTGACATCTTGTGACATTAAGAAGTTAACTGCCAGTGTTAACTGTTACTTGAAAAAAGTAATCAGTAACTAATTACCGATTACTTACCCCAAAAAGTAATCCCGTTACTTTACTGATTACTTATTTTCAAAAGTATAATTACTTAGTTACTTAGTTACTTTTTAAAAACACGATTTACAACCTGAGTAGGTGATAAAGCGATAGATCTGTCAGTCCAATTCTACTTTCTCTGCATAATCCATCATATAAAATGTAATCAAATGGAAAAGTCTCTTTTTAAAACTTGTTTTATTAGTTTTAATCTTTTAACTTTATGCATCAAGCAAAAATTTAATTATCTGCAACATTCTCTGACTGGAAGAAATTAGTTTAACATTTAAACCTATTTTCTGCACATTCCAGCACATAAAATAAAATATTTTGTGTGTTTACACTCAGTCTTTCAAATAGATGCAAGTAAAACACAGCAGAAAATAAATAAAGTCAAAGACTCAGCGGTCCTGTTGCTCTATTTTCACCTGTAAAGCAGGAGTTGGGTAGGCGGAGGGTTACCCTGGTGCAGGTGTGCCGCGGTCAGTGGAAGAATCCGCGAGTTTCTCTGTGAGTTTCCCATTACGTCGTAGCTACTCGGTGCTTGCTTGGAAGTTTAGGGGTTTTTTTGCTGTAAAAAGAAGTTTTCTTCCCACGCACAACGGACGCTAATGTTTTTGTCACTTTTTATGGAATCAAACTCAAAGTAAGGTCAGTACTTCCACGCTTTAAACGCTGCACTCCGCACTCGATATATGATCCATTGTTGATCTGCACACAGCTGTTGTCACTAACAGCGCACTCGCTTACGTCACTGTCGTGAGACATTCTCGCAAAAAAAATCACGGTTTTAGTAACGCAGTAACACAGCGTTCCTACAGGAAAGTAACGGTAATCTAATTACCCTTTTTGCAATAGTAATCCCTTACTATACTCGTTACCTGAAAAAAGTAATCAGTTACAAGTAACGCGTTACTGCCCATCTCTGCTAACTGCAGTATAACAGAAATGACCAGACTCCAATCAAATGCCGCAAACCTGAAGTCAGCCAAAAGTTCATGTTGTCATACTTTAGTATACATTTCGTATACAAACGTTTCGTCACTCATCCAAGTGACTTCTTCAGTCTCACTGAAGGAACAATTTAAGACCAATTGTCTGCTTGATCAACTCGGTCACCTATAACATCTCCAAGTTTCTGGCTTCGATCCTCAACCCGCTGGTGGGCAGCTCTGAACACCACCTCCAGAACACCCTGTATTGAGAAGGTGAGAGATGTCATGATGGAGGCAGATGAAACCATGGTCTCGTACGACGTTACATCTCTCTTCACTTGCATCCCAGTCACAGAAGCGTTGGAGGTAGTTCGTAAGAGATTACAGGATGACCCCAACCTCAGCAGCAGGACCGCTCTCAGCATCGACCAAGTTTGTTTGAACTGTGTCTTCATTCCACCTACTTCACATACAAGGGTCAGTTCAACAGACAGAAACATGGGTGTGCCATGGGCTCCCCAGTTTCACCCATCGCGGCCAATTTGTACATGGAAGAAGTGGAAAAGAGGGCTTTGCTATCCTACCCTGGAACACCACCAAGTCATTGGTTCAGATAAGTGGATGACACCTGGGTGAAAATCAAATCTCAGGATGTACCACAATTCACGGATCACATTAACTCGGTGGACCGACACATCAAATTCACCAGGGAGGATATGAAAAGTGGCAGGTTAGCCTTCTTAGACTGTGAGATTTCCATCAGTAATGGGGGACATCTAAAAGTACCGTAAACCTACACCTACGGATCAGTATCTTAGGTTTGACTCTCATCATCCACTGGAGCACAAACTGGGCGTCATCAGGACGCTACCACACAGAGCGAACACCATCCCCACTGACACAGCAGCCAGGGAGGCAGAAGAACATCAAGAAGGCCCCGAGTAAATGTGGTTATCCCTGCTGGACTTTTGTCAAAGCTGGGAAGGCTCCTAAAGAAAGCTCCGATCCAGGAGAGAAGGACAACCTCTGCCTAAGAGAAAACCTGTAGTGATCCCGTACGTGTCAGGAGTATCGGATTCATAGATCAGGGAAACCAAACAACCTCTGACTAAGCGGATGGCACAACACAGCAGAGCCACCTCGTCAGGCCAGGACTCTGCAGCCTATTTACACCTACAGGCCAGTGGACACTCGTTCAGTGATGAGGATGTAACATCCTGGACCGGGAGGAACGCTGGTTTGAGGGCGGAGTCAAGGAGGGAAAGACCATCTCTGAATGGAGGAGGGGGCCTGAGGGTACATCTGTCACCATCTTACAATGCTGTGATTGCAGCCATTCCCCAACTCTCTGTGAATGGGACTCATGGCCATTGATCAGTGGTTGTTGATCAATGGTCATTTAATTTGCATATTAATGATGAAGGAACTGACCTCCCAGCCCATTGTTCCTTCACTGGGCTGGTTTCAGTCATTATGCAAATGTACTGTTTATAAGTTTGGGGAAACCTGCAGTCAGCTGAGACTGAAGACGTCACCTGATGATGATGAAACGTTTCTCCCCCTGAAAACATCCAGATGAACAGAATCAACCTTTGGGACTTACTTCCCTGGATGAATGAGCGTGCATCAAGTGCTATGGAGTTAGAGATCTGTGTGATCACAACACTTAAATCTTTGTTTATTTATTAATGCATTTATTGCTTGACTAATACATTACCACAAAATAAACAAAAATCCCCAAATGAATACAAAACAATAAAAAATGAACAGCACAACATGCTAAAATGGGTTTGACCAACTCTAACATACTGAATAAAATAAAATAATTTTTTGAAGCTCATTTTTTAACCTCAACTTGATCAGCTTTAATAATGAAAAGTACCCAGAGCTATTTCTACTACGGCTCTTTGGAAACTGAACTTAATTGCGCTCCTCATCAAGGAGTCCAAAGAACCCAATAAAGACTCCACAGCCCATCAAGTCAAGCAGTGGATTGGTCAGCACTGTTACTAATAACCACTGATGAATATCATAAAGGCCAATAAAAGCTCATGGACAGGCTGCAGTGCTTTCCTATATTTCTCCTCGCCGGTCATGTGGAGACTAATGTGTGCAGCACAGCATCTCAGCCAAGTGCAGATTCACACAGTCCTTCTGCAGCATCCATGACTTAGGATTTATTTATGTATTTGCTGCATTTGCTAAACTGAAACAGGACATGCTTGATCAGCCACTAACATATGAAGCATCAAAATATGAAAAAATATGATGAACTGAGTTCAGAGGATCACATCTGTTAGTACAGACAAAAGTAATACAAAGCAGTTATTTCACCGCTCTGTCCGGGATCAAATGTTTGTTGGATTAGTTTAGAGAAAACGTATCAATCCACAGCCAAATGATTGTTCAGCATCCTTATGGATCAGCTCCAAATCATAAAAAAGCGCCTTGACAAGCCATGTAAAGAAAATAATAACGAATACTGATTTCATTACACTCACTAACCTTCTCTCAAGTAGACACACATGCTTAGCCTTGCAGATGGCTGCAAATATCAGCACAATAAACTGTTAACTGACACACACAACAGTGGAGCTGACTGTGTGCGTTCTTTAAAAAGTGTTTCACAGATTTTAGTCCGAGTTATTTATTGTAGGTCAGAGAAAGCCTACATGCATGTGCCTGTGCAGTACATATGACACCATACATGTAATCCATGACATGGATCAGAGGTGTCCACCAACGAGTTTGTCAAGTAAAAGCAGGATCATTACTGCAGTGTGACCACAGCCAACTATATTTCCTCTCCATCAGAGTTACATGAACCAAACAGAGCTGATGTACATCTGCAGACAGCAGGCATGTTGAAATATTACTGTATCTGGAAGAACCGACAAATTCAGGAAGTATTTAATCAAATAACAAATGATTCACAAATATCAGTCTTTTCTATAAATTGGACATAATCGTTTTTCCAATAAAATTAGAACTCATGAAATCCAACATTTGTACTTTTCCTTGGTCACAGGGACTCTCACATACCTGAATATTATCTCCCCCAAATTCTCAGATGTAGGAGGCTATGGTTAGGGTCAGGGTTTAGTTCACTTCACTTTGTTTTGGATAAGATTAATAACGATCTGAAACAAACTTCCCATCACATTATTAGGCTGAATAACTATCATCAAAATGAAAGTTTTACATCAAATTATTCATTTTCCCAATGTTCCCAGAAGGCTCATCTGTGCTGTTTGCTCATGATGTGGTTCTGTTGGCTTTATCAGGTGGTGGCCTCCAGTTTGAACTGGAGTGGTTTGCAGCAGTGGGGATGAGAATTAGCACCTCCAAATCTGGGGCCATGGTCCACAGCTGGAAAAGGATGGAGTGCTGACTCCAGGTCAGGGACCAGATGTTGCTGCAAACGGAGGCGTTTGTGTACACTGGGTCCTGTTCATGTATGAGAAGGGAAGTGAGAGATGGACAGATGGATCGGGATGGCGTCTGCATGGATGTGGACGCTGTGTACCACTCCATCGTGGTGAGTCGAGACCAGAGCACAAATGTGAAGCTGTCAATTTGCTGCTCGATCTGTGTCCCTCATATGGTTACGAGCTCTGGGTAGTGACCGAAGAATGAGGTAGAGCCGCTGCTCCTCCACGTCAAAAGGAGCCACTAGAGTTGGTTCGGGCATCTGATGACCCCATGGGCTGCTCTTGGGCGAGGTGTTCTGGACATCTCCTACTGATGCCTGCTTACCTACCTCTCCACTAAATTCTTTTTAAAAATGAATTTAAATTAGCCTAATTTGAAATTCAATGTATTGGTTTGAAAGTGATCGTCACTCAATTGAAACTGAATTTTATATTTTGAAAATGAATTAATTTGCTTTGAAACTGTATTTTATCCTTTAAAAATGTGGCTCTTGAATAATTTCAGTTTCACTTCTCACCATTCAGTTTCAGTTCCAAAATTCAGCTTTTTGGGACTTACATCCGGTTCCAGAATAATCGAGCGCAGATTAATAGAACTCAGTCTTACCTGCGGACCGAGAGTGTTACTGACGGGAATCTACAGCATCTTGAGCTGGATTAACACCTCAGAAGTTATTCGTCATGTCGAATGACCAGCAGATAAACTCTCAGGTTGGTAATAAATGTATTACATGTATAAGAAGAAGCGTCATGTTAACATGTGATAGCCGTACAGTAACTTTTATGTTTATTGTAGCTGTTAGCTAAAAACACTAATTTAGCGTAGTTTGTGTTGAATTCAGCTTTGACAAACATGATCGACTGTTTCTAGTAGAATTCCAAAGTTGTCATCTTGGACCCTCTCAGAGCCCTGCATGCTTGCAGAGACCCCTACAGTAGGGAAACATGCAAAACGGTGTCCAAACCTTTGTATTTGAGCTTTATTTATGTCTTACACAGCATCCCAAATCTTTAGCTAATTTAATAACTTTAGCTAAAGTGAATAGTTTGATTCATTAGTTCAGCATTAACAAAGGAAGTAAAATTATCAGCAAGGCACAAGCTACAAAGGACTAACATGACACAGGAAATAACTTAACAGGGAAAAACTGAACACAGACACTTGACAGAAGGACTCGAGTGGGTAGAGAGGAAACAACAACTGACCAAAATACGAGGAAACAAAATTATTAATAACCTCCACAAACACAAACTTCCTCGTCTTCAAGTCTTAAAAGTCCAAACAAAAACAGAAGCTTTAGCAGAAATGTGAAAGGCGTAAAGCTGACAGACAAAAACACAGACCATAACAACCAAAACTCTAATCCAACCAGCAAGTATCAATAATTCAGATCGATTAACTGTCTGATTCAAAGTTTGCATTTGCATGTACGTTTCTGTCCAATAAGTCAGTCATGCGGATAAACTTTTGTAGATATTTATTCATACTTCAACTCTGAAAGTGGGAAAACGTCTGATGAGCCCATATGTTTGACTGTTATCTCTCAGTGTAATCTCTGCTGGATTACAGACGTTTTTCTTTTTACTGTGTCAGAGAATAAAAAGGGACGAGGTCGTTTCTCCCCATTTAAATACTTTAAGTATTTCTATCTCCTTGCTTCATCGTCCATAGTGTTTAATCACAGACATCCTTTAGTTACTGTGTAAAGGTACATGCATGTAAATATGATTTTCTTAAAAGAAGGAGAGATCAGAGCAGAGGAAGACAGAACAAGAGACACACTATAGAAGAGAGTTTAATTATTACTAATCGTTATAAAAAAATGAATTGAATTGATTAAATGAAGCAGGCATGTATAAACACAAAGAGAGTGAAAAGGGGTGTTGTTGCATGGAATGATGCTCTGTGTCCCAAAGATTCAGCGGCTAGCGATTGGACCGTCAGGTCCATGAATGACACTGATGTGGGCCGAGCACCCACAGCAGGCACATCGTTGTCTATTTAGTCTTTTCTCTGACAGACATCTTTCCAAATCTTTTGTTTTTTAGTTTGTTAGCTCTCATTACTTCAGAATCAGAATCAGAATCAGAATGGGTTTATTGCCAGATGTTGAGGTTTACAACATTAGGAATTTGCTGCGGTGCTTCAGTGCAGACAATAAGAATTAAAGTGCTATGTAGAAAGAAAGATATGTGCATGAGATATACATGAGATATATACATGAGAATAAGAATTATGAGTGCTACGTAGAAAGATATATACATGAGTGCAGGTGGTGATCAGTGCCAAACATGGAATGATGCAGTGAACACAGCGTAGGGTCATGTGTTAGTGGTGGGTACAGTCATATGGTTATTGTTCATGTGTCCAACAGCAGAGGGGAAGAAACTGTTCTTATGGCGAGAGGTTCTGGTGCGAATGGACCGGAGCCTCCTGCCTGAGGGGAGCAGGTCAAACAGACTGTGTCCAGGGTGAGAAGGGTCAGCTGAGATCCGGGCTGCACGCCGCAATGTCCTGGAGGTGTACAGGTCCTGCAGAGATGGGAGTCTGCAGCCAATCACCTTCTCAGCAGAGCGCACAACACGCTGCAGTCTCTGTTTGTCCCTGATAGTGGCTCCAGCGTACCACACGGTGATGGAGGAGGTGAGGATGGACTCGATGATTGCAGTGTAGAATTGCATCATCGTCCGTGTTGGCAGGTTGAATTTCTTCAGCTGCCTCAGGAAGTACATCCTCTGCTGGGCTTTCTTGATGACGGAGGTGATGGTGGGCTCCCACTTCAGGTCCTGGGTGATGGTGGTACCCAGGAAGCGGAATGAGTCCACAGAGGTGATGGGGGTGTCAGTCAGGATGATGGGGGGGAGTGGGGCTGTGTGCTTCCTGAAGTCCACAATAATCTCCACTGTCTTCTGGGCATTCAGCACCAGGTTGTTGTGGCTGCACCAGGACACCAGACGTTCAACCTCCCTCCTGTAGGCAGACTCGTCCCCGTCCGAGATGAGCCCAATGACGGTGGTGTCATCTGCGAACTTGATTAGCTTGACAGACTGGTGGGTGGAGGTGCAGCAGTTGGTGTACAGGGAGAAGAGCAGAGGAGAAAGAACACAGCCCTGAGGGGAGCCGGTGCTGATGGTCCGGGAGTCCGAGACATTCTTCCCCAGCCTCACATGCTGCTTCCTGTCCGTCAGGAAGTCAGTGATCCACCGGCAGATGGGATCAGGCACATTCATCTGGGAAAGCTTGCCTCGGAGATGGTCTGGAAGGATGGTGTTGAAGGCAGAGCTGAAGTCCACAAACAGGATCCTGGCGTAGGTTCCTGGGGAGTCCAGATGCTGCAGGATGAAGTGTAGGGCCATGTTGATGGCGTCGTCTACAGACCTGTTGGCTCTATATGCAAACTGCAGGGGGTCCAGGAGGGGGGCCGTGAGGGTCTTGAGATGGGAGAGAACTAGGCGCTAAAATTACTTCATGACCACAGATGTCAGAGCCACGGGTCTGTAGTCATTTAGTCCAGTGATCCTAGGTTTCTTGGGGACAGGGATTATGGTAGAGGACTTGAAGCAGGCAGGCACATGACATGCCTGCAGTGAGGAGTCTGGAACTTTCTGGCTTTTATCTTACCCCCACTTTTCTACCATCTCTCTGTTCTGTAGCATCCTTTATCTAGTCTTTCCTTTCTGTTGGTGTTCCACCGCAGACAGCTGCACAGGTGGGTCTGCCTGCTCCTGCCCGTTTAACCGGCTGCTCGGCCAATGAGGCTTTGAGCCATGAGCTAGCATGAGGCAGACAACATACTCTGTCCCCAGGAAGTATTTATGAGGAAACATCTGCTGAAGTCACTGGTAAAAGAGGCAACATACGGGGAAGGATGCAGTTCATTAGAGGATCTCATCATCACGCTCTGCTTATAGTCCAGCAAATAAGCGAACAGGAAACCCCACCGAGTCTTCTGGTTTTGATGAAAATGCCAGATTTAAATGGAGTTGTGAAGAATGGCACAGTTTTAGGCTTACATGTGAATGCAAACATCTTGATGCATGCTCAATCATCCAGGTAAGTAAATCTCCAAAAGTTGATTCTGTTCATCTGGATGTTTTCAGTGGGAGAAACGTTTCGTCACTCATCCAAGTGACTTCTCAGTCTCACTGAAGGAACAATTTAAGACCAATTGTCTGCATGATCAACTCGGTCACCTATAACATCTCCAAGTTTCTGGCTTCGATCCTCAACCCGCTGGTGGGCAGCTCTGAACACCACCTCCAGAACACCCTGTATTGAGAAGGTGAGAGATGTCATGATGGAGGCAGATGAAACCATGGTCTCGTACGACGTTACATCTCTCTTCACTTGCATCCCAGTCACAGAAGCGTTGGAGGTAGTTCGTAAGAGATTACAGGATGACCCCAACCTCAGCAGCAGGACCGCTCTCAGCATCGACCAAGTGTGTTTGAACTGTGTCTTCATTCCACCTACTTCACATACAAGGGTCAGTTCAACAGACAGAAACATGGGTGTGCCATGGGCTCCCCAGTTTCACCCATCGCGGCCAATTTGTACATGGAAGAAGTGGAAAAGAGGGCTTTGCTATCCTACCCTGGAGCACCACCAAGCCATTGGTTCAGGTCTGTGGATGACACCTGGGTGAAAATCAAATCTCAGGACGTACCACAATTCACGGATCACATTAACTCGGTGGACCGACTCATCAAATTCACCAGGGAGGATATGAAAAGTGGCAGGTTAGCCTTCTTAGACTGTGAGATTTCCTTTTTTTCCCTTTTTTTTTTTTTTTTTTGCCTGTCCCCTTTGGTTTTTTAGCCGTCAGAATTGTTGTCTGAAGACCAACAAGGAGATCCAATGGATTTATTTTGCCAAATGGATCATCGTGGCATTGCCATATTGGTCCATTTGATCGACCTTTGTTTTTATTATTTATTTTATTTTATTTTCAGTTGTTACAGACGGGACAGACATGAGTGAGAGATAGGAAAGGGAGAAAGAAAGAGGAAGGAAAAGAAAAACAGAAGGGGAGAGGGACAGTGAGAAAGGGAAAAAAAAATCTCCTGGATCACCTGTTATAATAATGGATTGGATTTATATAGCGCTTTTCAAGGCACCCAAAGCGCTTTACAATACCACTATTCATTCACTCTCACATTCATACACTAGTGGAGGCAGCTACAGTTGTAGCCACAGCTGCTCTGGGGCAGACTGACAGAAGCGAGGCTGCCATATCGCGCCATCGGCCCCTCTGGCCAACACCAGTAGCCAAGTAGGATAAAGTGTCTTGCCCAAGGACACAACGACCAGGACAGAGAGCCCGGGGATCGAACCGGCGACCTTCCGGTTACAGATGCGATTCCCAACCCCCTGAGCTACGGTCGCCTGTTGGGAGAAAAAGAATAGAAAACAAGCAAAAAAAACCAAAGCAACATACTAAACATAACACCATCACGTTAATCTAGCTAAGTGTAAACAGCAGTAAATACTAAATATTGAATGTTGTTGTGCAGCAAGCAGGACAGACAGCGCACAATGTGCTTTGAAGTAGCAGCCAAGAAAGGTGTAATTTAAGTCTACGAACAGTGAACACCCGTGTGCACACCTGTGTGGATCAGCGCGCTTGTATTCAAATGGTTTCCACATGTAACGGTCTGCAAGAGGATGTAGAGAGCCATAGCCCTGTCCCCCAGAGCATGAAGCAGGCATGGAGGAGATCCAGGCCCCAGACATCCAGAGGCCCCAGAGTGCGAGAGCCCAAGGAGGACCACCGGAGGGGCATCCGTGCCACCCTCATGGGAAGGGCTGAGGATCCCCAGACGAGGCGTCACCCAGTAGCTACCGAGCAGAAGCTAGAGGGGGCTGCACCGGCGTGCCCGCCGGCTCTGCCGGCAGCCAGCTGTGCCAGAGTGAACCGAGCCGCAGGCCCAGAGGCCGGAGGCCCGAGGGCCCCCCGCACCCCGGAGGAGGCCTGACCGAGCAACAGACGCCAGGCCCCGCCAAGTAGCCACCGGGAGTGAGCTGGTACATACCTGAGCGCCCAGCCCCGGACACCAAGAACCACCAATGCACCGACCCCTGAGGGCATCAATCACCAGCAGGGAGTGTGGTGAGGGGAGATAGGCTTTGGAGGGCCTGGGAGTTCCCAGAGAGGTGGAGTCTAAGACCCGACCTGACATATAGACACAGACAAACAGGCACACACAGACACAAACATGCATTCCCACCCTCATGCACACATATACAAATACTCAGCACTCACCCAACGTAAGGATTGATATAAATGGACATGTACACACAATCACACTCCCCAAACATACTCTATACCCCGGGTCCAGGTACCCTCGCCCCCAGAGGGGGAAGCAGAACCCAGACCCAAGAGATGTTACCCTTCCCCCCGGGGTGGAGGCAAGAGGACCGTCCCAGGCTCCGGAGCAGCAGGGAGGCCAATCGGACAGCTAACATCTCCTCCCAGCCCCCCCGCCCCGATGGCTAGTAGAGAACGGGGGTGTGTGAAGACCCCATACCTCCCTCCTCCCGCTCATGTGTAGTGTTGCTGCGTGTTGTTCTAAAGTGCATTTAAAACCCGGGAGAGCATGGTGCTGCTGCCAGAGAGCAGCAGGTGTTAGCACGGCCCCTCCCGAGAACCCTCAATGTCTACATGGATTTAAAGTTGAGAGGTGGGCACCGGCGCCAGAGGTAGGTTTGAGTACACAGACCGTCCACTGGATGCCGTTAACGTGCCCACCCTCAAGGCCCTATATATATGTGTGTGTTATGAGAGTGTAAGTAATGTGGATGTCTAAGTTATGAGATAAAATTGAGGCACAGGTGGCCAGAAGGGAACAGAGGGGGGGGGGGGATATCTCCCCTGCACCCTGGTGACACACCCGCACCCCAAGGCCCTACCTGTGTGGGTGAGTGTGGTGGAGCGGGAAGAGGGAGGTAGCCGGGGATGAGGAGGAAAAGGAGGGAGGGGTGGATGCCCCTCCCTAGGGCCAGCTCCCCCGCTGACCCCAGTAGGCACCCCCGTCCTCTGGTACCCACCAAGGCAAGGGAGCCCAGGTCCATCCAGACCGGGGCCTACTGCAGCAGCACTGCCAAGACCCACAGGACCCAGGGCAGCCCACCCTACCCCACCGCAGAGGAAACTGTACCCACCCCAACAGATTTCCATCAGTAGTGTGGAACATCTAAAAGCTGACGTGTACCGTAAACCTACGCATACGGATCAGTATCTAAGGTTTGACTCTCATGATCCACTGGAGCACAAACTGGGCGTCATCAGGACGCTACCACACAGAGCGAACACCATCCCCACAGACACAGCAGCCAGGGAGGCAGAAGAACATCAAGAAGGCCCTGAGTAAATGTGGTTATCCCAGCTTGAAAGGCTCCTAAAGAAAGCGAAGAAACGTTTCTCCCACTGAAAATGCTACGTCCAGATGAACAGGATCAACTTTTGGAGGTGAATGCAAACAGTTACATGCTGAAGGAGAATGTCGAGGGTGAACATAGTGGAGAAAGTTGCAGAAACAACAATGCTGGGAGGAAGTTTAACTTCTAAAGGTAAAGGCTGAGTAAGAGACTGAGAAAAAAGGATGCAGGACACTGGAGGCAGGAAGTGTGCGCTCATCTTCATCAAAGCTTTTATAGACAGTTTTTACATTTAGGTTACGTGTGTTGTGTGTTTGATTGGACTGTTTATGTTTGACCACTGTGAGGCTCAGACACTTGGATAAATGACATAAACATGCTGTACAGGAATCTGCAGATATGTTGGTGCATCTGTACGAAAAGCTGTTCCTCAGAGTGAGAGGCTGTTGTTTCCCAGTCTGCCCAGTGAGTCCCTGCAGCTGCCTGCATTAAAGCATCAACTCAAATGGCCACAATACAGAAATGATTTAAAGCGAACCATGCATGGTGCATACTTTGCTTCATACTGAGATTGGAAATATGCCACTCTCTCTTGCCTAGAAGAACCTCGCCTCACTCGTCTCGGTCAGCAACTGCTTTCAGAGGATTCCCACGAGGCTGCTGGGGAAACAGGGAGGGGTCGCTAAGCTTTGAGGCTGCTTCTGCTGGTGTGTTTATTCCAGAGACTAAGCACTACAAAGCCATCTAAGTGTAAAACAATTAGATCAGCATAAATATGTTCAGTTATACATGCAGAGTTAAGGCTTGGCACTTTGCAACAAGCAGAAAATCCATTGAATTATTCACAATACACAAATATTGGTTAAATCAGATGGAAGGAAGCAAAAACAGCTTCATTATTCTACAGTGGCTGGGAGTGCACCATATGCCTCTGTCCATACTGATCAAACATTTTACACTCTGGTTACTCGTGGGCTTGTGTTAGTGCCCAGGCTCAATTCATAAGTGAAGAAAAACAAACATCTTGTAAGCAGAGAGCTAAAAGCAGCACAGCGATGACTCTCAGTGTCTGCTCGAAGTTTTCAAGCCGAACAAGACGTGAGCTTTTGTTATCATCAGTATTTCCATTGTTCACCATATTGGTGTAATATCCTGCTAATCACACTATGCTGCGCTTTAGTTTGAATGCTTAGAAAGCAGATTTATCCTGAAGTGAACAGAAGGCCAAACCAGAGTGAAGTGAGCAGTGAGGAGCCTCACTGAGGCTGTTGCTTCACACTTTCTGTCTAGTGTGAAACAACTGAATAGCTAACACGCCTGCTCTGATAGGAGATATTATACACTCAGGCTCAAAGAACACGAACACCTAAAACTGAGCACATGCAACCCAGGGCTGCCACACACAGCAATGATCTGCAAGGGTGAGAGAGATGCTGCTGATGTAGCCAGTGATACATGCAGTCTGTCTAATGCTCAGTCCAGGGAAATCATTAAACACCATAACACCAGGATACATGTACATCACTGGATTCTAGGTTTGTATGCAGAAGCCAAGAGGTATCGGGGGACTTGGACAAGACATTTCATGCATGAAATGCTCATCCCATCAGTTGTAAAGGGAGAGAAAATCAACCTTGGGAGGATGTGCAAATGAAGGAACGCAAAGATGGAGGGATCGTGCACAAGGGGCTGAAGATAAGATAAGATAAGATAAGATAGAACTTTATTAATCCCTCGGGTGGGTTCCTCTGGGAAATTCGACTTCCAAAAAGCACAGCAACGACCGAAGTTACAGTTACAGAATTGTTATATATATATATATATATATATATATACACACACACACACACACACACATATATAAATACAGAGACAAATATAAATAAAATATACAAAGGGGATAAATAGAATAAATAGGAATAAAAAATAAAAAATAAAAATACAAGTGAAGGAGGAGAGGAGGAGACAAGAGGTAAAGAGTCATGTTTTATAAATGAGCTTATTTTAGAGGCAGGGGTAAAGAAAGAGCAGCTTGTAATTCTCACTTCAGCTTTAAGAGCACAGCACACTGCAGCAAATAGACTGAGCCCGCTCACACTCCTCTGTCACCCCTGCTACTCCCAGCCCGCCTCTTTTCCTCTTCTGCTTCTCTCCCATGCTGCATTCATGTAAACACACACACACACACACACACACACGCACACACACGCACACATGTACACAAGCACACATGTACACAAGCACACACACACACGCACACACGTACACATGTACACACACACACAGTATCACTCATGGGGTGAGCCAGCTGGCAGCCAGGGCAGCCCCACATCACCATTACCATAGGAATCCTCAGTCACAGGGAACTGCCGGTAATGGAGCTGTGTGTGTGTGTGTGTGCGTGTGAATGCTGCCTGGTTAGGCTTTAGCATGTATTAGCAGCTAAAGAGGAGCTGAGATGCAGAGTGCTGGTAGATGATGGTCAATGTGCACACGTGTGTGTAGACATCAGACCCTTCGCACCTACAGTGCGCCTTCAGTGTTTTTCCCCCTGAATCTACCTGCTTGCCAAATGGCATCAGCACCTTTAAGTTACTGGAAAGATGAATCCTACATAGCAACAAAGAAAAACTGATGTGACTGAGCAGAAAAGCAGACGCCCAGCTGCTCTCAGTCCCTCTAATCACATCAGTTTGTTGATGACTAACATGACATCACATGTTCCTGACGCCATCTCAGCTTCCTCTAGACTTAAACCACCATGAGAAAACTACACCCTGAACAATGTGATCACAACACACATGCACACACACACATGCACACACACGCACACAGGCACAGACACACACACACACACACGCACACACACGCACACAGGCACAGACACACACACACACACGCTCACATGCGCGCGCACACACACTTGCACACACATGCACACACACGCACAGACACACACACACGCACAGACACACACACACACACACACACATGCACACACACGCTCACACACGCACATACACACACACACATGCACACACACGCACAGACACACACACACATGCACACACACATGCACACACACATACACACATGCAGACACACACACACATGCACACACACGCTCACACACACACATGCACACACACGCTCACACACACACATGCACACACATGCACACACACGCACATGCACACACACACATGCACACACACGCACATACACACACACACATGCACACACACGCACAGACACACACACACATGCACACACACATGCACACATGCAGACACACACACACACGCACACATGCACGCACACATGCACACACATGCACACACACGCTCACACACACACGCACACATGCACGCACACATGCACACACATGCACACACACACACACATGCACACACACACACACACATGCAGACACACACACACACACATGCACGCACACGCACACGTGCACACACATGCACACACACCCTCACACACACACACCTTCATGTCTCTTCATTCTCTTTCTGTCACACAGAGCTGGTTTTATTTCCTCGGCTTCTCTTCCATAACTGCTCTCTTCTCTCTGTGTGTAATTCACCACCTGCCATCGGGTCCTTTCCAAAACACTCACATCCTGTGGGCAGCTTCATTGTGGGTGAGGGTGGGTCTGTAGAAAGTAATGCAGGAGCCATAAAGATGACTTTCTTCACACTTCTCTTCATCATCGAGTCATACGATGGGTTATTCAGGTTCATTGACTGTGTTGACATTATAATAGTTGATATTGTCACTGTAATCTGATTAAATCTGAAATCATTTCATTCATCGAGAGTGTTTTAAAATCTCTTTTCAGAGCGCTGTATCATCAACGTGTGTTAGTTTCTCTACATGAAGCTGTTGTTAGATTTTTTTTTTATCCCATCATTAATAATGACTAGTGCAAATGATCACTGAGATATTGCAGAAACAGCTGCTCTGGCTCAAATATATGATAAGAGCAGCTCTCACCCGTCATTAGGGTTGCAACGATACTCGTATGGATATTGAACCGTTCGATACAGTGCTTTCGGTTCGGTACGCATATGTATCGAACAATACAAAATGTTTCATTTATTTTATCAGCTTTCCTTCTGACGATGCTGTCTGTGTGGAGCGCTCAGTGGATCTGCGTTTGACAGTGCAGCCTAGGCGGAGTAGTCAAACGCAGATTCACTGAGCACAGGGCAAGCTAGCGAGACAGAAGCTAAGCTCGTTGCAACATGGCAAATTGAACCTCCCCCACCCTCATTCAGATCTGGCCTTTGGAACTATTTTGGTTTTCATGTGATGTATGACCCTGAAGGTAAGACTAAAGTAAAACAGTATATCGGATGTGCCACGCAATGCTCAATTACATGGGTGGGAGCTAGTGTGTTAGCGCAGTTATCTCGTTAACGTGTTGGCCGTCCAGGCCCACGCATGGGGCGATCCGCGGTAGCTCGTTAACGGAGATTTGCCGTGTTGTGGCGTTAATGTCATTTTAACGAGATTAACGCTGACAGCACTAGTGGGAACACAACGAATATGACTGCACATTTACTCCGACATCATCCTAGTGCAAAGACAAGTGGAAGCAGACAACAAGCATGCATGCTACAAACTTTACCCGAGTCATTTAGACAGCCATTAGCACAGGATTCTCCTTATGGGGACCTGATATGTTTAATATGCTGCTGAGAATATAGCCCAGAAGAAGCGGATAGTATAGCTTTTATTTTGGAAAGAGCCATTTCTCTGTAATAAACTCTCTTTTCCAAAGATGAGGGATTTCTCCATCAGATAGATTTATTTTTTTATTACTTTGTTGTTTCAGCAACATTAAATTTAAAAACTGTACTTTTGAGTTAAAATATATATTTATAATTTTAATAAATGACAAATTAAAAAACCATGAACATTTTTTTGTATCGAAAGAATATCGAACCGTGAATTTTGTGTATCGTTGCACCCCTACCCGTCATATATAACAGAGCAGCTGTGTAGTGGTTTGTGGGTTCCCCTCAGGTCCCCAGAATCCTGTGTCTTAGGCTAACTGCTGATCCTAAACTATCCATGGATGGGAGGCGGACAGAGTGCTTACAGTGTGCCCACCAAAGCACCGTATGTGTGGTTAGATGTGGCCTGTAGTGTAAAGTGCTGTGAGTGGTCAGTTAGATCAGAAATGTGCTGTATCACAGGCCCGTCTGTGCCAGCTGCTCCCTCTCATTGTTTTTGTTGTCTGCATGAAATGCTATTTTTAATTCCACACATCAGTAGATGAGATGTGACGTTTTCAGTGGGACAAACATTTACAATAATATGAAGAAAATGACTTGATCATTAATATTCAGATTAATCACTTTAAGCACCAACACACTGACCTCACAGTGTTCAGCAGTTTCAGTCATTGTACAGTTTATAAGGTTGCAAACCTGCAGTCAGCTGAGACTGAAGGCGTCACCTGGATGATGATGAAATGTTTCTCTGTCCACATGAACAGAATCAACCTTTTGGGATTTCCTTACCTGATAATTGAGCATGCACTGACACATTTGTTGATTTCACACTCTCGTCCAGCCTTTCTAGTCCCTTCCTCAGTTTTCCTCGTCTAGATGTTTTCCACCAAACTTCTCGGTGTTGTCATCGTTTGTCATGCAGGTAAAGATTAAAGTGCTCTCTGTCCAGGGTTCAAGTGTTCACTGGCCTACATTCTTTCTCATCCTGCACTATCTGCCAGGATTCTGGCACGCAGGGCCCACCCCATATGCCACCCTGCAGCGTGGCCTCGATCGGTCTGGACTGGTCTGGCCTTAATGGGAAGGACTGGACCAGCTTGGTCCAGGTGGATGTGGGCCATTTCTCTCCTCTGTCCAAAGGAAAAAGAGCCACCGGGGGAACCTTTATGTAATAATCATTCACTGGGTGACATGATATATCTGTAATTACCAGGAATGGCTAGCAGAAAGAAGACATATCATATTCCACATGGCAGCCACCGGTAATTAGCTGCAATTAGGCACTGGCTGCATGCAGGGAAATGTAAAGCACTGCTGATTGTTATTATGCTGCTCTAAATGAAATGACCACACTGACAAATAATGAATTCTACTTCTTACTTAATAATAAGAATACTGCTGCTTAGTGTTTGTGCAGCCACACCTGTCTGACTGCATGCTTTGTAATCACTGATTAACAATGACCACATTAAGAGTCGCTCATCTTTCACATGAATACATGCATATACTCACCTGCTTTGTTAAACGCATTAAATAAACAAAGCCAACTGAATGACGGGAACATTTTTTTGACTCTCTGCTGCAAAGCAGAAAAACTGGGTTATTTCATGATTTCAGAGTGGAAGCAAAATGAACTGCATGTGACAAAGAACACGCATGTCAAAGACAGTTATTGCGGTAAAATGATACACCCAGGATATCAAAACATCCTGTTGTTCTCTATAACAGTCACACTGTAAGAATCCAAAATCAAACCAAACACATCTTCCTGACTTCAGGATAACGACCGCATCAGCCTGGAGCGCTCACGGGAATTAGAATAAGGAGACGGTTGGTTTGAGGCCTGTCACACAGCTTTTTAGGTTTTATGTCTTGTCTCAACATTAGAAAGAAAGCATGAAACAGTGTGTGTGTGCGTGCATGTGTGTCTGTGCTCTGTGTGTGTGTGTGTGTGTGTGTGTGTGTCTGTGCTCTGTGTGTGTGTGTGTGTGTGTGTGTGTGCGTGTGTGTGTGTGTGTGTGTGTGTGTGTGTGTGTGTGTGTGTGTGTGCGTGTGCGTGTGTGTGTGTGTGTGTGTGTGTGTCAGGATGGGAACCCGAGAGAAAGGTGATGAGAGGTCAGCCTGGTCCGACTCTCCTCTGTTGTATGTGCACAGGCAGTGATGTGGACAGCTAATCAATACTACACTTAGAGCCTCATAACTGGCCTGCTCAGGAACTTTCCCCCATCTTTGAGTGATGTCATCACCACTCCCTCATCAGAGGGAGAAAAAGCAGAAGAGCGCTGAAGGGAGTGTGAGATGTTATGGTCACTGAGCAAAAAAAACCAACAGATGATGCCTTGAGATAAAAGTTTCTTATTTTATTTTCAAAATGAGAACAAAAAGAAGGACACGACATGGATACAGACAGACAAAGAGGGTTAGCGAAACACGGCCCTGTCACAAATTATTTTCATTTCAAAATAGGCTTTTCTTGAAATGGTGCATTTGATTTGTTTTCCGTGTTCTATTATGAATAAATTATGTGTATATGAGATTTACAAATCCTTTTTAATAATAATTACATGTGATTTAAGATTTGTAAGGTAAACCTCACTTACAAACCCTTAAATGTGCACCAGGAGTTTAGAGACAATTTTCAAGCTGACAGCTTCACACCGATCCACAAATGAAAGACGTATTTAAGTCCCAGTGTAAAGCTGGGACATTCCTCTGTATCCCTACAGTTTTGTTTGTTTGTTTTTCAGTAAAACGGACATTTCTGTATGTATCTGTCAGAACAGCTCATCGCCTCTACGAGGAAACAGATTTAGCAGTTAAAGACACAATAGACTTCTGGGGAAAGTCAGTCAGGGAACCTCTGTTGTAAATCACTATGGACCATCCTGTGCAGTTTATGCTGATTACTCTCTGTGTATTGTGAATATAGATTTCACTAGCTGGGCCCACGTCCTCATTTTAGGTTTGGCAGCATTTAAGTAGGTAAAGCTAAATGCTTGGACATGAATTGAGCTGCGGTTTGGGGAAGGCCTCGAAAGGGACTGGCGATGGCTCCCGGGCCTGGCAGATCCCCAAAGAAGGCATCCCCTAGAAGCAGTAATAACTGTGCGATACAAAGGTTGAAGACGTCAGCGGAATAATTTGATTTTCGATTCGACTTGTTTATACAGCACCGAGCCACAGTGACAGACGCCTCAAGACCCTGCAATGATGTCTAGAGGAAAACCCAACAATCATATGACCCCCCTATGAGCAAGCACTTTGGCAACAGTGGGAAGGAAAAACTCCCTTTTAACAGGAAGAAACCTCGGGCAGAACCAGGCTCAGGGAGGGGCGGGGCCATCTGCTGAGACCGGTTGGGGAGAGAGAAGGAGAAGAGGACGAAGACGAGCGCAGGGAGAGCGAACCTCGCTCCGTGGTGTGGAGTGGATGAGCTCAGACAATTAGGAAGGAATGGCAGGAGAAGAGATCAAAGGAAGTTGCAAACAACGGAAATCTTAATAGATGAAAGAGGGGAACCCTCGATCGGGTAGCGACATGGCTCGACTTTGAGCTGAAGCTCTGACAGAGAGGAATGCTGAATTTGAGATTTGAAGTAGGGCATGGCGGCTTGAAAAGCTTGTGAGCTTGTCTTTGAGTAGAAGATGGAGAGGGGGTGCTTAGCTGGTTAATTACTTCAGATAAGGTAACAATAACGACTTAGCTGATTTCTGAATGAACAGAAGAACAGCAGCCACTTGGGAAGAGTTGATGAATTGAAAGACTGATTAGAGGAAAATAATCTGTATAATAATAGCCCCCAAAATTGTCCGAGAGCAGAGTGCGAGTCCACTGGACTTCGTGGGAGATGATAAGGCATTTAGATGCAGTCAGAACCGTGAGTCGACTTAGAGAGCGGTCTCGAATGATTATGTCGAGGGTGGATGCCTGATGATGCTGGTGAAAGCACGTGAGAAGTGAAGGGACCCCATGAAGAATTATGCGCATGGCGCATTTTGGTTGTCTTAAAGTGAGCGATAGAGGACAGAACCCGGCATCCCGGTGCCACAAAGGTTAACCTTTGCTTTGTGAAGGCAGGAAAGATGGCAGCAAAACTGGGATGTACCGGAATGATTTGCTGCTACACCTTGTGGAAGACAGGACAAAATGGAGAAACTGTCATCATGGAGAGAGGAATTTTTTTTTTTTTTTTTTTGTGCAAGTGATTGATGGCAGAAGCTGCTAATTCGGTACCAGAAGGGTGAGCTGCTTAGGGAACTGACCCTTGCAACTCGGGGCAAAGAGCTTTTTCTGCATTTTTCTGCAGGATTCACTGCTGCATTGCTGTGATAAATGCATAGAAACTGGCAACTCTATATTAGAAAGCATGCTGCTGCATTTGCGAATGAGGGATAAAGAAGAACCAGGCATCTCGGTGCCAAGCTTGATATTGCATTCGTAAAGGAGGGACAGAGGAAGAGAAGCTGGCATCCCGGTGCCAGTGCTTGCTACTGCATTTGCGTAGTGGCATAGAGGAAGAGAACCTGGCATCGCCGTGCCCAAAGCATTCTGCTGCATTTGCAAATGAGGGATAAAGACAGAACCTTAACTTATGCAGAGAAACTGACAACGTGGTGGAAGAAGTTTGCTGCTGCGCTTACGAATGATGGATATAGAAGGAACCAGCTAGAAGGATTCTCTGCTGCTTTAGCCATGATGGATGGACGGGAACTGGCAACTCAGGGGTAAGAAGCTTGTCACTGCGGTTTGCACATGGCAGATATAGCAAGAACCCGACACCACTGTGCTAGAAGGGTTTGCCGCTGCTTGAAACCCAGTGCCTTTTTTTTATTAATTAATTTTGTCTATGCAGAGAACTGCCAACCGGGTGGTAGAAAAGCTGCTGCTTTTGCGAATGAGGGATAAAGGAACCTGGCAACCCGGTGCCGAGGTTTGCTGCAGAGGTTAGCTGAGAAGGGACGAGAGGCTCGGAACCTGGCAACTCGGTGCCGAGATTTGGTGCAGGAATTTGGGAAGAAGGGATGAGTGGTTGAGAGCCTGGCAACTCAGTGCCGATGTTTGCTGCAGAGTTTAGCTAAGGAGGGAAGAGGCAGGGAACCTGCACATCTCTGTTGCTTGTGGGGCTCGCACACAAGAATTTCACTCGCATGTGCTGTGCCAGTGTGCCTACACATGTGATGTGACAATAAAAGTGATTTGATTTGATTTGATTTGACCTGCCAACTCGGTGCTGAATCATGCTGCATTTGCTATGGAGGGATGGAGTACTGACAACTCTGTGCCTTTTTTTTTCTTTCTCTTAACTATGCTGAGAAACAGGCAACCCGATGGTCGAAAAGCTTGTTGCTGCTTTTGCGAATGAGGGAGGCAGGAACCTGGCAACCCTGTGCCGAGGTTAAATGCAGAATTTGCGAAGGGGTTGATGAGTGGCTGAGCACCTGGTAACCCGGTACCGACGTTTGCTGCAGAGTTTGAGAGGGATGGGTGGGTGGCTGGGAACCTGGCAACCCGGTGCCAAGGTTTGCTGCAGAATTTAGCTTAGGAGGCGTGGGAGGCTGGGAACCTGGCAACCCAGTGCCGACGTTTGCTGTGGAGTTTAGCAGATGAGAGGTTGGGCACCTGGCAACTCGGTGCCGAGGTTTGCCGCGGAGTTTAGCAGCGGTGGGATGAGTGGCAGAGAACCTGGCAACTCGTTGCCGAGGTTTGCCGTGGAGTTTAACAGATGAGAGGTTGGGAACCTGGCAACTCTGTGCTGAAGCATACTGCATATTTTTTTTTTTGTGTGTGTCATCTTTGCTGAGAAACTGGCAGTTCGGTGGTAGGAAGCTTGCTGCTGCGTTTGCGAATGGCGGATAGGGAAGAACCGGGGTTCTAGGTGCCAACTTCCTTAAGCCTTTAGTGAAAGGAGGGAAGGAAACAACACGACGATGGAGAACAGTAGACAGTATGGAGCTAGCGACAGATTTCCAGCTTGCATTCCTACCTGGTGCTCGCGGGTGGGTGGAGCTACGAAGTACGCTGTAGCTTTTGCTGTTGGAGCTGCGATTTGTTTGGAAGCGTGGGTTCGGCACTGACAGCCGTCTGCTTTTCGGCTAACTTGCCTGGACTGAGACCCATTTCGGAGCAACGTGAGAGGAGCTGTGAGTTCTGCAGGCGGGCGACCCCGCTGGTTTTTGCTGAAGTGGCGGGCGGCAGGAGTTATGTCATGACTGGATTTAGTGCAGATGAGACGACTGGATGGATGGGTTAGCAGACCGCATGTGGCAAGAAAACTGCTAGGAGGTCGTCAGCATTCGGTTCTTTGGAAGCGCTGCCGTGATGTTTGGTGTGTTTCTGGGATTGCCGGAGGAAGCGATGGATGCAGAGCTTGAGTAGTTGTTCGTCTGACGCGCTGACGGACGAGAGGGCGATTTTAGCGAATGGAAGAGTGAGTAAAATTACATTACTCTTGAGAGATGAGCTGTGTTTAAAGGTATTCACCGAGAATGGACCCTCGGCGAATCACGTAAATGAGAATGACGCACGTAAATGAGAATGAACAGCTTGTGGAACTGGGGGAACCTATATAGATGACAACCGGAAAGAGCGTGTTTCCTGCTCCTGAAATTCTGATACACAATCTCCAAATAATCCAGGTAACGTGGAACTTGTCATGTTACTCTCACCATTCTCTGGTAATAGCAGACTAAGATCGTTAAAAACTTCAGGATGTAGAAGCAGTTTTTTAAAACCATATACAGGGAGTGCAGAATTATTAGGCAAGTTGTATTTTTGAGGAATACTTTATTGCTTCTCCTTGAATCGCTACCTTATCGTGGTGGAGGGGTTTGTGTGTCCCAGGGATCCCAGGGGCTATGTTGTCTGGGGGCTTTTGCCCCCTGGTAGGGTCTCCCATGGCAAATTGGCCCTGGGTGAGGGACCAGACAAAGAGCGATTCATAAGACCCTTATGAAAAGGACACCGAGGGAACAGTTTACCCTGCCCGGGATAGGGTTACCGGGGCCCCGCCCTGAAGCCAGGCCTGGGGACGGTGCCCGAGGGCGAGCGTCTGGTGGCCGGGCCTTAGTCCATGGGGCCCGGCCGGGCACGGCCCGAAGAGGAGACATGGGCCCATCCTCCCGCAGGCCCACCACCCGCAGGAGGCGCCATAGGGGTCGGGTGCATTGTGTGCCGGGTGGCGGCCAGGAGCGGAGGCCCTGGCGGACTGACCCCCGGCTGCCAAGACTGGCAATAGGGACATGGAATGTCACCTCTCTGGTGGGGAAGGAGCCTGAGTTAGTGCGTGAGGTTGAGAGATACCGGCTAGATATAGTCGGGCTCACCTCTACACATGGCTTGGGCTCTGGAACCAGTCTCCTGGAGAGGGGCTGGACTCTGTCTCAGTCTGGAGTTGCCCCTGGTGAGAGGCGGCGGGCTGGGGTGGGTATCCTAATATCCCCTCGGCTTGCTGCCGGTACGTTGGGGTTTTTCCCGGTGGACGAGAGGGTTTGTTCCCTGCGCCTTAGGGTCGGGGAACGGGTCCTGACTGTCATCTGTGCTTATGCGCCGAGTGGCAGCTCAGAGTACCCAGCCTTCTTAGAGTCCCTGGGGGGGGGGGGGGGGGGGGGGTCCTGGAGGGTGCTCCACCTGGAGACTCTGTTGTCCTGCTGGGAGACTTCAATGCTCACGTGGGTAACGACAGCGAGACCTGGAGGGGCGTGATTGGGAGGAACGGCCTCCCTGATCTGAACCCGAGCGGTGCTCTGTTATTGGACTTCTGTGCTAACCACAGTTTGGCCATAACGAACACCCTGTTCGAACATAAGAGTGTCCATAAGTGCACGTGGCACCAGGACGCTCTAGGCCGTAGGTCGATGATCGATTTTGTAATCGTATCAGCAGACCTGCGACCATATGTTCTGGACACTCGGGTAAAGAGAGGGGCTGAGCTGTCAACTGATCACCACCTGGTGGTGAGTTGGATCAGGTGGCGGGGGAGGACGCTGGACAGACCTGGTGCACCTAAACGCGTAGTGAGGGTGTGCTGGGAACGTCTAGCAGAGGCCCCAGTCCGCGAGATTTTCAATGCACACCTCCGGCAGAGCTTCGACAGCATTCCGAGGGAGACTGGGGACATTGAGTCCGAATGGACCATGTTCAGAGTCTCCATTGCCGAAGCTGCTGCATTGAGCTGCGGCCGCAAGGTGGTGGGTGCCTGCCGTGGTGGTAATCCCCGAACCAAATGGTGGACACCAGAGGTGAAGGGAGCCACCAGGCTGAAGAAGGAGTCCTATCGGGCTTGGTTAGCCTGTGGGACTCCGGAGGCAGCCGACAGGTATCGACAGGCCAAGCGGAATGCGGCTCGGGCAGTGGCTGAAGCAAAAACTCGGGTGTGGGAGGAGTTCGGAGAGGCCATGGAAAAAGACTTTCGGACTGCCTCGAAGAGATTCTGGCAAACCGTCAGACGTCTCAGGAGGGGAAAGCGGTGCTCTACCTGCACTGTGTATAGTGCTGGTGGAGCGCTGCTGAAGTCGACTGAGAAAATTGTCAGGCGGTGGAAGGAATACTTCGAGGACCTCCTTAATCCCACTGACACGTCTTCCGAGGAGGAAGCAGAGTCTGGGGATGAGGGGAATGACCCTCCAATTTCCGGGGGCGAGGTCACTGAGGCAGTTAAACAACTCCTTGGTGGCAGAGCCCCTGGTGTTGATGAGGTCCGCCCCGAGTTCCTGAAGGCTCTGGACGTTGTAGGGCTGTCCTGGTTGACACGCCTCTGCAATGTTGCGTGGAGATCAGGGGCAGTACCTGTGAACTGGCAGACCGGGGTGGTGGTCCCCATCTTTAAGAAAGGGGACTGGAGGGTGTGTTCCAACTACAGGGGGATCACACTCCTCAGCCTCCCTGGGAAAGTCTATGCCAGGGTGCTGGAAAGGAGAGTTCGTCCGTTAGTCGAACCTCGGATACAGGAGGAACAATGCGGTTTTCGTCCTGGTCGCGGAACACTGGACCAGCTCTTTATCCTCTCCAGGATACTTGAGGGTGCATGGGAGTTTGCCCAACCAGTCTACATGTGTTTTGTGGACTTGGAGAAGGCATTCGACCGTGTCCCTCGGGGTGTCCTGTGGGAGGTGTTGCGGGAATATGGGGTGTCTGGCCCATTGCTACGGGCCATTCGATCCCTATACAACCGTTGCAAGAGCTTGGTTCGCATTGCCGGCAATAAGTCGGACTCGTTCCCGGTGGGTGATGGGCTTCGCCAGGGCTGCCCTTTGTCTCCAGTTCTGTTCATAATTTTTATGGACAGCCAAGTGGCGGAGGGCTTTCGCTTTGGTGGCCTCAGAATCTCATCTCTGATTTTTGCAGATGATGTGGTTCTGTTGGCTTCATCGGGTGAAGGCCTCCAGCTCGCACTGGAACGGTTCGCAGCCGAGTGTGAAGCAGCGGGAATGAGGATCAGCACCTCCGAATCTGAGGCCATGGTTCTCAGCCGGAAAAGGGTGGAGTGCCCACTCCGGGTCGGGGATGAGTTCCTGCCACAAGTGGAGGAGTTCAAGTATCTCGGGGTCTTGTTCGCGAGTGATGGGAGAAGGGAGCCGGAGATCGACAGACGGATTGGGGCTGCAGCTGCAGTAATGCGGAAGCTGCACCGGTCCGTCGTGGTGAAGAGGGAGCTGAGTGTAAAAGCGAAGCTCTCAATTTACCGGTCGATCTACGTCCCTACCCTCACCTATGGCCACGAGCTGTGGGCAGTGACCGAAAGAACGAGATCGCGGATACAAGCGGCAGAAATGAGCTTCCTCCGAAGGGTGGCTGGCCTCTCCCTTAGAGATAGGGTGAGAAGTTCGGCCATCCGGGAGGGGCTCAGAGTAGAGCAGCTGCTGCTCCACATCGAAAGGAGCCAGCTGAGGTGGTTCGGGCATCTGACAAGGATGCCCCCTGGGCGCCTCCTGGGTGAGGTGTTCCAGGCATGTCCCACCGGGAGGAGGCCCCGGGGCAGACCCAGGACACGCTGGAGAGATTATATCTCTCGGCTGGCCTGGGAACGCCTTGGTATTCCCCCGGACAAGCTGGAGGAGGTGGCTGGGGAGAGGGAGGTCTGGGCCTCTTTGCTTAGGCTGCTGCCCCCGCGACCCGGCCCCGGACAAAGCGGATGAAGATGGATGGATGGATGGACTTTTATTATTGAACAACAACCATGTTCTCAATGAACCCAAAAAACTCAGAAAAACTCAAAGCTGAATGTTTTTGGAAGTAGTTTTTAGTTTGTTTTTAGTTTTAGCTATTTTAGGGGGATATCTGTGTGTGCAGGTGACTATTACTGTGCATAATTATTAGGCAACTTAACAAAAAACAAATATATACCCATTTCAATTATTTATTTTTACCCGTGAAACCAATATAACATCTCCACATTCACAAATATACATTTCTGACATTCAAAAACAAAACAAAAACAAATCAGCGACCAATATAGCCACCTTTCTTTGCAAGGACACTCAAAAGCCTGCCATCCATGGATTCTGTCAGTGTTTTGATCTGTTCACCATCAACATTGCGTGCAGCAGCAACCACAGCCTCCCAGACACTGTTCAGAGAGGTGTACTGTTTTCCCTCCTTGTAAATCTCACATTTGATGATGGACCACAGGTTCTCAATGGGGACCAGATCAGGTGAACAAGGAGGCCATGTCATTAGTTTTTCTTCTTTTATACCCTTTCTTGCCAGCCACGCTGTGGAGTACTTGGACGCGTGTGATGGAGCATTGTCCTGCATGGAAATCATGTTTTTCTTGAAGGATGCAGACTTCTTCCTGTACCACTGCTTGAAGAAGGTGTCTTCCAGAAACTGGCAGTAGGACTGGGAGTTGAGCTTGACTCCATCCTCAACCTGAAAAGGCCCCACAAGCTCATCTTTGATGATACCAGCCCAAACCAGTACTCCACCTCCACCTTGCTGGCGTATGAGTCGGACTGGAGCTCTCTGCCCTTTACCAATCCAGCCACGGGCCCATCCATCTGGCCCATCAAGACTCACTCTCATTTCATCAGGCCATAAAACCTTAGAAAAACCAGTCTTGAGATATTTCTTGGCCCAGTCTTGACGTTTCAGCTTGTGTGTCTTGTTCAGTGGTGGTCGTCTTTCAGCCTTTCTTACCTTGGCCATGTCTCTGAGTATTGCACACCTTGTGCTTTTGGGCACTCCAGTGATGTTGCAGCTCTGAAATATGGCCAAACTGGTGGCAAGTGGCATCTTGGCAGCTGCACGCTTGACTTTTCTCAGTTCATGGGCAGTTATTTGGCGCCTTGGTTTTTCCACACGCTTCTTGCGACCCTGTTGACTATTTTGAATGAAACACTTGATTGTTCGATGATCACGCTTCAGAAGCTTTGCAATTTTGAGACTGCTGCATCCCTCTGCAAGATATCTCACTATTTTTGACTTTTCTGAGCCTGTCAAGTCCTTCTTTTGACCCATTTTGCCAAAGGAAAGGACGTTGCCTAATAATTATGCACACCTGATATAGGGTGTTGATGTCATTAGACCACACCCCTTCTCATTACAGAGATGCACATCACCTAATATGCTTAATTGGTAGTAGGCTTTCGAGCCTATACAGCTTGGAGTAAGACAACATGCATGAAGAGGATGATGTGGACAAAATACTCATTTGCCTAATAATTCTGCACTCCCTGTATTAACTTTTACAGGCCACTGTGTAATTTAATTTAATATTTTATCTGTTAAATCTATGCTTCTGGCAGAGCAGTGATGAGCTGATCTGTTTATTTAGAAAATGAAACATCTACTTTAAAAAAAAAAAAAATGAAGGTACACAGAGGAAGCTCAGATGTCCCAGTCTCAAACTGGGACTTGAATACATCTTACATTTGCAGGTGAAATTTGTCTCAAAAGCCCACGTGGGCGTGCGATGTTATCTGTATCAGGAGATTAGTGCACGTTTAAGATTTTGTACGTGAGCAGAGGGATGTTTTCAGCTTTAGACGTTTGTGTTCACAGGAAAGTTTTGGAAGAGAAAATGATCCGACTCGTCAAGCTGGACTTTGTGTGTCAGTATTTATTCAGGTTAGCATGCACACATTTGTGAAACTGTTCTACGAGCACGTGCTCCAGTCTACAAACAGTCCTCAAAAACACACACATCACTGCACACATTTGTGTGAGCATTTGTTTTTGCTTGAGTATCATGTCGTACACATTTGTAACACTTTCTCTGCATGAACTTTAACTTAAACAGAGGGAAACGTCTTTGTTTTAAACAATCATGAGTACAGTGTTCACAGAGCTTTAGTCTTCAGCTGCTCTGTGTTTCTCTTTGTGTCTTCAGCCCTTATATGAAGCCAGACTCTGCTCTTAATTACATTTCAGTATTGTTCTGTTCCCAGGAGATATAATCTCTCCAGCGTGTCCTGGGTCTGCCCACTCTACTAATACACTCGCAAATATTTAACTTGTAACATAATCTGTGTATCTACAAAGGTTCATCTAAATACGCTGGTAATCATTATGGTTTAGTAATGCTTTATAAACAATTAATGAACTATTAACTACCACCTTACTAATGCTTAAAAGTGTGCAGCTAGAAAACAACTGTGAAACCCACTAAATGACTAGATATGAATGAAAAGTAGGAAATAATAAAAGCTCAAACTTGCTGCCGACACTCAGTGGCAGCATAGCAGAGATTTCTGCAGAGTCTCAATGCTCGTGCTGCTCCTCGCCTTCTGAGTTATTCCTCCTCTTACTTCATCGTTGCTCAACTGTGTCACTATGGCAACCCCACTTGCCTGCAGGATATTTACCTTACTAGCTTTATGTTGCAATGAGATAAAAAGAGTGAACATTAATTACCAAAGTATAGAGGAGTGTGTCTGTCAGTCTTCAATATAGGATCATTTCACACGACTCTAACATGAGTCCTTCCTCACAGAGACCAGTAACACAGAGGTGTCACTTCAAAGTATTATTTTAACAGGAGCTCATATCTCTCTGTGCACTCTTGATAATAAAAAAATCTATTAATCTAGATCTATTTATCTATATATGTAGATCTATGTACATGTGTGTGGCTGCTTTGATGCCAAGATCTGCCCCGCCATTTTTTATAGATTCAACAACTGTTGTGTTTTTGGATGTACTAAGTTATGTGTAGACAAAACATTGGTTAATCCGTTCATTGTGCCTTTATCATGCTATTTCAAACATCAGTTAACAAAGATGTAAAAAGCAAATCCACAGAAAGCGATCAGCAAGGACCGAAAAGAGTGAAAAAGCAGCTCATGTCCAAAGAAAATCTTTAAGAGTGATCAAGCCCACATGAAATGAAAAGACTTAAGACTTTTGCACAGTATTGTACAGCGAGGCGTCTCCTGTCAGTGAATAGTATAAGTGTTACTGTTCCCTTTTCCTCTGTTGCCTCTTGCTTCGGTCTGGCAGGGTGATAAAAGCACCCATCCAGAGCTGAGCTCACCTGCTGATAAATCACCTCTCACTCTGCACCAACACTTTCATCTGAAGCACGATATGTGGCACCGCGCACTGTTTGTCACCCTGTTATAACAGTAACAGCTGCCGTTACATGGTGTAGCACCCACAATCAAGATGGCTGCCGTAGCATGGGGAAACAGGAAGTGGGAGGGTGAGGAAGGCTTACAGTACGGGAGACAACAGCTGGGTGACAGTCACAAACGAGTAAACAAAGGCTGCACGACTGAGCCATTTATTATAGCATAAGTAGGCATTTTTGTTATTGTTGTCGACTGAGAAAAGAGGACGGAGGCGAGTGTGTGTGTGCGCGTGTGTGTGTTTGTATGTGCGTGTGTGTGCAGGATTTTTCAAAAACAAAGTGAAAAGAGGAAAATTTAAAGACAACCACCTCAGCTAGTGGTAGACTTCAAAATCAATTATCGAGCAATCCCTGCTGCGACAAGTGCCTCAAACACTGACACACATAAAGTACACACACACACACACACACACACACACACACACACACACACACACACACACACACACACATTGATTTAGTGCCTCCTTCAAGAAACAGGCAGAAAGGGAGAGGAAGAGGAAATACATCACTCGACCCTGCGCTGCTTTCTTCTTCTCTCTGTCTTGTTAAATGTGATGGCTGTGCGAGCTTGTATTTTATCTGGAAGTGGAGAAACATTATGAGCTGAAAGCTGGAGCGGCTCAGTGAATGCAGAGCAAACACTGCAATCAGCTCACAGCAGCTAAAGGGAGAGAACGCCATGTGTTAGCAAAGATGTCTTATATCTAAAACAACACAAAGAGAACAGATCATTTCCTGCCCCGTGTCTGTGTGTGTGCGCGCGTGTGTGCATGCATGTGTATGTGTGTGTGCGCACGTGCGCTGCGGTTCTACAGCAGAAATGGGTAAGACTGCTGCATTGCGTTGCAGGTCCGACACAGCTGATGGAGGTTAAGCTGATGCTGGTGGTTCCACCAGATGCACCTCAGTCTTTGATCAGGATGCTAAAAATAACTTTGAGGTTATTTTTTGGTAACAAGGTGAGGAGGGCAGAAAGGCAGAGATGCAGAACATCAGCAACAGTGACACGCTTGAAAAACAACAGACACAATGTTACTGGTTTAGGTTGTGAGTGACTCTTTATTTATGCTTTATGCTGGTCTGGTCTGTGAGTTGTTCTGTAGGAGTTTGTTCTCAGTGTTGTTTGGGTTTGACTTCAGTTACTCTGAGTATTTTTACTGTTGTTCTCTGTGTCCCTGTGATTGTGTTGATTGTGCGTTCATTGTGTCTACTTTCAGCCATCAGTGTATATACATGCAGTCCTGTCATTCCTGTGTTCAGTGTCTCGGCGTGTGTGTTTTTGGTACTTTTGGTTTATGGATTTATGCTTCTGTTATAATTAAAGACTTTCTTTGTGTGAATCCTGCCTATGCCGTGCTCCCTCGCTATATCGTGATTCACCCTTCACGGCCGCGCTGTTTCGCCGATGTTTTTTTTGGTGAAATTTTTCATGTTTTTTTTATTTTTTTATTACAGCACATTGTGTTCTGCGTCCTGATTGGCTGTAGACCATAGTCAGTCAGTCTCGTGCCGTGTCTCCTGTACAGCACAGAGTGCGTTCAGCTTGTCAAATTGACTTAAATCTTCTATCCCAGCAGTGTGACTCTGCTGCACTGTATGTTTGTACGTTTTCTCCCCAACAAACACAACAATGTCGATGAAACGTCGTCACCTGCGCGTCTTTGGTTTCATCCTATAATACTGGACTGATTGTTCTAGGTTTGAACTCTGAGAGTTTAAACAAGAGAGAAACGTGTGCAGATGTTCATGCCTGTCTGAGTGTTTAAAGTGTGCAGTGAGGGGTTTTACAGCCTTCAAACATCGACAATATTGTAACAAATAAAGTTGGCTGCTTCGCAGATTTCACCTATCGCGGGTTATTTTTAGAACGTACATACCGTATTTTGTATGGTGTCACAGCTGAGATGACGATTGGCACATATCAAGTATTATTTGTATGTTATGTGAAAAAGAGAGTCAATTCTATCATTTTATGTATTGACATAAAAATTAAATGAGCTGGTTCTCATTACCAGGTTCTGTTTGAAACAGCCACAGATGAACAACCAAAGGTCACCATGTCATTATGGATTTAACAGAAACGAAGACAAAATTCAGAAGCAGTTTGTGAAAAACTAAAAACCCTGTGTTGAAGGATCAAGTGCTCGGAAAAACTACCTCCAACCTCCTTTCTGCTCACTTTTTCTTTGACCTCCATGAAAAAATCACGACGTCTGAGTGCACTCACACTGCTCCCCAGCAATGTGATGGAAGATGTTTGTTTTGAAACCACAATGTCCTGAAGTCACTACATTACACATGTCTTCCTTCAGCCCACATGTTCTTTCTGTGTTGCTTAATGTTTAATGACATTAATAATAGTTCTAAAGGTTTTAAATACAGTGACATAACTGAGACAAAATAAGTTGTGGTAAATCCTGAAAACACAACGGAGCAGCTTGAAAATGATTTTCTTACATCAGCACAGTATTCACAGTTCACGGGAGGGTTTGACATGTTTAACATGCCACTGTCACCGAACGCTCTGACTTAGAAACCTTGATAAGCGATCAACTATTCACCCAAACTCGTGGTGTTTGAACCCAAACTGCACTCTTTTCCTAACCTGAGTGAAAAGTTTGTCACTGCTTTGATTGTTTTTTGTGCTCTGACTGTGTCTGTGTCAGGTTGGGATGATGTGGGCGTCTTTTTGGTGGAGTCTCAGGTTCCCACTCACCCACCTCTTCCTCATTAATCTCATCAACATGATGCACAGAGCAAACTAGTGGCCCACCTCTTAGCATCCTCTCTGCTGTCTCAGAGTCAGCGATTTGTAAATGATACATTTTAACACGACTGGTGAACAGAGATGGGCAGTAACGCGTTACTTGTAATGCGTTACTGTAATCCGATTACTTTTTTCAGGTAACGAGTAAAATAAGGGATTACTAATGCAAAAAGGGTAATTAGATTACCGTTACTTTCCCGTAGGAACGCTGCGTTACTGCGTTAATAAAACCGTGATTTTTTTTGCGAGAATGTCTCATGACAGTGACGTAAGCGAGTGCGACGTTCGTGACAACAGCTGTGTGCAGATCAACAGTGGATCTGTCACAGTCTGGCTGGGGCAGACTGTATGTGTTTGCAAAAGAGGACTCAAACGCAGACCAAAAACTGAACGTGGGTTTAGCAAAAAACAAGACGTTTATTGAGGCTAGCAAAGAGGGTACAAACAAAAGGGCATTGGTGAAACTAAACAATAACCTAAACTGGGTGAACTAAAACTAAACATGAAAAAACCTTAAACATGGTGAACTGACATAGATACTGTACCTGAAGTTGTGACATGAATGAGCAGACGACCTGACAAAGAATGACTGAAAGCACACGGACTAAATACACACAGGAGGATAATGAGGGAAGTGGGAACACATGGAGAAACAGCTGACACATGAACATAACGACGTCACAGTGGAAGAGTAAAACTAAACACGATGAACACAGGAACACCAGACCTCTTCAAAAGAAAACAGGAAACATAAGACGCAGACATGACAACCTGAACTTGAAAACGTAAGACACAGACATGAAACACATGAAGAGCAGGGGAGACTTAACATTGGTTGGAAACACAAGGGGGAACTAATAAGCAAATTAACATAGGAGACCTAATGAGCTTAAACATACTGTAAACATCAAAATGAACTAAAACTCAAAACACTGGGTCATAAGACCCAGGATCGTGACAGGATCATATATCGAGTACGGAGAGAGTATGAGCGTGCAGCGTTTCTTTTTACAGCGAAAAAAACCCCTAAACTTCCGAGCAAGCACCAAGTGCGCTACCACGTGATGGGAAATTCACTCGCGGATTCTTCCACTGACCGCCGCAGCACACCTGCACCAGGGTAAACCTCCGCCTACCCAACTCCTGCTTTACAGGTGAAAATAGAGCAACAGGACCGCTGAGTCTTTGACTTTATTTATTTTCTGCTGTGTTTTACTTGCATCTATTTGAAAGACTGAGTGTAAACACAAAAAATATATATATTTATATTTTATGTGCTGGAATGTGCAGAAAATAGGTTTCAAATGTTAAACTAATTTCTTCCAGTCAGAGAATGGTGCATATGATTAAATTTTTGCTTGATGCATAAAGTTAAAAGATTAAAACTAATAAAACAAGTTTTAAAAAGAGACTTTTCCATTTGATTACATTTTGTATGATGGATTATGTAGAAAAAGTAGAACTGGGCTGAAAGATCTATCACTTTATTACCTATTCAGGTTGTAAATCGTGTTTTTAAAAAGTAGCTAAGTAACTAAGTAATTAATTACTTTTCAAAATAAATAATCAGTAAAGTAACGGGATTACTTTTTTGGGGAAGTAATCAGTAATTAGTTACTGATTACTTTTTTCAAGTAACTTGACCAACACTGCTGGTGAATCTGTTAGCGGCTCTCCTGGACTGGTCTCCCTCTCCGCTCTCTGTGACCTCATCAGTTTCCAGAGCTTATTCTAAATCATCTGTAACCATAACAATACAAATAACTGTCAACAAGTCACCTGTTAACCATCTAGTAAACAACACAATGCAAATCATTGCTTTGTTAACAGAAGAACAGTTGCAGTTCTGGACATTAAACTTCGGTTAATCTTAAAGACTCATTTGGGTTTTTCCTCATATACAAAGTGTCAGATCAGACAAGAAGGTTTAAAGAAAGCGTTCAAGATTTTTTTCTGAGAGCATGTTTATACTCCACATTGTCTTTAATAATGAGTTATTATTAATCTCTCTTCCTCCCCTCACCCCCAGCAGATGGCCCCACCCCTCCCTGAGCCTGGTTCTGCCTGAGGTTTCTTCCTGTTAAACAGGAGTTTTTCCTCCCGCTGTCACCAAGTGCTTGCTCATAGGGGGTCATCGGATTGTTTGGGTTTTCTCTGTCTTCTCTGCAATATTGTTGGGTCTTTACCTTACAATACAGTATGAAGGGCTTTCAGGCAACTGGTGCTATACAAATAAAACTGAAGTGAAAAGAAGAAACCTTCAGAGAATAACCGACTCCCCTCTCATCCCCATGGTCACTGATATTTCTTCCCCTAACTCTATAAGGTAATATTTGTGGCAATCAAAGCATTTTGACTGGTTTTCTACTCTGTCATGATGTCTCCACCCACTGCAGTAAATATAGTGTCATTCCTCCTCATGGTTTAGGACTGTTTCCTCTCCGAGCACACTCTCTGTCTCACAAAGTCAGGCATGTTCTGCGTTCTTGCTGGTACTCTAATATTCAATAGCAATAATCAATCACATTGCTATGACAGTGATGCTGATGCTGCTAAGACAGGACTGGCTTCAAAAGAGAGCCATTCGTGAGGCAACGGTTTCCATGTTTGGACTGATGAGCCTTTCCTCTGACTCATGGATAAGAAAAGACTGGTAAATTTGTCCTTGTGACATCAAGACAACACCCTCTGTGGGACACCATGGAAAATGTATTTAGGAATGCTGTGCAGTGCTTCCAGAGACATAAAGTGGACAAATAGAGAGATTCTGCATGAATGTGCAGGAGAAGAGGGGAAGAGATAGGAGCATAGTGTAGCAACAGTGAGAAAGAGGAACAGAAAAACGAGACAAAGAGAGAAGGTTTAAAAAGAAAGAAAAGCACACACTGCAGAGGTTTTTCAGGAAGTATAGTTGGAGAAAGCCTCTTGTCCTCTGAAGAGAAATGTTTGCACTGGAGACAATGAGGCTGCTGAGATGCTGCTGCCTCAGGCAGAGAGCTGGGGAGGTTTCAGTGCCAGCCAGGCCTCCAACAGTCTTTTCCTCAAAGCCATTCAACACAACATCAACTTCCTGCTCAAAGCCAGAATCAGCGGTGCCACATTTCAGCTGCAGCGGTGTTTAGCTTTGTGCTTTTTATTTGGTGGATCTTCAAACAAACTCACAGGTTTCCACAGAGATGCCAAATGATGGCAATGAGCTCAGCTGGTTCCCTTTGATCACACGCTGAGCGACTGCATGATGCTCTTTTCACACGATTAAACGCTGTATTTTGGCTTTCAACAGATAATTTGCTTTACTTCCAACTGCAGGTCTTCTTTCTATTATATCTTCACAAACTGATTGAATTACAGTCATGTGTTTATTAAATGAGTGAATTAGTCACTAAATAAGTGTTTAGAATTGCCTACACATTTTAACAAAGTTCTTGTTGGACAAAGTCTGACGAGAACCTTGTTAAAATGTGTAACTGGCTTCAAAACTGCTGCTTGGTATTTTCAGAGAGAGTAAATGAATAAGCTCTTTCAAATATCAAGAGCTGCTGCAGCCAGGGTTAGAAAAAAGTATCACCTCCCAGCTAATTTTGAACTCAGGAGCTATTTGTTCAGTGCCGTCTCAGTTGGACTGTTTTAGCATTCTCCACATTAACAAGCCTATCATAAATCATGCAATATAACAAATGGACTTATGCTGTGTAGATAGTGCTGCTCCTCCCGATGCCCAGAACAAGAAAAGCAAAGGTCAAATGATTAGCCTTGGTATCCCTGTGTGCCTTTAATGATAGTGCAGAACCTTTGTGCTGGGTGCGTGCCTCCTCAGCACATGTAGCGCTTGTTAAATACAGAACAGAGATAAATTAATGAAGGCTTTGTCCTGCTGCTTTGTTGGCCACTGAATAACTTAGGAGTGATGACTGAGCACAAATGTAGGCACTGTACAGTAGCTCTACTGTAGAACTGTATTAAAGTACACACAGCTTCACCAAAGCTCCTTATTTATCCTGATTAATGTAGCACTGTGTGTTTATTAGTATTAACTAACAACTGTAAATGACTCAGACTTTTATTTTTTTATGAATTACAGTCCAATTTACTGCTAGTTCTAATGGAAACAAGAGGCACGCCTTCGATGTTTTAAGCACAACGTGCATATCCGCCTGGTGGCTCCCTTCACCTCTGGTGTCCACCATTTGGTTTGGGGGTTACCATCACGACAGGCACCAACCAACATGTGGCTGCAGTTCAGTGCAGCGGCTTCAGCAATGGAGGTGCTGAACACGGTCGATTCAGACTCAGTGTCCTGTCGTTGAAGCTCTGCCTGAGGTGGGAGTTGAAGATATCGCGGACTGGGGCCGCTGGCAGGCATTTCCAGCACACCCTCACTGTAAATTTAGGTGCTCCAGGTCTGTCCAGCATCCTCCCCCGCTACCTGATCCAACTCACCACAGGTGATGACCAGTTGACAGCTCAGCCCCTCATTTTCACCCAAGTGTCCAGAACATATGGCCACAGGTCTGGTGATACAACTATAAAATCGATCATTAACTTGTCTTCTAGGGTGTCCTGGTGCCACGTGCACTTATGGACACCCTTATGTTCTAAACATGTTGTTTGTTATGGACAAACTGTGGTGTGCTACCGGGATTTAAAAATAGTTACGCAAAACAGAGCATGCCCGCTCCGACCGGCTTCATAGGGTTAATTACCGACCAATAACCTGCCTCAGCACTACTGAAGCTCCTGTCAGGCATCATAGCAGCTAAGATGAACAGGCACATGGATCAATGCATGAGCGGGGCACAGAAAGGGGCAAGAATACCAGAGGCGCAAAACACCAGCTACTGGTTGACTGAGCAGTCAGCCGAGACTGAAAGATATATATATATAAACACCCAGCACGCCCCTGCGGGCGGTTTATCCTTCAAGCTCGGGTCCTCTACCAGAGGCCTGGGAGCTTGAGGGTCCTGCGCAGTATCTTAGCTGTTCCCAGGACTGCGCTCTTCTGGACAGAGATCTCCGATGTTGTTCCCGGGATCTGCTGGAGCCACTCGCCTAGCTTGGGAGTCACCGCACCTAGTGCTCCGATTACCACGGGGACCACCGTTACCTTCACCCTCCACATCCTCTCGAGCTCTGCTCTGAGCCCTTGGTATTTCTCCAGCTTCTCGTGTTCCTTCTTCTTGATATTGCTGTCATTCGGAACCGCTACATCGATCACTACGGCCGTCTTCTTCTGTTTGTCTACCACCACTATGTCCGGTTGGTTAGCCACCACCATTTTGTCCGTCTGTATCTGGAAGTCCCACAGGATCTTATATATATATATATATATATATATATATATATATATATATATATATATATATATATATATATATATATATATAAAAACACCCAGCACGCCCCTGCGGGCGGTTTATCCTTCAAGCTCGGGTCCTCTACCAGAGGCCTGGGAGCTTGAGGGTCCTGCGCAGTATCTTAGCTGTTCCCAGGACTGCGCTCTTCTGGACAGAGATCTCCGATGTTGTTCCTGGGATCTGCTGGAGCCACTCGCCTAGCTTGGGAGTCACCGCACCTAGTGCTCCGATTACCACGGGGACCACCGTTACCTTCACCCTCCACATCCTCTCGAGCTCTTCTCTGAGCCCTTGGTATTTCTCCAGCTTCTCGTGTTCCTTCTTCCTGATATTGCTGTCATTCGGAACCGCTACATCGATCACTACGGCCGTCTTCTTCTGTTTGTCTACCACCACTATGTCCGGTTGGTTAGCCACCACCATTTTGTCCGTCTGTATCTGGAAGTCCCACAGGATCTTATATATATATATATATATATATATATATATATAAAAAAACACCCAGCACGCCCCTGCGGGCGGTTTATCCTTCAAGCTCGGGTCCTCTACCAGAGGCCTGGGAGCTTGAGGGTCCTGCGCAGTATCTTAGCTGTTCCCAGGACTGCGCTCTTCTGGACAGAGATCTCCGATGTTGTTCCTGGGATCTGCTGGAGCCACTCGCCTAGCTTGGGAGTCACCGCACCTAGTGCTCCGATTACCACGGGGACCACCGTTACCTTCACCCTCCACATCCTCTCGAGCTCTTCTCTGAGCCCTTGGTATTTCTCCAGCTTCTCGTGTTCCTTCTTCCTGATATTGCTGTCATTCGGAACCGCTACATCGATCACTACGGCCGTCTTCTTCTGTTTGTCTACCACCACTATGTCCGGTTGGTTAGCCACCACCATTTTGTCCGTCTGTATCTGGAAGTCCCACAGGATCTTAGCTCGGTCATTCTCCACCACCCTTGGGGGCATCTCCCATTTTGACCTCGGGACTTCCAGGTTATACTCGGCACAGATGTTCCTGTACACTATGCCGGCCACTTGGTTATGGCGTTCCATGTATGCCTTGCCTGCTAGCATCTTGCACCCTGCTGTTATGTGCTGGATTGTCTCTGGGGCATCTTTACACAGCCTGCACCTGGGGTCTTGCCTGGTGTGATAGACCCCAGCCTCTATGGATCTTGTGCTCAGAGCTTGTTCTTGTGCTGCCATGATTAGTGCCTCTGTGCTGTCTTTCAGTCCAGCTTTGTCCAGCCACTGGTAGGATTTCTGGATATCAGCCACCTCCTCTATCTGCCGGTGGTACATACCGTGCAGGGGCCTGTCCTTCCATGATGGTTCCTCGTCTCCCTCCTCTTTCTTGGGTTTCTGCTGCCTGAGGTATTCACTGAGCACTCGGTCAGTTGGGGCCATCTTCCCAATGTATTCTTGGATGTTCGTTGTCTCATCCTGGACTGTGGTGCTGACACTCACCAGTCCCCGGCCCCCTTCCTTCCGCTTAGCGTACAGCCTCAGGGTGCTGGATTTGGGGTGAAACCCTCCATGCATGGTAAGGAGCTTTCTTGTCTTTATGTCAGTGGCTTCTATCTCCTCCTTTGGCCAGCCTATTACCCCAGCAGGGTACCTGATCACGGGCAGGGCGTACGTGTTGATGGCCCGGATCTTGTTCTTACCATTCAGCTGACTCCTCAGGACTTGCCTGACCCTCTGCAGGTACTTGGTGGTTGCAGCTTTTCTAGCGGCCTCTTCATGGTTCCCATTCGCCTGTGGGATCCCCAAGTACTTGTAACTGTCCTCTATGTCTGCAATGTTGCCTTCTGGTAGTTCAATCCCCTCAGTTCTGACTACCTTCCCTCTCTTTGTTACCATCCGACTACACTTCTCCAGTCCGAACGACATTCCAATGTCATTGCTGTATAGCCTGGTAGTGTGGATCAGTGAATCGATGTCTCGTTCACTCTTGGCATACAGCTTGATGTCATCCATGTACAGGAGGTGGCTGACAACTGCTCCGTTCTGTAGTCGGTATCCGTAGCCAGTCTTGTTAATGATCTCACTGAGGGGGTTCAGGCCTATGCAGAACAGCAGTGGGGACAGAGCATCTCCTTGGTAGATCCCGCACTTGATGGTGACTTGTGCTATGGGCTTGGAGTTGGCCTCTAGTGTTGTACGCCACATCCCCATTGAGTTCCTGATGAAGGCTCTTAGGGTCCCATTGATCTTGTACAATTCTAGGCATTCCAGTATCCAGCTGTGGGGCATTGAGTCATATATATATATATATATATATATATATATATATATATATATATATATATATATATATATATACACACACAGTGGGGCAAAGAAGTATTTAGTCAGCCACCGATTGTTCAAGTTCCCCCACCTAAAATGATGACAGAGGTCAGTAATTTGCACCAGAGGTACACTTCAACTGTGAGAGACGGAATGTGAAAAAAAAATCCATGAATCCACATGGTAGGATTTGTAAAGAATTTATTGGTAAATCAGGGTGGAAAATAAGTATTTGGTCAATAACAAAAATACAACTCAGTACTTTGTAACATAACCTTTGTTGGCAATAACAGAGGTCAAACGTTTACTATAGGTCTTTACCAGGTTTGCACACACAGTAGCTGCTATTTTGGCCCATTCCTCCATGCAGATCTTCTCGAGAGCAGTGATGTTTTGCGGCTGTCGCCGAGCAACACGGACTTTCAACTCCCGCCACAGATTTTCTATGGGGTTGAGGTCTGGAGACTGGCTAGGCCACTCCAGGACTTTCAAATGCTTCTTACGGAGCCACTCCTTTGTTGCCCGGGCGGTGTGTTTTGGATCATTGTCATGTTGGAAGACCTCGTTTCATCTTCAAAGTTCTCACTGATGGAAGGAGGTTTTGGCTCAAAATCTCACGATACATGGCCCCATTCATTCTGTCCTTAACACGGATCAGTCGTCCTGTCCCCTTGGCAGAAAAACAGCCCCATAGCATGATGTTTCCACCCCCATGCTTCACAGTAGGTATGGTGTTCTTGGGATGCAACTCAGTATTCTTCTTCCTCCAAACACGACGAGTTGAGTTTATACCAAAAAGTTCTACTTTGGTTTCATCTGACCACATGACATTCTCCCAATCCTCTGCTGTATCATCCATGTGCTCTCTGGCAAACTTCAGACGGGCCTGGACATGCACTGGCTTCAGCAGCGGAACACGTCTGGCACTGCGGGATTTGATTCCCTGCCGTTGTAGTGTGTTACTGATGGTGACCTTTGTTACTTTGGTCCCAGCTCTCTGCAGGTCATTCACCAGGTCCCCCCGTGTGGTTCTGGGATCTTTGCTCACCGTTCTCATGATCATTTTGACCCCACGGGATGAGATCTTGCGTGGAGCCCCAGATCGAGGGAGATTATCAGTGGTCTTGTATGTCTTCCATTTTCTGATGATTGCTCCCACAGTTGATTTTTTCACACCAAGCTGCTTGCCTATTGTAGATTCACTCTTCCCAGTCTGGTGCAGGTCTACAATACTTTTCCTGGTGTCCTTCGAAAGGTCTTTGGTCTTGGCCATGGCGGAGTTTGGAGTCTGACTGTTTGAGGCTGTGGACAGGTGTCTTTTATACAGATGATGAGTTCAAACAGGTGCCATTCATACAGGTAACGAGTGGGGGACAGAAAAGCTTCTTACAGAAGACGTTACAGGTCTGTGAGAGCCAGAGATTTTCCTTGTTTGAGGTGACCAAATACTTATTTTCCACCCTGATTTACGAATAAATTCTTTACAAATCCTACCATGTGAATTCATGGATTTTTTTTTCACATTCTGTCTCTCACAGTTGAAGTGTACCTCTGGTGCAAATTACTGACCTCTGTCATCATTTTAAGTGGGGGAACTTGCACAATCGGTGGCTGACTAAATACTTTTTTGCCCCACTGTATATATATATATATATATATATATATATATATATATATATATATATATATATATATAGCATATTTTAAAGCAGACCGGACCGGACTGGCAGACCGGGGTGGTGGTCCCCATCTTTAAGAAGGGGGACCGGAGGGTGTGTTCCAACTACAGGGGGATCACACTCCTCAGCCTCCCTGGGAAAGTCTATGCCAGGGTGCTGGAAAGGAGAGTTCGTCCGTTAGTCGAACCTCGGATACAGGAGGAACAATGCGGTTTTCGTCCTGGTCGCGGAACACTGGACCAGCTCTTTATCCTCTCGAGGATACTTGAGGGGGCATGGGAGTTTGCCCAACCAGTCTACATGTGTTTTGTGGACTTGGAGAAGGCATTCGACCGTGTCCCTCGGGGTGTCCTGTGGGAGGTGTTGCGGGAATATGGGGTGTCTGGCCCATTGCTACGGGCCATTCGATCCCTATACAACCGTTGCAAGAGCTTGGTTCGCATTGCCGGCAATAAGTCGGACTCGTTCCCGGTGGGTGATGGGCTCCGCCAGGGCTGCCCTTTGTCTCCGGTTCTGTTCATAATTTTTATGGACAGGATTTCTAGGCGCAGCCAAGTGGCGGAGGGCTTTCATTTCGGTGGCCTCAGAATCTCATCTCTGATTTTTGCGGATGATGTGGTTCTGTTGGCTACATCGGGTGAAGGCCTCCAGCTCGCACTGGAACGGTTCGCAGACGAGTGTGAAGCAGCGGGAATGAGGATCAGCACCTCCAAATCTGAGGCCATGGTTCTCAGCCGGAAAAGGGTGGATTGCCCACTCCGGGTCGGGGATGAGTTCCTGCCACAAGTGGAGGAGTTCAAGTATCTCGGGGTCTTGTTCGCGAGTGATGGGAGAAGGGAGCCGGAGATCGACAGACGGATTGGGGCTGCAGCTGCAGTAATGCGGATGCTGCACCGTGGTGAAGAGGGAGCTGAGTGTAAAAGCGAAGCTCTCAATTTACCGGTCGATCTACGTCCCTACCCTCACCTATGGCCACGAGCTGTGGGTAGTGACCGAAAGAACGAGATCGCGGATACAATAAAACAGGAAACACACAGACCGAAGCTCTGACTCGCAACACTCAAGCTTAACACAGTAACGGGGGAGACACAGGGAACATAGCGACAAAGACATGAAATGTGGGATTAGGAAAAGCATAGAGTAGACATGGGAACAGAGACTAAACACAGGCTGACATAACTACTGTGGGAGGAAGGACTGCAGTCACTAAGCACTAAAGAAAACCAAAACTATGACCAACAATGATCAAATAACATGATCACACAGTCTGAAATACAAATACCATGACATTTCCTTTGCCCCTAATTTTAACGCCCTCTGCTAACTGACCAGATGCCACACTCTGATTAAAAAGTGTTCCTTACATGTTTTTGTGAGCAGTGGATATGTTTGGGTGTCTATGTGGGTGTGTGTGAACGGTCGTGTGGTTGAAAACAACAAAGGAATGATTTTAGGATCACAGTCTGACAGACTGCCTTTATTTGGCTGAGGTGATCTTTACATGTAAGAATCAGCTGCTCTCAGAGAAAAGATCTGTGTAGTCAGATTTCTCCCCGTCAGCACACTGCTGCAGAGCCCTGTGATCCATTACAGTCCCATTGACACAAAGGATGAGCTATGAGATGTAGATCTATGTGAAGACTGATCACTCCATAATCTATGTTCAATATCAGGACTGAAAAAGAGCTTTTAAAAGCCTGCCAAGACACCATAGTGGATTCATCTGATTTCATCAAAATGGCACAAATTAATGTTTGTGTAATTAGACGTGGTGAGGAGGTTTCAAGATGACTTCTTTGATGTCTGATGCAGATTGCCCATCATATAACCTCTACTGCATTTCGGTCACCCTCCACATTAAGCTTGTGTACACTACTTTGATGTAACTTTCTTACTCTGAAACTGGCATCTTATTGATGACAGTACACTGATTTCCAAAATCAACAAAACTGCCTGCTCTTTACATTTATGTTCTTTGGATTAGCAGGGGAACCAATAACCACATTATTAGGTGTGTTTTACTGAAAATGTATATTTGACCTTATTGGATAGTCATTAGTCACATTCTGCATTGACCTTCCACTGTCAGTGCTGGCAGCAGAGAGGACACTGCAAAAGGGGAGCTGGGGGTGCTATCACTACAGACTACTCTGACCAACATGTTGCTTCTTCATCAGTTAGAGCCGTGCACATCAGTTGATATTTGAGGGATCCTTTTAGTACGTATCTCTGAAGATATTTTACAATTTCCCCTTGCTGGCTTTGCAAAGGATAGAAGGATCAATCAAAAGTAAAAAACCAACAAACACATTAAAAACACCCATAATGATCAACCAGATACTGTCAAATTATGTAAATTAATGGCTTCTTAAATTGTAGAAGTTTTCCATAGTTGAAATTTACATGAGCTCGTCTGTAGTTTGGAGATGTTTACATTAAGTAAAACAATGACAGTACATACGTATAAATAGAAATATGAGATTAAAGTGCTAAAAATAAACAAGGTCAGAATTGCTATTATTAGTTGGGTTTTATAAATAAAATGATTTGCCAATTATACAAATAGACATGCAGTGTTACAAATGTAATAAATGTATGGATAAAACTATTTTAAAAGGTTACATTGGTGACAATATTAACTTTGTCTTTTTACACAAAAAGTATTACTACCTTTTGAGTTACAATGTTTACTGTTAACATAAGTTTAAAATTCAAATAATGTACTGCTGCTGTAAGATCACTTCTACTTTATTTCTTGATATAGATTGTTCCTTATTTAAAAGGAAACATTTGGCTTGTGGTTGAATGACATCAATAACAGAATGATGACGATTACAAAAACACCTTTATTAATTACACTTGCACTAAATTCTGTTAATAACAGAACACAGTGGAGAACTTTTGCCTCTCTTTCAATTCAATTTTCAATTTTTATTTGTTTTACTTTTATGGAGAAACAAAGGAGGACAAAACTGAAAAAGAGCTGACAATGAAACAGAGAACCCTGAACTTAGAACCACACTGAACGTGGCTCCTACGCCTACAGTCAAACACACAACTATGTTTCAAACTGCTAAAGTTAACAGCAGTGCATGGTGAAATACAATGAAACATTTAGCTGTCCTGAATTAAATGTGAGCAAAGGCTGTAGAAGCACCAATGTGTTCCTTCTGTGAGGAGCAGGAAGACGAACACACAGTCCATGTGATGCACAACGGGACACAGAAGATGAGTGAGGATGATGATTGCAAACACGACACTCGAACTTGATGTGAGACTTGCAACCTGCTATACAGTACATATCAGGAATGTAAGCCTCGGTGAACCTTCAAGGGTTTGCCAGAAACACCTCAGCGTTCAGACTCTTATTAAAATGTTTCAAACTTCATGGCTACAACATCCTGTCTGAAAAACACGCTTTATTATCATTTGAATTTAAACAAATCTGTTTTATTTTTTTGCATCTCTCTTATTATTAGTTGTCTGAAATTTTGCAGATTTTGGTTAAAAAACAGAAAAAAAAGAAAACCCAACAAATTTACTGTAAAATACTCTAAACTATTCGTCGATTACACAAAAATTCCCCGTTTCAAGAGCAGGTAGAGACAATCTTGGTGTTAAGATAGGAAGAAAACTGTATTTTGACAATTTTCTAATGTCTGAATTTTTCATTTAAAGTTAAACTTTAACTTTAACTAACAGTTTTAGCAATTAAATTAAATTAAATTAAATGTTTTACTGGCTTTATGTTTGATTACATTTTTCTTTTAAACAACACAGGTATATTTAATATATATTTAAAGAATAAGTGAAGTCTATGCACGTTTTAAACATGAAGAAGAGAGGAGAGGCTTTTGCAAAGACAAAAGGAGAACATACCGTCCACTATGCCAGATACATGTAATATTACTGAGCTCCTAACATTTCTACATCCATAATGTTCTGGGTCTGAGAACTGGGAGATGAATGCCCATTAACACGGAGCTCTGTTTATCTGATGCCACTTGAGGATTTACTCGTCTCTGTGGAACCCGTCACATCAACTGTCCTATTTTCTCTCATCCATTTAGCCTTTAAGCTACAAGCAGGGGTGGGCCTTTCTAGAGGGGCTGTTTCAGTTGCCTGCGACAGGCTGAGAGTGGTGGAACAGCCAAAGAGTCAGTCTCTGGTCACATCCAGGTTCTGCAGTCTCTTCTGTAGACCGTGTCCCAACTGGAATCTCTGATCTCCATCTGCGACTCATATGGTAAATGGCCTGTATTTATATAGCGCTTTACACATCCAGTCATCCACCCATTCACACACACATTCACACACTGGTGATGGCAGCTACATTGTACCCACAGCTGGGGCGCACTGACAGAGGCGAGGCTGCCGGACACTGGCGCCACCGGGCCCTCTGACCACCACCAGTAGGCAACGGGTGAAGCAAACTCCCAACTCTTGAGCCACGATCACCCTTTATTTCCCAGATTCATCTCAGAGGGCCCTGTCAGCTCTACCAGGCAGGCCTCCTAAGCAGCCCTGCCTGACTGCCTTGCAAAAGGGCCGTCTGAGCATCATCAGGCTATTGCCCAGTGCCTCTGGCTTGTGTGCACTCCAGTCCCCTGGTTCTCCAAGCCTTTGACTGTATTTGCTCCTGGTGTCCTGGATAAGACCTTTAACTTTGTGAACTGCTCCGTTCTGAGGATAACAGAACCAGGCCAAGATTATACTGTAACACTCGTGAAAAACAAATTTTCCATATCATATTATTCCACAACATAGTCGGTCGTAGATACGAGCAAGCTAGGAAGGACAAGCCGAGGATCCAAAGACTGTAGAAGTGAGATTTAACTCCTCAGAAATGTCCCACTGCTGTCATTTGCATCCACCTCATTCACTCTATTATTCCACTCTCTCCCACACTTTTCTTTGTTGCTGTCTTTGTATTTCTTCTCCTCTTTTTGCTTCTTCTTCAGTTCCTCCATCCTGAGGCCCCCTCAGTCTTTGTCCTGCAGCTACAATAGCAATGAGATATTTTGCATTAAGGTCCTGACTGGCTGGGCTAAATGGGGTGGTATGCAATTAGTTTTGCGAGTACTTATCTCATTAAAGTAAATGAATTATTGATTTAATGACACTCATGCTTTTAGAGACAGGAGAGCTGCTATTATGACTGTCTGTGTTTGAAAGGACACTGTCCAGCTCAGCACTGAAGCGGCCTCTCGTCTCAGCCGCTCACTGCTCACTAGTTTTCTTATTGTCTGTTTCCATCGTGAGTTTCTTATCATCTCTTACATCATGTGTCACCATCTTTTTCACAATTGGATACACATGTCACTGTTGTTTCTGGAATACTGTGGTGGGAAATGTGTACAACTGCAATAATTATCATCATACTGATTAAGCTGATGGTGTCAGGGAAGTCTACAGAGTTTTATGGAAAGTTGTGATTTTGTGCAAATTTATCTCTGAATGAATTCGACAGATTTTGGAGGATTTTGTCTCCTCAAATTTCAGTGGCACTGTAACGTGTACTGACAGAAGGTCAGACCTCTGCTGAGCCAAGCATTCCTTTAACCTTAACTGGGAATGACTTCATGAATGTTTTCATTACACATAACATCATTTAGGCCACAGCTACTAGTTTCTTTTTCCCCAAACCATCAACGTGTCTTTTAGACCCCATTCCTACAAAACTGCTCAAAGAAGTCCTGCCATTAATTAATTCTTCAATCTTAAATATGATCAACCTATCTCTAATAATCAGCTATGTACCACAGGCCTACAAGCTGGCTGTAGTTAAACCTTTGCTCAAAAAGCATCTCTAGACCCAGCAGTCTTAGCTAATTATAGGCCAATCTCCAACCTTCCTTTCATATCAAACATCCTTGAAAGAGTAGTTGTCAAACAGCTAACAGATCATCTGCAGAGGAATGGTTTATTTGAAGAGTTTCAGTCAGGTTTCAGAAACGTATCCTCTGAAGCTGCAGGTGATTCTTCTGTAAGAATTATACTGAACAAGAATGACCGAGACAGACGTTGTTGTTGTTTTTAAGCAAAGAGGTCAAATAAAAAATGTAAAAACAGAAAAGAGTAATTCATGGCCAAGATACATCAAGTGTGTTGCTTCAAGGGGAGATCCCTCGTCCTTCAGATGTCTAACGTTGTTTCCATTGTTATGAAATATGATGGCGTAGCTTATAATATTGTGCAACACACTTTCAAACTTATCAATAAAAAATGTTTTGTTCAGGTTTTCTCAAAAACGTTTGTGTACCTGACGGGAGATCAGGGGTGGATGGAGAGAGCTCTGCACACTGACTCAACTCTTTACTTTACTAGATTCAAGATACAAGATCTTTTATTTGTCACACGCATAGTTATACAAGTATAACACAGTCAAATGTGTCCTGTACGCTCCTCGACTGTGCAAAAAGAGAGAGAAAACATTATGCACAGTAAGTAAGTAAATATACACAAAGATGAAACTATAAAACTAGAAGATTTTGGAATGCATAACAAAGCAATAAATAAGTAAAAAGGTTCACAGTGAGAGCGTAGTGGTCAGGAAGTCGTGGCAGCGCCATCTTATCGCTGTCACATGGATACCAATGATCTGATTGCTCTTTTTTCTGTTGTTCTGCAGACTGTGTGACTGTAAGTAATACTGCTTTAAACCGCGGTGATGATGACCGAAGTGTGTGTGTGTGTGTCTAGTTTCTCTGATGAATTACAGTAGAAGTAGCAGGTCTCTAATATTTGACCCCGTATCTACCGCTTCCTTCGCCTCCTCTCTACTTATGTGGACACCTGCTTGGACACCGAGGCCTTCCTTCTTGCAATTAACCTCACCCACAAGGCAGACTCCTACACACACCTGCGGTGATTAGCCAGCACAAATAGCTGTCTAATACCCACTAAATGCTCTCATAACTCATGAAAAGACTTTGTGACCCCGGACTGACTCACAGCCTGTGGATCATGAATCAAAAAGAAGTGTGAAAATAAGCAGTTCTGCCTTGATTGTTAATCAGGTTTAGCTCTGCTCACGTCAGTGGTCGGCGCTAACACTCAAGACCATGATAACCAGAGAAGCATAGATGCGAGGGTTATGTGGAAGAAACCTTCGTTCTGAAAGTCAGCCACAAAGCATAATGTTTTCATCTCTGTGGGTTCATTTCTTTATAAGTGAGCAGGCTTTGAAATCAACAGGGGATCAATTCATTGTTTCCCCCATTGTAGATGGAAGTGTTTCCAAAAGGCTTTAACAAAACCACAAAACATGAATGCACATAAATCATAACATTACTTATGATTAGGAAACAGTTGTGACTGTTTATTAACAATCAAGTATTTATTTATTTATTTTCCCGTCTGTCCCGTTTGGTTCTTTTGCATCAGAATTCTTGTCTAAAGGCAAAGAAAGATGCCCAACAGATTTACTTTACCAAATGGACCATCCCAGCCTTGCCGTATTGGTCTATTTGATTCACCTTTTATTGTTTATTTTATTTTAAACTGCTAAACACGGGACAGACGTGACTGGGGGAAAGAAAAAGAGCGAGGAGGAGGGATGGAGATAAAGGGCAAAAAAACAAACAAACAAACAAACAAAACAAACAGACAAAAAACACATCTATCAATCACCTGGATCACCTGTTGAGAAAGAAAAAAGAGAAAACAAGCAAAAAAAGAGCAACATAATAAACAACATCATGATGATCTATGGGAATATGACAGTAAATACTACATATTATTGTGCAGCACGTACTTTTAACTAAAGTTTAATAACGTTTTGTGAAATGTGTGTGTGTGTGTGTGTGTGTGTGTGTGTGTGTGTGTGTGTGTGTTGTGGATACATGAAATCTTTCACCCAGTTGCATTGTAGGAACTTTATTTCAGTTCCTATAATATTTCATTGGTGTGTAAGATAGTATAGACACTCATAGCTGCTGTTAGTGAGTCTCCAACAAATGACTGTGTTCTTAATCACACAAACTTAACTGTGTGTGTATATGTGCACTCATGAATGTGTGTAATGCCACACGTGCTGAACAAGCTTATATTCAATTAATATTTGGGTGGCTGCTGCTGCTCTGGCCGAGCGCTCCTTAACGACTGGGGCTGTAATAGGAGGCAGTGCAGCAGAACTGCTGCCTGTGTGGGAGGCCGAGGTCATAAACAGCTGCTGTGGCTCGGGGTAAAAACAACTGCTCCTCTCTCTTTTTTTGTCTTCCCTGAAGAGTTGAAATAACTATATGAATGAAACTATGAGAAAATATATTATTATTATTATTATCATTATTATTATTGTTGTTGTTATGTAAACTCATGTTCCCAGTTTACTATTTAGAGTTTCAGCTAAGTTCATGAAATGAACCGGTACATCTTTCTTTCTTAAACGTTTTGAACTCCTCCAATCTTGTTCACTAAAATTTGCCCACACCAACCATGCAGCTGTGATCATTTTGTACTCCTACTGTGGAAATAGAGACAAATCACACGTTTTACCACTGAAATAATGTCTCATAACCCAAAGAAGCAGGGGTTGGTTTGCAAATGTTCCACAGCTCAGTGCGTTACAGTGTTACTCTTTGTTTCTGTTTCAACTTCTTGTCTAAATTTTCTTCTGATTTTGTTCATGAAAGATGAACATCATGAGTATTATGTTTTCAGCAGTGCTGTTTGTAGCTGCATCACCTGAACTCACAGTCACCAGTATTTCTATGAACACACAGATATTCACTCTCCAGAGAATGAATGAGGGATGCTGTGCTCTTTAGCTGCAGACTTTTTGCTGAATTTACAGACTTGTGCTATTTGCCATGTCTGTGCAGAGCTTTGGTGCACTATAAGTGTACACTAACTTCAAATTAAAATTAAAGTGAAATTGGAAACTTCATTTTGCTGTAAAATGTTATGATGACATACGACAACAACAAAATTAATATTTCACTTAAAGCACTAACATTTGTTAATATCATTAGATTTTGTCCCTGGTGGCAGACACAATTACACAGCAGCATAAGTCTCATAGGGGAACGAACTAAGTGCATATGCTGTGAAGATAGTGAATGCTCTCAGGCACAGAGCCCATCAGTGAAGTTCCTGAAAGTGAAGTGGGTCCCCCTCATGCACCTCGCATGAGTGGGACCTTTTACCTGACTGACTACAGAGTAGGTTTTCATAGTCCATGCCACAAACGGATACTCAGCCCCCACCAAACAATGCCTCTGTTCCTCAAATACCAAATTTACTGCTAAAAACTCCCCGTCTCCTACGTGTCATAATTCCTGTCAGACAGCAAACTGCAGTGTGTGAAGAAGCCACTATTTTTCAGGCACCGAGGGCAGATCTGGTGGCTGTTATTGGGGTTAGTGACTCCTCTTTTAGCTGATGGCAAGAGAGACTGCCAGCAAGTGGACACAGAAGCCACTCAACCCCCGACCATTTAATAATAACAAGGTTATGTACCTTTAACTAAGGATATCCCCGAGCAACGGCATTAGGAGAGTTGAAATGTAAAGCTGGATATTTTCACATTAGTCTGTGTAATCCATCATATGTGTAAGTTCAGAGACGTGCTGATAATTAAGACGTGTGACCTCAAGAGTTAGAGGTTATGAGGTTAGTTTGGTAAGTTCGTTTTTTTTTTTTTTCTGTCAATTTTGAATGAGGTGTGTTTCATGGTTATCTGCGTGGGTAGGACTGTTTCTTCCTTCTCTGGAGTTAGCTAACTTTGAAGAGCGGGAAAGCCGCGTAGAGCCGTAACGTCTTCGCATATAGCTCCGTGAATGACAGGTTACTTTCTGCTTAACTGGAGTTGGTGATTGTTGGTAGTAGTGGTAAGACTGACCGACATGGTTTGGGTGATTTTATGAGTGTTTTATGATGCTCTATCTAAAATTCCTGTTTTTGTCAGTGGAGTTTAGTCGCGGGCAACCGCATTAACTTGATTGATGAAAGGTTTAATTCAACTAAACCAGCGTTTAGGGGAGTTAATAACAAGGAGTAAGATAAAATCTGTCACAATAATTGCATGTGCATTGCATTTTATTTTTTTGTAATATATTCACTTAGTTTTCGAATTCAGAATGATTTAGGTGGATAATTGTTCGGGTTATAGTTTCTCTGGTGCTCTGCATTAAGGCTGACTAACGGTGCGTTCACACCGAACGCGATAGACGCCCCTAGCTGATCGCGTGCACATTTGCACCTCGAAGCACGTCCAGCATGAACTGGTCGAGGTTTATATGCAATTTTCACGCGTATGAAGAAGAGATCTGGGAGGAAGTAGTGCCAGATGGTATGTTATTAAAATGGCAGCTGTCAATCTAGCGTTTGAAGAAAGAGTCTCCCTTCTCTATTTGCTGTGGAGAGCAGAGCAGTGCGTAAAGGACGTCCTCACCGTACCTGGGTCCATCAGGTCTTCCACAAGCGTGAGCAGTTTGGTGAGTCTCACCACTTGCTCCAGAAGCTCCGTCTGGATGACGGCCGCTTTCAGCTGTACCACCTTCTGTCCCTTGCCGAGTTTGAGGAGCTGCTGTCCCGCAGATTTTACCAGCTCGAGCGGTAGACGTGATAAGCGCGAATGCCGAAAATGCACCACACAAACTGCAGCGCGTATTTTACTTCGCGCTTCAAAGGCGTCAGTCGTGTGAAGTAGGCAGAAAAGCGTTTTCTCAATGCAAATCTGCTTCCGAAGTTTAGCTGGACCCCCAGTCGTGCTTCATCGTGCTCCTCCATTGACTTTACATGTAAACCTGAAGCTCTGGTCGCATCTATCGCGTTCGGTGTGTACGCACCGTAACAGTCTTCACATTTCACAGTATGTAGATATTAACACAAATTTGTCAGAGTAATAACTTTGTTTTAATTAATTTCTCTCCCCAGAAATGCATCACAAAGGTGTTGGTAAATTCACTAAAGAACAAGGCCCAAGACAAAAGTCAGGCAGCATTGAATGTGAAAAAGCCTAGAAGAGCAGAAGTCAATTACTGTCCGCAGTATCCAAAAGGAGAAACCACTGACAGCCTGGAAAAAGAGACAATTGCACTGCTTTCAGAGGTTCAGAAGAGAAACAATGACAATATAGTGACAATGAAAATGCAGAAGACTTTTTCGTACAGAAGGCACGAAGTTATTCAAGGACAGCCCTTCATTGCAGATTTTAAAAGCAGATGGCCAGCTCTGTTCACCGAGAAAGAGGTGCATGTCCTATATGTCTAGCTTTATGTCGCAAGAGTGTGTTTATGGTTGACCAGTTATTTCTTGTTTCATTAATATTGACATAACATAGTGATAAAACAGCTAATAATTCCTGGTATGTCCTTCCTCTGGTGCATATTGTAAGTGCATTGTTCATGTTTTTCAGATTGACAAGGAATTCCTGCGCATATCGACAGTACCGCTGCTATCTAGATTCTTTTATGAGCTAGACTTGTACACTCCACGCATGATGGAGCTCTTTCGAGGCAAAGGTGGGGTGGCTGGCAGAAAAATGAGACACATCATCGTGGCCATCTCTAAGGTGGGTTAGATCTGTGCTTAAGAACTTTTTATGCCCATAATCTGGCAATTTTATGAGCAAAGATATCTATACATATGGTAGACAAAAGTCCTAAGAGGTTTTCATATTTTATACAAATTATATAAGCATCAGTCTTATATTAATAAGTAATTGATAACATCGTATGGTTAATTTTGATCAAAATGAAAAAAAAAAAAAAAAAAAAAAACCATTAGTGTTTAGTTGCCTCATTTTGTGTCTGATTTGGTTGAGACAGATGTTTCGAGGTGGCTGTAGCTCAGGTGGTAGAGCAGGTCAGCTACTAACCAGAAGCTTGGCGGTTTGGTCCCAAGCTCCTCCAGTCTGCATGCCAAATATCCTTGGGCAAGATACTAACCCCAAGTTGCTCACCGATGCATTCATCGGAGTGTGAATGTGTATGAATGTTAGACAGTAAGCACTAAACCCGGTGGCACCAGTATCCGGCAGCCTCGCCTCTGTCAGTGCGCCCCAGGGTGGCTGTGGCTACAATGTAGCTGCCATCACCAGTGTGTGAAGGTGTGTGTGAATGGGTGGATGACTGGATATGTCATCGCCTTGAGGCGACTTATGTTGTGATTTGGCGCTATATAAATAAAATTGAATTGAATATGTAAATTGCTTTGGGGTCCTTAGGGACCAGTAAAGTGCTATATAAATACAGGCTATTTAAACAGTTTAGAAAAAGTGATTGGGTGAATGAATTGTTGTTTAAAGGCAGCTTTGAGTGCTCCGAGTAGAAAAACGCTATATAAGAACCAGTCTATTTACCATGTGGCCTTTTGGACTCTTCCAAACTAAGTATTCCTTTTTCAAACTGCTGCCTAAAAGCTAAATATTGTCATTATGGATTCCCTTTTTTCTTAGGATGACACAATACATACAAGACGAGCATGCATCCTGAAGTCCTTGTGTGTCTACTGTTTTAAAGTTTAAAATTGTAAGTCATAAAATGTTCATATAAACTATGTGGTTTGCTCTGTGGCTATTATACAAAGATTGTTCGTCCATAACTTAAAGTCTTATACACTTGAAGTGTAAACACTGATTTTTGCCAGATAGCAATTGTTACAAAGGCAAATGCACACTGGTTTTCACAAATTGTTTGAGTGGAGCAGTTATACTCAAAATTGAATGTTTTCTCCACACGTTAAATAGCATAAAGTCACTATTAATGGATACAGCCTGATTAAATGGAGGACTAATGTATGCAAGCAACATAGTAATGTTGAATGTTATGTCTGAGCTTTAAATTGTGTTAAAATTCATATTGTTGTTTGCAATGCATATTTTACTACATTTTACCAAAGTTGTTTTCGGGATAATATTTTTTGTCTGCAAACTATTCAACAGACTTATTTCATTTTTATTGTTAGGGTTAGGGTTATTTTATTGTATTTTTTTCTTTCAGTCAGCATGTCTTGATCTGGAAGTTCTGTGGTCTTATATAGCTTTGCAAAAACTGCATAAAAAGCGCTTGCAGGAACAAAAACATAATATTCCAGAAACACGCTTTGCCGATCCGATCAGCTGTTTGTAACACTTCCTACGTCCATCGGCATGAACTATCACATGACCACATGACCTGCCCCGAAACCGGAAGTGACATCATTTTGCGGAAATGTAGTTTTTTACCATCGTGGCCTTATGAGCCTATACTTGTGTTTTTAAAAGTTATGTTTGACTTTATGACTTTCTGTGTCATTTCTGGGATGCTGAGGACTCATATTGCACTGCTGGAAATATTTTATTTTGATGCATATGCTGTTATTTTGCAAATTTGCACTATAATATATTTTTTCATTTTTCCTGCAGTATATGAAAATTGGTGTATCTCAAAAATAAAACTATGAAGACACTTAAAATAAATTTCCTTTGGTGGGAAACTAGTTTGTGCAACATTTTTTGTATTTACAGTTTTGAGGGATAAGCCTCTTAAATTTCTCTAACTAGAAATATATGTTAAAAAAATCAAGAACGATTTTCGATTTTTTTGTAGTTTATTGCACTTGTTTGCAATTTATGTAATTACTATGCACTTAATGCAGACATATTATTAAAATTTGGGCTATAATGGTTGTATTGATGTATAGCAACTTGAAATGCTCCAAAAAATGGCTCCACAGCATGTAAAAATATACTATAAGCTCTGGCGGACTTGGTTCTATGGTAGGTCTTAAAGGGTTAATAATGGATTGCATTTATATTGCGCTTTTCAAGGCACCCAAAGCGCTTAACAATTCCACTATTCATTCACTCTCACATTCACACAATGTGAGAGTGAATGTGAGAGTTGGTCCCTTCTGGGGGTCCTTGAGGATCAGGACTGTCCAGCCTTTGGTTAGCCACTCTGGGTATCTCTCATTTGTGCTGCCAGTCGCTCGTGGAGTGCAGTCAGTTCCTTCAGCCAGTAGGCGTGAACCATGTCGGGCCGTGGTGCTGTCCAACTCTTCATACTGAAGACCTTTTCTTGGATATCTGCCCCTGTGATGTTACTGGACCCTGTTCAGGGAGGTCGCTGTGGTCTGCCCTCAGATCCACTAGCTCCTGAGCATTGCTGTTATGGGTTGCGTCCTTCTCCCATATGCTATTCCAGTATTGTTCTGTCTCCAGCCTTGATGGTGCTGTTCTCATGTTGTTCCCCTGCCACTGAGAGTACACCTTGTTGTACCTCGTTAATCTCTAGCTGTGAGAGCAGTCCCTTCTTTCGAATGTTGGAACACTGAACTACTAGTTGTTTGGATGTTGGGTATCGAAGAATCCATAGGTCTCTCATCCTATTCATGTAGCCCCTTCCACCAGGGTTACTTGCGTAGTAGCATTCCAACAACGCCCTGTTTTCGTCTCTTGCCCACCGATGCCTTCTTGTTCCAGTAGTCCACTTCTCGTCAGGGTGCCCTGCTTCCTCAACACCTGACGTGGACCTTGTTGATCTAGGCGACGTCCGAGCCGGCATGCCTTCATATTTATGTCTCGCTCATGTCTGCGGTAGGCTTGCTTAGCATAGGGGGTCTAGCCTTAGGACCCTTACTGGACACAGACACCCCAGGCGGGAATCGAATTCACGATCCTCTCCGTATATATCATCATTTGGACTGCAATCCTGAACCTGCAGCTGAACAAATCAGAACCTCACTTGTCTGCTTAGGAAGTTGTCCATCACAGTCTTTTATCATAGCAGAGAGAAGGATGTCCTGTCAGTATGGAGGACAAGTGATGTATGATACCCTGAGATGAGGGCAGAGATATTAAGTGAGGGATGATGGAAACAGATTGATTTAAAAAAATAAAAAGCAGAGTGTTGTCTTTATGTTGAACTGAATGATGACGCTGCCCGAGGAACTGTGTGCGTTGCTGTTTTTATGTCATATATTGATTGCTTTATTATACTAATGAATAAAGATCAATGACTGATATATATCCATCTATCAACACCATTTTATGTATATGCATTTAATGATGTCTATAATATATGTTTCTGTCTCTAATCAATTTGGAGAGATTAGCAAATGTATTTGTTTTTAGATTGTGAATATTAATTAAAATGTACTAAAAATTATACTTTACAATATTATTGATCACAGGTTATCATATTATTAACAAGCACTATTACATTGGTTTCCACTATGTTATTCCTTTTTTACTATCCCCTTTACCTAAAAAGCACAGTTAATGCCAGACTATTATTTGACTGTTACAGTACTTTACAATTACACAATCTTTAAAAATAAGGCAACACAGTAAAGTCTGCATACAAACTTCAGGTTTTCTGTGTTTGCAGGAGTGAAGTGCAGTCTGCCCTTTTCTGTCGTATATACAGTATATCTCTTCACTTTCTGATTCTGTGTGTGTGTGTGTGTGTGTGTGTGTGTGTGTGTGCAGCTGGTATGAAACAGCCATGATTCACACATGAAAACCAAAGAACTGAAGTTACAAGATACTGTGGAAGCTGTCAAACTTGGATTTCACTCATACACACACACTTTCACACCATCAGGGATTTCTTGTAGTGGAGTAGTGAAGTACAGACTTGTAAAATATTCAGCAGGTTTTCACATCTCCCCTCCTTCCATCATTCCTGTGTCTGGAAAAAGCCACCTCTCACACTAGGGGAGAAAGATTTTACTTCAAGGTTTCACTGAGAAAACACACACACACACACACACACACACACACACACACACACACACACACACACACACACACACACACACACACACACGGAAACAGAAAACATAATACTTTTACCATTTAGTATTATTGATGCATATTTCACACTGTGAGCTCCATTTACATGAGAAGTTATCTGATGGCCATGGTCTTGTGTGTGTGTGTGTGTGTGTGTGTGTGTGTGTGTGTGTGTGTGTGTGTGTGTGTGTGTGTGTGTGTGTGTGTGTGTCAGAGAAATAAAACAGCCTCGTCTTAAATAACCAATAACCCCACAGCTTTTCATCATTGATTTTTCAAATGAAACCATTATTGCTGACAAGGAGCGATTTAGTCTGTCAGCAACAGTGTTGGTCCAGTTAGTTGAAAAAAGTAATTAGTTGCTCATTACTGATTACTTCTCCAAAAAAGTAATCCTGTTACTTTACTGATTACTCATTTTCAAACATAATTAGTGTCACGATCCTGGGTCTTAGGACCCAGTGTTTTGAGTTCTAGTTCATTTTGATGTTTATAGTATGTTTAGCTCATTAGGCCTCCTATGTTCATTTGCTTATTAGTTCCCCCTTGTGTTTCAACCCATGTTAAGTCTCCCCTGCCCTTCATGTATCTCTGTGCCCCCTCTGTTCTGTTTATGGTGTGTCTTTGCATGTTTGAGTTTCTTGTTTTCTGTCACCCTGCATTGTGCATTATGTTCTCATGGTTGGTCTTTTGTTACTCCCTCTAGTCTAGTCTCTTGTGTTCAAAGCTGAGTATTTCCCTCTGTGTATTTTGGTTCTTAGACCTCTGCCTTATGGTTTGTCTCTGTTTCTTAGTTGCTGTCTCCACTGTGTCTAGTTCGCGTCTCTGTGTGATACTTCCTGTTTTACTTTGAAGGTCCATGCCTCATGTGAGTGTTTCTAGTTTTGCGTCTCTGTCTCGTCCAGTCCTGATTTCTCCCAGCTGTGCCCTCCTTCTGTGTCTCATTCCCTCGTTATCCCTCTGTGTATTTAAGCCCTGTGTTTCTCTTTGTCAGTGTCGTAGTCTCCCTCATAGCTGTGTGATTTTTCCCTGTGGCTCCTCGTGCTTTAGTCTCCCCAGTTTAAGTTTAGTACTGTTTTTTGTGTTTCACTTTATGACAGCATTAAAGCTGTGTTTTTGAGTTTACGTTTCGTCTCCGTGAGTTTGCGTTTGGGTCCTTCTCCTGCCTGCCACACAGCCGAACCATGACAATTAGTTATTTAGTTACTTTTTAAAAACATGATACACAATCTGAATATGTAATAAAGCAACAGAACTTTCAGCCCAGTTCCAGTTTTTCTGGATAATCCATCATATAAAATGTAATGAAATGGAAAAAGTCTCTTTTTAATACACATTGCATCAAGCAAAAATTTAAATATATGCAACTGTCTCTGATTTTCTGCATATTCCAGCATATAAAATCAAATCATGTTTTGTGTTTACACCCTTTTAAATAGGTGCAAGTAAACCACAGCAGAAATAAATAAAATCAAAGACTCGGCAGCTCTGAGTCCTGTCACTCTTAAATCTATTGTCATCTCACTGTAAAAAACCCTGTAATATAAAAGTATTTTACTGTGTATTTTACAGTTTTGTATTGTTTTTCTACAATATCATTAAATTTACATAAATAGACTGTGATTTTACATGTCAAATGTAAAATAACATAAAATCACTGTAAATGTAATAAAACATAATTTTCTTGTTTTTTAAGTATATTTTTCAAATGTAAAACTATGGAAAAATACATAAAATGTTCTAAAAATTAATGAGAAAAATCAATAATTAAAGGAGTATTTGAATTATAATTTTGCTGAAAATGTCATCTAGCTCTGTTTCAATAATTCAGAGGTGAAAAGTGAAAATATAATTAATAGGAATAAAAAAAAAAAAAAAACCATATAAAACATTGCACGGCCACGCTGTGCTAATTATATATTTAAAAAAAATAAATGTAGAGGTAGGAATTGCAATTAATATAAATCTCTAAGTATTCACAACATTCCTGAACAGAAATAGGCCTCTGCACCTGGGGTGAGAGGGTGTGGTCATGAAAACAATGTGACATGCTATTGGATGTTGGGACACATAACGACATGAGGAATTTGAACTAACAACCACAAGGTCGCACGTATGGCTGTGGAACACGCGGTGGAAGAGAGAGGGTGGTGAAAGATCATCCATGCAGTGCTGCAAGGCAAGTATATCAAACTCAGCTTAGTAGAATTAACTTGGCATTGCTTGACCACTATGGCTCGTAGTTTACTGAGACGGTAAAAGGTATGGAATCCCTAACTATGAAGGCAAAGCACGTCGTCTGTCAGTGTGAGGCAGGGGTGTCGAACTCCAGGCCTCGAGGGCTGGTGTCCTGAAGGTTTTAGATCTCACCCTGGGTCAGCACACCTGAATCAAATGATTAGTTCATTACCAGGCCTCTGGAGAACTTCAAGACATGTTGAGGAGGTAATTTAGCCATTTAAATCAGCTTTGTTGGATCAAGGACACATCTAAAACCTGCAGGACACCGGCCCTCGAGGCCTGGAGTTCGGCACCTGTGGTGTAAGGTGTAGTTAGACCAGCCACTAGCTTGCTGGCTAGCAGAGTTGTTGTTTGCTAATTTGTTAGCTGCCAGCTTTCTATAACCGTGTAAACACAGCAGTTGCAACGTGGATAGTGTCTACACCGCTAATACCCGTTAGGGGGGCCGCGACGACAGCGGCCACTGATGCATTTGTCTTAATGTGAAATTAAGCATGCAACTTAAGAGTTAATAGGTGAGCTGTTTCACTCTAGCAGCACACCTGCACTCCTGTAGAGAGCTTGTGCGCACCAAGATGAGCTGCGCGATGAAGTGAGGGAAGTATCCCACTGTGCTAGCTTTGCCCTGTAAAATGTAATGGACATGTAAAGGATAAGCCAAGTATTTTCTTTTATTTTGTGGAGAGGAAGTAGACTAAAGCAGCTGAGGTGAATTATTTGACTACATATAAACGTACAGTGCAGACATGTATTTGGATTTTGGCAAGTTTTATGATTTATAAGGTTTTTTTTCTTCCACTGCAGATTAGTGGTGTGAGTTCTCAAATTTATTCAGTGAGCTGTAAAGGTGAGTATTGTGCTGCATTTAAGGATGTCAAAAGATTGTCTGTGAAGGTTCTCAGTCATCCAGGTCATCGTAGTTTGCAAAGAAAAGCGTCTGGACTTCTTTAAGTTGCTTGAAGACGTTTCACCTCTCATCCGAGAAGCTTCTTCAGTTCTAAGGTCAAATGGTGGAGAGTCCCAGATATAAACCTAGTGGGAGTAACCCCCACAGAGGGACAAAAGGACCCCTGATGATCCTCTAATCGCCTGAGCCAAGGTGTGAAACTGGGTGTGGGTCCCAATCAGCCAGAGTTTCGGGTGAGCTCATTGTGAAACCTGGCCCCACCTTATCATGCGAATTCCTGAGGTCAGATGGCCCAGGATGTGAGTGGGCGTTAAGGCGTCTGGGAAGGGATCTCAAAACTGGATTATAGATGGCAGAGAGTTGGTGTCGTAAACGAAACGAAAAAAAAAAAGATGTCAAAAGATTACACCTGTCGCAGTTGTGGTGGTGCTTTAATGTAAATGTTTGGGCACCCATGGTCAAAATTTTAGTTCATGTGAACAGTTAAGCAAGTGGAAGATGAAATAATCTCCAAATGGCATAAAGTTACAGATGACATTTAATTTTAAATAAAATAAGTTTCATGTTCTTTTTATTTTTTTAAAAAAACAGAAAAGGAAAGGGCCCACAGCAAATGTTTGGACACCTTGTAGTTTACCGGAGGCCCAAACTGCATGCCAGTGTATGTAATTGATATACGTCAGTTGTAACATTGCAGTTAGTTGTGTGAGTCATGTGTGGACTTGTTTTTTTGTCCCCTTGTCTCTTGTTCATGTACACAACAGGAAACTCTGCTTTGGCAGCCGAGCACTTCATGTTATCTGTGGATGAGGCCATTGTGAATGGCCATATCACTATCTTCAGTGACGCACTTATCCTGATGTTTGGCTCTTCTGCATGAACATTTCTTATCCATTAGGCCAAGCAGCAACCTTGGGGCACCAGTCAATTTGATGCTTTGAAACATAAGAATGACAAGACAGTGAAATCTAAAGTTATGCAATCCAAATCAAATAATCAGATCTCCTTTCATTTGCAGCTAAAACGTATAAGACAGCAATGCTTGAGTGTTGAGATGATTTGTAGATTGATATATCAACAAATAATTAATATTTGCGTTTCAGATGGCTGTCTCTGAAATATCCTTGATGCTCATGTCAAGTTATAGAAAGAGACCTTTGAGTAGTAGATGTTTACAGATGTTTCACTGCCCTGAAACAGTATTTGCAAGACTCACAGGTTAACCAAACATCTTTGCATCACCCTTCTGTTCCACAATGACCTGTATGTCCAAACACGCACTCAAAAGCAAGCTCTATCTACATTTAGATTTATTGCAGATGTAAAAAACATACAGTCCAGTCCTCAGTTTCTTAATGAAGTTGTTGTTTTTCATTCGACAGGTGCCTTAAGATAAACCCAAAGTGGAGCGGAACACGTCTAAGAAAAACCTTGCAGTCAATCCAAAGGTTCTGACATTGATCACCAAAATTGCGGACTACGAGTGGAGAGCATAAAAAGTTCTTATTTTTATCCTGAGGATAACATAATCTGCTGTTCAGTAGCACTGGTCTCTGGTTCATGGTAAGTGTCAACAGCACGGGTGGCCAAATTGCAAATTTCTCCAAGGGAACACAAATGGCCAGCAGCAGCCCTAAATGTGAGACTTTCAGAAAGCTAGAGCTACTTTGAAACCTGCAGGTTATGTGCCTCAAATATTCCCCTTTTCGTTGTTCCAGATGTGGAGAGGCAGATGAACATTCGAGGTGGCAGTGTCCCCTTCTTTTGTGCTCAAATGTGCATTTGAAATTGTTTTTCTATGGGCCTTTGTTCATGCATAAGTGTTAGTTGTTCTTGGATTGTTCCAGGAAGGGTTATCTTTTTGTCAATAAAATCCATGTTAATGATTGAAACCATGTCTCATGTCTTATAAGTAAAATAAACATGTAAAAACTGCTCATACACAACATATGATCAAGAATTAACATAATCTTGATGTAAATACAGGGAGTGCAGAATTATTAGGCAAATGAGTATTTTGTCCACATCATCCTCTTCATGCATGTTGTCTTACTCCAAGCTGTATAGGCTCGAAAGCCTACTACCAATTAAGCATATTAGGTGATGTGCATCTCTGTAATGAGAAGGGGTGTGGTCTAATGACATCAACACCCTATATCAGGTGTGCATAATTATTAGGCAACATCCTTTCCTTTGGCAAAATGGGTCAAAAGAAGGACTTGACAGGCTCAGAAAAGTCAAAAATAGTGAGATATCTTGCAGAGGGATGCAGCAGTCTCAAAATTGCAAAGCTTCTGAAGCGTGATCATCGAACAATCAAGCGTTTCATTCAAAATAGTCAACAGGGTCTCAAGAAGCGTGTGGAAAAACCAAGGCGCAAAATAACTGCCCATGAACTGAGAAAAGTCAAGCGTGCAGCTGCCAAGATGCCACTTGCCACCAGTTTGGCCATATTTCAGAGCTGCAACATCACTGGAGTGCCCAAAAGCACAAGGTGTGCAATACTCATAGACATGGCCAAGGTAAGAAAGGCTGAAAGACGACCACCACTGAACAAGACACACAAGCTGAAACGTCAAGACTGGGCCAAGAAATATCTCAAGACTGGTTTTTCTAAGGTTTTATGGACTGATGAAATGAGAGTGAGTCTTGATGGGCCAGATGGATGGGCCCGTGGCTGGATTGGTAAAGGGCAGAGAGCTCCAGTCCCACTCAGACGCCAGCAAGGTGGAGGTGGAGTACTGGTTTGGGCTGGTATCATCAAAGATGAGCTTGTGGGGCCTTTTCAGGTTGAGGATGGAGTCAAGCTCAACTCCCAGTCCTACTGCCAGTTTCTGGAAGACACCTTCTTCAAGCAGTGGTACAGGAAGAAGTCTGCATCCTTCAAGAAAAACATGATTTTCATGCAGGACAATGCTCCATCACACGCGTCCAAGTACTCCACAGCGTGGCTGGCAAGAAAGGGTATAAAAGAAGAAAAACTAATGACATGGCCTCCTTGTTCACCTGATCTGAACCCCATTGAGAACCTGTGGTCCATCATCAAATGTGAGATTTACAAGGAGGGAAAACAGTACACCTCTCTGAACAGTGTCTGGGAGGCTGTGGTTGCTGCTGCACGCAATGTTGATGGTGAACAGATCAAAACACTGACAGAATCCATGGATGGCAGGCTTTTGAGTGTCCTTGCAAAGAAAGGTGACTATATTGGTCGCTGATTTGGTTTTGTTTGGTTTTTGAATGTCAGAAATGTATATTTGTGAATGTGGAGATGTTATATTGGTTTCACTGGTAAAAATAAATAATTGAAATGGGTATATATTTGTTTTTTGTTAAGTTGCCTAATAATTATGCACAGTAATAGTCACCTGCACACACAGATATCCCCCTAAAATAGCTAAAACTGAAAACAAACTAAAAACTACTTCCAAAAACATTCAGCTTTGATATTAATGAGTTTTTTGGGTTCATTGGGAACATGGTTGTTGTTCAATAATAACATTATTCCTCAAAAATACAACTTGCCTAATAATTCTTTGCTCCCTGTATAATCAGAGCTTTTGTTTAATAAGGGTTCTTTGGATGTTTTGTTACAGATATTACCCACAATCTTACAGGGAGCACACTTAATTCAAGTGCAGTCCAGTACATATTCACCAGTATCCCACCAGTACCACCAGGGGAGAGAAAATTTTAGACTTACTGTATGCTAACGTCAAGGATGCATACAGCTCCTCCTCCCTCCCCCCACTTGGTAGGTCAGATCATAACCTGATTCACCTCACCCCCCGCTATGTGCCAATTGTGAGGAGGGAACCTGTGACCACCAGGACTGTTAGGAGGTGGTCAGAGGAGGCAATAGCGGAACTACAGGGCTGTTTCGAGGTGACCGACTGGGAAACACTCTGTGAGCCTCACGCCGAGGACATCAATGGGCTTACTGAGTGTATCACAGGCTACATAACTTTCTGCACCGACTCCATTGTTCCAGCTCAGACTGTTCATTGTTACCCAAATAACAAGCCGTGGGTGACTAAAGACATCAAAGCCCTCCTCAACAACAAGAAGAGGGCTTTCAGAGAGGGCAACAAAGAGGAGGTGAGGAAGGTCCAGGTGTTACTAAAGGACAAGATCAGAGAGGCTAAGGACAATTACAGGAGGAAGCTGGAGTGGAAACTCCAGCAGAACAGCATGAGAGAGGTGTGGAGGGGCATGAAGACCATCACTGGATTCAGGCCAACCAACAGCAGGGGAGCTGAGGGAGGTGAGAATAGAGCCGACGAGTTGAATCTGTTTTTCAATAGATTCGACACCACAGTGTCTGCTCCCACCCCCACAACCTCACCTGCAGTCAGCCTGGAATCCAGAGCCACACCACTGTGCCCAGCCTCTCTCTTCACATGTTGCCTCCTGTGAGATTCCTGACACCCCTCCCCCACCCATCACCTTCACTCAATACCAGGTTGAGATGCAAATGAGGAGACTTCACTCAGGCAAGTCTGCTGGACCAGACGGAGTGAGTCCCCTTGTCCTCAAGACCTGTGCCCCCCAGCTGTGTGGAGTCTTTCATAAACTGTTTATGCTGAGTCTGAGTCTGCAGAGGGTCCCGGTGATGTGGAAGACATCATGCCTCGTCCCTGTGCCAAAGACGCCATGTCCCAGTGGCCCCCAGGATTACAGGCCCGTGGCACTGACCTCCCACATCATGAAGACCCTGGAAAGGCTCATCCTGGACCAGCTGCGACCCATAGTAAGACCACATCTGGATCCCCTTCAGTTCGCTTATCAGCCTCGTCTTGGAACTGAGGACGCCATCATCTACCTGCTCAATCGTGTCTACACCCATCTGGACCAGCCGGCGAGCACTGTGAGGGTCATGTTTTTTGACTTTTCCAGTGCTTTCAACACCATCAGGCCGACCCACCTGGGTGATAAGTTAGCAGCGATGCAGGTGGATGCTTCTCTGGTGTCCTGGATTGTTGATTATCTGACAGGAAGACCACAATATGTACGTCTCCCACAGTGTGTGTCTGACAAGGTGATTAGCAACACAGGGGCACCACAGGGGACTGTCCTCTCCCCCTTCCTCTTCACCCTCTACACCACAGACTTCAGCCACTGCACAGAGACCGCCATCTTCAGAAGTTTTCTGATGACTCTGCGGTGGTTGGATGCATCAGCAGGGATGATGAGACAGAGTACCGGGCTGTGGTCGACTCCTTTGTCACGTGGTGTGAGCAGAATCATCTGCAGCTCAACGTGGGAAAGACCAAGGAACTGATCGTGGACTTCAGGAAGACCAGGAAACACTTGACCCCTGTTTCAATCCAGGGGGTCAGTGTTGACATTGTGGAGGACTATAAATACCTTGGAGTACACATTGACAATAAACTGGACTGGGCTAAAAACACCACAGCACTTTACAGGAAGGGCCAGAGTCGTCTCTATTTTTTGAGGCGACTGAGGTCCTTCAACATCTGCCAGAAAATGCTGAGGATTTTCTATGAGTCTGTTGTGGCCAGTGCGATCCTCTATGCTGTTGCATGCTGGGGGAGCAGGCTGAGGGTCGCAGATGCCAACAGACTTAATAAACCGATCCGTAAGGCCAGCAATGTTACAGCTGGGATGCCCTGTCTGGCAAAGTGAGCCTTCAGCTTTCTAATCACAGCGGTGGACTTAGTGTCCGGGAGATAGTCAATTTCCCAGAAGTTTGAATAGTAGTCCACTGTGATAAGGTAGTCCTTGTTGTCAAACATAAACAGGTCCGAGCCCACCTTAGCTCATGGTCTAGTCGGGATCTCATGTGGGACCAAGGTCTCTTTCTGCTGTCTGTAGTCAACTGACCTGCAGATGTCACACTTAGTCACATAAGTCTTAATTTGTTTGTTCATGTCTGGCCAATACACACACTCTCTGGCTCTCCTTAGACAACCTTCTACACCTAGGTGTGTCGAGTGTAGTCTAGTTATGATCTCCTGTCTCATGGTAGTCGGGACAACAACACGTTCACCTCTAAACACAAGTCCATCCTGACTACTCAGTTCATCCAGGAATGAGAAGTATGGTCTGATGTCACCGTCAGTGTCTCTTTTGTCTGTCGGCCAACCTCCGTGAATTGTATCTATGAGAATCTGTAGTGCTTTGGCCTCTTGTGTAGCAGTCCTTATGCTGTTTAGTCTGTCAGGTGAGATGGGTGCATGAGTGACCATGTTAATGCTCTCTATTTCCTCCTCTATGGAGCCCTGTGGTGAGCACTCTGGAAGATATGCCCTGCTCAACGTGTCTGCTAATAACATGTCTTTGCCTGGCACATACACCACATCTATGTCATATTTCTGAATGCGCATAAGCATCCTTTGCAACTGTTTGGGTGCGCTCAACAGTGGTTTTCTTACAATGGTCTCTAAGGGTTTGTGATCACTGTGTACCACCACTTTACGACCATATGTGTACTGATGAAACTTCTCCATGCTGAAAACTACAGCCAAAAGCTCCTTTTCGATCTGGGCATAACCTTGCTCTGTACATGTAAGTGCTCTACTCGCAAAAGCCACAGGCTTACCCGTCTGCATGAGTGCTGCACCTAACCCTTTGTCAGAAGCGCCACATTGTACTGTCAGCTCTTCCTCTGGGCAGTAGTATTTCAGGACTGGAGCCTCTGCTATAGCCTCTTTCAGTCTCTGGAATGCGTCTTCATGTCGAGTCGTCCAGTTCCACTCACTGTCTTTGTGTGTCAGTTGTCTCAGTAAGTCGCAATTGTCAGACAGATGTGGGCAAAACTTTGCTAAGTAGTTCACCATACCTAACAGTCTCTGTACTGCCTTCACGTCTGTAGGTCTGGGCATTTTTTCTATAGCCCTAACCTTCTCTGGGTCTATTTTCAGACCGTTGCATGTCAGCTGATGTCCAATGTACGTAGTCTCCTTCTGTTTAAGTTTGGACTTGTCTGCGTTCAACTTAATGTTTTTCTGCCTGCAACGAGTCAAAAACTTTCTCAGCTTCTCGTCATGGTCACGTACTGCTCCAGCATCTGTGTCCCCCTGACCCGTGATCAGCACATCATCTGCAATGATGTAGATCCCTGCCAGTCCATCCAAAGCTTGTGTGAGCTTCCTCTGGAACACTTCCAGAGCTGGACTTATCCCCATTGGCATCCTCAGCCATCTGTAGCGTCCAAATGGAGTCGAAAATGTTGTCAGGTAGCTCGACTCCTCCTCCAGTTTCACGTGCCAGAATCCACTCTTCACATCGCAGACAGAGAACACTTTAGCCTTTGACAGATCTGGCAAAATGTCCTCAATGGTGGGCAATGGGAAGTGGCTCCGTTGTAGGGCTTTGTTTAAGGGTTCTGGATCTATGCACACTCTTAAGTCCCCACTCTGCTTTTGGACCACAACCATCCCACTGATCCAGTCTGTGCTGCATTCTACTGGTGTAATGATCCCTCTGCGCTGAAGATCTTGAAGCTCCTTTTTTAACGGCTTTATCATTGCAATAGGGACACGCCGTTTTGGTAACTGCACTGGTTTCACAGTTTCATCCACCTCGAGCCTTAACTCTCCCTGCAAACAGCCATCTCCTGTGAAGACATCGGCATACTCTGTTTTAATCTGATCCATGTTCCACTCATTGGCTGTTGGGTGCTCTGAAGTAACGATGCTGTCCAGTTTCAAGATGTTTTCATAGTGTACTTTTATGAGTTTCATCGCTTCGCTGGCTCTCTTGCCCAGCAGTGGTACTTTACAGTCTTTGTCAACCACTTGAAACTCCAACCGATACAGTTTCTGATTTCTCGGGTTACGTAGCTTAACTTTGCATTTTCCCAACGGCTTTATCTTACTTTTGTTGTACATCATCAACACTGTCTGTGTGTCCTCCAACTGTGTGTTCGGGCTTAGCATGTGGATTGGCATTACATTACAACTGGCACCACAGTCAATCTGAAAATTTACAATCTCTTTGCCCATCAGCATGCCTGCAAAGAGTTGAGTGCCTCTCACTTTGTCAGTGTTCTTTGTAGTTGAAACATGTGTGTCTGCCTCTGTAACACAGAGAACGTCCTCATACTCATCACTCTCACATGCTGTCACGTTGTGTACATTCGTCCTTCTCTTCTTCTCTGAATGTGCCATGCATTTAACTGCAAAGTGGTTTTCTCTGCCACACTTTTTACATTTCTTCCTGTATGCTGGACATTTTTCTTTCTTTTTTTCATGTGTTCTGCCACAAAACTTACAGTCCACTGCGTCGCTGATCCGTTTCTGGCGTGCAGCTCCACGCACAGCATGCACCTCCTCCACTGCAGCTCCCGAAATGGTTTTGCTGTTTTCCCGCGACAGCTCCGCGGCTCTGCAGTGCTGTATGCATGCATCCAGTGTCATGTTTTTCTCACGCAGCAGTCTTTCCCTCAAACTCGGGTTGTTAAGTCCACATACAATCCTGTCACGAATCAGTGAGTCCCTTATTACTCCAAAATTGCACGTTTTTGTCAGCAGCTTTAATTCCGTCACATAGCTGTCGATTGTCTCACTGGCGCCTTGGTTTCTCGTGAAGAACCGATAACGCTCCACAGTTTCATTAACTACAGGATTGCAATGATTGTCAAACTTCTCAATAATGTCCTTAACTGTCCACCGATCTCTCGCTGTGTCGCCCATTAGCGTGTCTAGCAGCTCCCTGCCGCTCTCACCAACGAGATAACTGAACAAGCTTACTTTTTTCTGTTCGCCATCTAAGTCCATGGTCAGCTCCACATAGAGCATAAACTCGTCCCTCCAGGTCTTCCATGTCCGTGATAGGTTACTGGAGTCCAATACCAGCGATTTAAGGCCCTCCATGCCTCGCGGCGGTGCTAACTCGATTAGCCGCTAGTTGCTCACCCCTCCGACAGGCGTCTCTCGGGGGTTCACTCCGGCCGTGCAGCTTGCTCCGCTGTCCGCTCCGCTGCCACCATGTTATATTCTGGTCTCATTCACGACAGACTCCAGAATATCTATTTCCTACCCAACGGGGTAGTAAGTTTTATTAACAAGTCATGCGACTCAGATTGGTCCTCTGCCATGTACAACAGCAACATACACCCTAACAATCCTTACTTGTGTGACACTCTAAAACGTCCGTGCAGCAACACAATCTATTGTGGAACAAAACATCTTGCAAACAATAATTCACATTATTACACCCGGTGCCGTGGCGTGGGCGTCTCAGATGGCCAGCAGCCCCCGGTGGCACCTCCTCTCTCCACGCTGGTCCTCGGGGATTCCATCATCAGGAACATGCGGATGAGGGGGGCGCTCACGCTGTCGTTCCCGGGAGCCACCGTTGTCGACGTGAACAGAATTCCTAACATCCTGGTGTCCCACCCACAGGCCAACCGGCTCATCATCCACATCGGCACCAATGACATCCCCAAACAGCAATCTGAGCTGCTGAAGCTGGACTTCCTCCAACTCTTCAGCCTCCTTGGTCAGTTGCAGGTGAGTGCTTTTATCTCCGGGCCCACCCCCACCTGCGGCAGAGGGATAGGCTGTTTCAGCCGGCTGCTCAGCCTTAACATCTGGCTTTCCTCCGCCTGTGTCTCCCACGGTGTGGGTCTTATTAACAATTTTGATGCCTTCTGGGAGAGGAGGCATCTTTTTGGGGCAGACGGGCTCCACCTCAATGCCTGGGGACGCCGTCACTCCCGCACATGGCCCTGTCATTACCCCAAACTGACATTACCTGCTGATCTGTCTGCCACTGACTGATGTCCTCCTGGTCCCAGCTCCTATATTTGTTCCACTTTTAACAGTAATACACGAAACTCTGGACTCGGACCTCTCTCTCCCACAGTCAACACAATACCCGTCATAATCACAAACAGAGAGCAACAGAATTATCACAAATCCAGTAACTCCAACAACATTAATAACCTCCGGCCTTGAACTCTGCTGTCAAAAATCCACCAGTCTCGATCAGTATGGCACTTTTAAATGTACGCTCTCTGTCGAACAAGTCTTTTATTATTAATGATTTAATTTTAGATAATAAACTTGACTGTTTATTTTTAACTGAAACATGGCTGGGCTCGGATGCACCAGTTGTTCTCACTGAGGCCTCCCCACCAAATTTTAGTTTCTCTTTTTCTATTAGAAGTGGTGAGAGAGGTGGTGGCAGTGCATCTTTAGCCAACAACACACTCACCTCCAAACAAATTTTATTTGATCATTTTACCACTTTTGAATTCCATGCTATTGTTTTTAGCAGCCCTCCAGTTTTATCTGTCACAATTTATAGACCACCTAAAGACAGCGCTGCTTTTATCAAGGTATTCTCAGAATTTTTAACAAACATACATTCAAAATATAATCTGATAATTTTAACCGGTGATTTTAACCTGCACATAGATAATCCTTCTGACCCTGCAACAAAAGAATTCTTAAACATTCTTCACTGTTTGGATTTTACCCAGCACGTCACGCAGCTGACTCACAACAGAGGACACACTCTGGACCTGGTCATCACCCATGGGCTGTCCACCAGCGTGTCCTCTGTTGTTGACTTGGCTGTCTCTGACCACTACTGTGTGTTTTTTAACATCACCGGTTTTATTCAGCGGGAGACCTCGGTGCGAACTGTGAGGAGGCGCTATCTAACCTCTGAAGTGGCTGCAAATTTTACCAGAGTTTTAGACGAATGCCCCCCTGTGATTCTACCTGCACCCTGCGATCTGATTTTTAATCATTTCAACAGCAAACTGAAGAAAAGCCTTGACTCCGTTGCTCCACTCACCACCAAAAAGATTAACGTAAAACATGCATCACCCTGGAGAAACGAAGAAGTCAAAACACTCAAAAGAAATTGCAGGGCAGCAGAAAGGAGATGGAGGAAAAATAAAAATGCAACCAACCATCAAATATTTTGCGAGCAACTTAAAATGTACAATAATACATTAAGAAATTCAAGAAATTCATACTTTGCCAAAATAATCAGTAATAACAAAAATAATCCCAAGGTCCTCTTTTCCACCATAGATCATTTATTTAACCCTGATTTTAACAGCTCCCAAAGAAGCCCACAGACTCGCTCTGTGAGCAGTTTGCAGACCACTTCAGGGGAAACGTCAGCGCCATCAGATCTGATATTTTATCTAATCGCGATATGTTTGTAAAGACATCTGAGGGCTCGATTGTACCTGAGGAGACACTGGACAGCTTTGTCCTGGTTAATGCTGAGAACCTTCAGAAAGTTTTCTCCACAGTGAGACCCACAACATGTCTTTTAGATCCAATCCCTTCTTCACTCTTTAAAACACTTTATGGATTTTTTGAGGCTGAGCTTTTATACGTGATGAATTGCTCTCTTCAGTTGGGTGTCTTCCCTGCTGCCTTTAAAACGGCGGTGGTGAGGCCCCTTCTGAAGAAGAGCAATTTGGATTGTAATGATTTTAATAACTACAGACCTGTATCCAACTCACCATTTTTAAGTAAAATTTTAGAAAATTCCAGTCTGGATTTAGGGTGAACCACAGCACAGAGACGGCTCTCCTAAAGGTTTTAACTGATCGTAGATGTAACTGGGACTCCCAACAGCTCTCAGTCCTGGTGCTACTGGATCTAAGCGCAGCCTTTGATACATCTATTCTAAAATGTCTGGATTTTCCACTTATTTCTCTGCATTCATGAGCCGGGTTGCCTGTTTGTTTGTTTGTTTTGTCTGTTTTGTTTCGTTCTGCTATGATGTTGTTGGGGGTTTTTTTGTTGGTTTTTTTTGCTTTTGTTTTTTTTTGGTTGTTTGTTTGTTTAATCTTGGTGTCAGTGTAAAGTTTAAAACTCAATAAACACACAGTTATAAAAAAAATGCCTTAATGGTCTTGGGCCTTCTTATCTCTCAAATTTGCTTTTACCATATGAACCCTCGCGGACCCTGAGGTCCTCTGGTACTGGCCTTTTGATCGTTCCTAAAGTCAGGACACATACTCACGGAGAGGCAGCTTTTCAGTGGTATGGTCCTCGTCTGTGGAACAGCCTGCCGGAGGAGCTCAGGGCCGCAGAGAACGTACATGTTTTTAAGAACAGGCTCAAGACCCACCTTTTTAATTTAGCTTTCACCTAACGTTTATTTATTTTATGTTATCCTGTTATTCTATTTACATTATTAAATTAGGTCCTACATAATATTTATTGTATTTTATCTTTTTATTCTGTATATACTCTTATTAGGTCATATCTCCAGAGGGGGCTCTCTGCACCGGGGCTGTGATCGACCGTGGCTGCTGGGGCTCTGGGGGTCCTCTCAGCCTTGCTGGGGGGCTCCTTGGCCTCCCTCCTGCTGTATGCCCGGCCTGGAGGCTGCGGTCTGTGACCGGCTCCCGGTGCAGACGGCTCCGTGTGATAGTGTTTCCTCACCTGGCTCATGTGTGCCCAGCCCAATTTTGCCCAATTCTACTTTTCAAGTGTGTGTGTGTGTGGGGGGGTATGTATCCATGACCGATTATGCTAATGAGAGTGTGGGGAGCGAATTGGAGGGCGGGGTGGGGTGGGCTGTAAAGCACTTTGTTCTACATTTCTGTATGAAAAGTGCTTTATAAATAAAGATTGATTGATTGATTGACTTCACGTTTGATAAACATCGTCATAAACTCCCTCTGACTTTGCTGTTTTGCTTCCACACGATAAAAATCACACTTCCTGCACAGCTCTCTCTCTCTGTGCTTCAAGAACAGTTTCCCATCTCAAATGTCTGTTTTCTGCATTATTTGCTATTACCCACCAGCCTACCATTGTTTACAGCGCTTTCAGACACTGTTTGTTTTGTTTGTTTGTTTTTTAAATGACCTCCGACAAGAAAGCCTCATTTCTGCTGTTCAAGACTGAAGAAATGAACTTTTTAAAATGATGCCAAATTGCAAAACTCTCAGCTGTGTCTGTAATCAAACCTCTGTAACTTTGCTCTGCTCCCCTTCAGCAGCATCAGGTCAGGTTCACATGTTGATTCAAGTTTTTCTACCATTTTTGATTTACTGCAGAGTATTTTTAAGTTTATCTGCTATAAAAAACCAGGCCAGGAAAATCTGTTTATGTTTTTCTGTTTTATCCTCAGTTACTTGCCACTGCCAGTTCAGATAGAGGGGGAGGAGGTGGAGGTGGTCAACAAGTACAAGTACCTCGGGCTGTGGGTGGACAATAAACTGGACTGGTCATGCAACACAGAGCACCTGTATAAAAAAGCCCAAAGCCGACTGTACTTCCTCAGGAGGCTGAGGTCTTTTAACATCTGCAGGAAGCTCCTGAGGATGTTTTACCAGTCGGTGGTTGCTGGAGTACTTTTCTATGCTGTGGTGTGCTGGGGGAGCAGCACAGCAAAGAAGGACTCATCCAGGCTGGAGAAACTGATCAGGAGGGCTAGCTCTGTGGTCGGCATGAAGCTGGACACTCTGGTGACAGTGGCAGAGAAAAGGACATTAAAGAAACTGATGGACATTATGAACAATGCTGGGCATCCTCTGCACACGGCCATAAACAATCAGAAGAGTCTGTTCAGTGACAGGTTGCTTCTCCCCAAGACAAGAACTAACAGACTTAAAAACTCCTTTGTCCCACACGCCATCAGACTGTTTAACTCCTCTCTGGAGGGGAGAGGGAGGGGAGACAGGAGGACAAAGGAGGGGGGAACAACTAAGCTGCAGTGCCTCTTCACCTCACTGTACAATACCTTGTGCAATACTTTTTGTAAATAGTCAACAGTGCAATAGACTCAATACTTGAAATGTGCAATTCACTTGTATTTTTATTTTTTATTCCTATTTATTCTATTTATCCCCTTTGTATATTTTATTTATATTTGTCTCTGTATTTATATATGTGTGTGTGTGTGTGTGTGTGTGTGTGTGTGTGTGTGTGTGTGTGTGTGTGTGTGTGTGTGTGTGTGTGTGTGTGTGTGTGTGTGTGTGTGTATATATAACAGTTCTGTAACTGTAACTTCGGTCGTTGCTGTGCTTTTTTTGGAAGTCGAATTTCCCAGAGGAACCCACCCGAGGGATTAATAAAGTTCTATCTTATCTTATCTTACTTTGACACAAAGGCTGTGATGCTCACACCTCTGATGAAGGCTCACAGTATCAGTACTGATAAATGATCACAATTATAATATTTCTGACTGTCTGAGGCAAAATTTAATCAAAGCCCTGGTATCCAGTGTCTTGCTCTGTGGTGGGGTGTGGTATGTGGCTCAGCTGCAGTGGATGGGTGGAGTAGTGGGTTCAGGGGGCAGCTAGTGGAGGCTGGATGTGACTTAAGTTGCCAGAGTAAATTCCAATGCTGATTAACACACGATAATAATACTGTGCATTTGTCTAGTACAATAATCATAAACTGTTTCGTTATCACAGAAATGCATCATTAACTGGTTATGGGAAGATGAAGAAGCTAGTTGGCTAATCACGTGACAACCCATACGGAAAAGAAATAGTAAAAACTTATATGTGATTACTCATGAAAGTGGCCACTTTCGCATTACTTTCATACATTGTTTTAGTAAGTATCCAAAACATACAAGTTTCATTATATAATTTTTCAAGGGATCTTATATCTGTTTTCACACTTATATGCTTTTCATACAAGTTTCACACAAGACAGATACAAACTTTATAAGATTTATATATATCTTTTCCATATGGGAAGAACTACCTAACAGGTTTTCTTTTGCGTTTTTCATGTTTGTCACAGTGTTTCAGTGCTTTTAAGGAGCAGCAACTACAATGAGTGACAAAGAAAAGAAAGATTAAAATTACAAAGATTTGGAAGTTGTTGGAAGGTTTGTTATAAAGATGTGTGAGCTTTACATGGCTTGGAGTGTAGTATTGATCCAAGGCTAATTATATTAAAAGCTAACAATGCAATTATCCAAAGATGCATATAGAGATAAACAGAAACATCACTTTGTTTGTTTGTGTGCGTGCGTGTGTGTGTGTGTGTGCACGTGTGCGTGCGTGCGTGTGTGTGTGTGTGTGTGTGTGTGTGCGTGCGTGCGTGTGTGTGTGTGTGTGTGTGTGTGTGCACGTGTGCGTGTGTGTGTGCACGTGTGCGTGTGTGTGTTTGCGTGTGCATGTGTGCATGTGTGTGTGTGTGTGTGTGTTTGTGTGTGTGTGCGTGTGTGTGTGTGTGTGCGTGCGTGTGTGTGTGTGTGCATGTCTGTGTGTGTGTGTGTGTCTGTGTAGGTACTGAGTGGGTGACTTCCCTGGGCTCCCCCCTGTCCTGGGCTCCTGTGGGCAGGCAGCTATCAGAGCCAGCAGAAAAGAGAAAATCAATGCTTAGCGTCTCAATGAATGTGGCGAGTGCTGGATTGATTGTGACTCTAAATTGGGTCAACAGGATTGTCTATTTAAACGGTAAGAGCCCTTAATCATCGTTTTAGCTGAGATAGACTCTCAGGCATGCACTATTCCTTTAACATCACGCTGTTATCTGCACCTCAATTCAGCCAGAGCCTCAAAGACACTGCTTCTATCAGATATCTAGAGTTGGGTATGCATGCTAACTGAATGATTGGCAGTCAGCTTGGTACCTTGGTTGTCACGGCTGTGTGTGACAACCTCATAAATGCATTCTCACACGTGGTCTAATGATGAAGTGTCCGTATGTTATCACTTAGAAGTAAACAGAGGTTGGTAGAACTGAGAGCCTCAGTCTGCTCTCCACTCAGTGCCTATGAACAAGGCTATTAGTGACCTCGCTCTAGGTGGGGCATCGATGTGGGCTGACCAGGTTACTTTTCCTATCTGAAGCCAAACCATGGAGTGCTATAGAGATTGACAGACCACGTGACTTTCGCGCATTGCATGCCGGTAACTCGTGGCAAAACAATCCAAGTACCTGCATCAAATGCAAGCATTTGCAGCACCGCAAAACGTTCATTCTTCGGTTCCAATAAATTCTTGCTTTTTCTTTGCCCCCCAAAAATGTATGTACAAAACGAAGGAGAACAATGCCGGTCCGTACAAGGACAGACTTAATGAAAAGTCAAAGAAAAGATACGAGGAAAAAAATCAAACCAGTGAAAGTGTTAGATCCTTATGAGCACACAGAGGGACAAAATACGTTTACGTGCTGCCCAACTTCACCACGCTCATATTTATAATCATACGGTTCTTGGAGTGAGTGCATACACTCATGAAGTTTAGTAACTTCAGGTCACTGCAACAAGCCCAGGTACAGTTTACCGACGGATGGGTACAGGACCTTAAAATGCACCGTGTAGAAAGTAAAGACCATCGTACGTATCATAAGTTTACCAGTCTCACAAATCGTCGTCATAAATACACATTCGTTAACCGTTTATTAATAGGACCTTTGAAAGCCTCCGTGCGCTAGTACCTCTTGCCACGAGTTCCCAGAATTCTTTGCGGTTTTACCCCTGAGTGACGTCACATTTTCAATCTCTATAATACTGTGTCATACTCGGAATGAGTTCAAATGACTTGACTCTGCTGTCATACGAGAAGCTGTTCATGCACGGTTTCCATGTTGTACTCAAAGCTACCTTTTACTTTTCCCCTTTAAGATCTTCAAGGCCACTAACTGCTGAACTATTGTGAGGCAGCAAAGGCCATTAAAAGGTCTGATTATTTAGGTTCTGATGTGACTTTCCACAACAGGCCTCCAAGGAACTGACAAACAGCCATGTCAGCAGATGTCCCTGATGTCCTGACGCTCAGAGACAGTTTGTGATTGTGGGTAAGCAGCACATTGAGCTAAGATGTGTGTGACTCTGATTTGAAACCACAGCAGCCAAATATGGGCAGTCTGGCAAATCAATTAATTGCAACATTCATTAACTGATAAGTCGATTGACGGGTGTGTTTCTCACGGCGGAGCTGATGTATAATCAGAGGCACGTTTTAACAGTAAACTACCAAGTTCTCTGTTTACCACCTGATTCACTGCACTGTGTGTGTGTGTGTGTAATACCTGAGTAGTGACATCTCTCTGATTGGGAATGATGAGATTTAGGATATAGATTTTAGGTACTGTAATATTATTTGTTCATAATATTATGAGGCCAGTGAAAGAGCATACATCAGTGGAAGCTTAAAGATAATAAGCTTTAGCTAATTAATTATAAAAATATAGCGTGTAATGATCGATACAGATAGATGCGATTGAGATTTTTATTGAACATTTTGTAAAAATCATTGCTGGCAGTCCTCCAGCCCCCTGACTACTAGAGCATATCCCAGCTTAATGAGTAGAATTTTACCCACAAATTGGGAACCAGTACATTCTTACTGGCACTCCTGCTCCACTGGCTGCTTTTCTGCCCCTCCCTCACAGGGGCGGGTGCAGCAGCTGGTACAACACAAACAGTGAAATTAAGGACGTACTAGAGTACTTCACTACATGTTTAAATGTTGCTGCCTGCTGTTAGCTGGCACAAGAACCACCAAAAAATCATTTTAATAATGTTCTGCTACAGTTTCAAATAAGTTAAGATGCTGCTGGTCACTGCCTGAAAGACTGCTGTACTTGTATGCAACAGGATGTCACAAAACACATTATTCACTCACATTTTTCAAAAGTCAAATCTATGAAAAATACCAAAGATAAGACAGTTTCATTCCAGTGTCTCTACACCTCTCAAAGGGTAGTTACTAGCCAAAAAATAAATATGCAATAGCATGATGTGCAGTGTGTCAAGACATTTGAGGAAACTGGACAATTGGAGGACAAAAGAAGTATCCATGCATATCAGCATCTAATGGTCTTGTGTCTATCACTTTTTACAGTGACAAACACCAAGATGAGACAGACAGAAGACAGGACTCTAACCACAGACCTCACAGCCATTTCTCACTGCTCGGTACAGAAAGTGGGAAGTTGTTAAAGTCGGGTGTGTGCAAAGCAGTCTTAAAAAGGCGATCCCTCCCAGTGAGCCACAGGCAAGATGTTGAAAAGGTTCAATTAAGGATGCAGAATGATGGCAGGATAAGTGAAGAGGTTCTCTCTGTGTGTGTGTGTGTGTGTGTGTGTGTGTGTGTGCGCGTGTGTGTGTGTGTGTGTGTGTGTGTGTGTGTGTGCGTGTGCGTGTGTGTGTGTGTGTGTGTGTGTGTGTGTGCGCGTGTGTGTGTGTGTGTGTGTGTGTGTGCGCGTGTGTGTGTGTGTGTGTGTGTGTGTGTGTGCGTGTGCGTGTGCGTGTGCGTGTGTGTGTGTGCGCGTGTGTGTGTGTGTGTGTGTGTGTGTGTGCGTGTGCGTGTGTGTGTGTGTGTGTGTGTGTGTGTGCGCGTGTGTGTGTGTGTGTGTGTGTGTGTGTGTGTGTGTGCGTGTGCGTGTGTGTGTGTGTGTGTGTGTGTGTGCGTGTGTGTGTGTGTGTGTGGTCTGCCCATCACACAAGCTGCACCCACTGAGCTCACTGTGACAAATGTAGGCAGGTTTGGTAGAGATGACAAGATCTTCTTAGAGCTGTCTGTGATCACACAACACGTAGCCTGCTGCAGTACAGTTCATGTACTTCAATGCTGCCCCCCGGCATCACTAACACAGCCAGTATCAGTTTCCTCATAGAGGGGCATGTCTCTGCAGACAGTGCAGTACTGCAGGCTCACAAACACAATGAGATGTCCACAGCAAACTTCATTTGTGAGCCACAGTGTAACAACGGAAATGCTAAATACAAAAACTCCCCCGTTTAATGAGTCATGTCAGATGGCTGCCGCCCCCGAGCTCAGATCTAGACCTCTCTTCCTGTTAAGCTGGAGTTTTTCCTCCTTTTTGTTTCCAGGTGCTGCAATGAGGGGATCGGAAGCTCATTAACACTGGACTGTAGGATCTTTACAGTTAACTTCAAGCACTGCTTGTCTCTGATCTCACTGCCAGCCCTTATGATCCCGTTTAAATAAGCCAAAGGCAACACTGAAAGCCACCAATCAAAATAAAGACAAGTCCTGAACGTGGTCAAAAAGAACAAAGAGGAAAACAGGGGGCGGGGTGAGTGAAGTTAATGATGGAATATAATTATAGATATGTCAATGCTGTGGCATTAGTACAATGTATCAACATCACTTTATTTCTTTTGTCTCCTTTGATGTTTTAAGTGTGGCTGTAACATGACTGAATGAAGAAGAGTCAAACGTGCTCTGCTGGTTGCAGTCAGCAGCTTTATATTATGGGATGTGACTGTGTGATATGCAGAGTGACAGAAACGTCTACATCATCATGCGGCTGCTCAAAACCAGCTTTTTTCCTACAGTTTGATACCAAGCTCTGCTAGCTTTGCTTCCTGCAATGTTGACATGGTTTTTCATGGTGTCATCAAATTTACTGAAGGGATCAAGCAGCTGTTTGGCTGAAGCTGCGGAGGTAGAGCAGGTCGTCTAATAATCAGAAGGTCAATAGTTTGATCCCTGGTTGGACTCGTGGGCCAGATGCTAATCCAAGATACTCTCTGCCGCATCCATTGTTAGCTAGAAAGCACTTCTTCATAGAAAATGTGCTTGTGTGAATGAGGCATGCTGTGTAATGTGCTCTGTGAGAGTGGAAAAGTAACCTATAAGAATTTACAAAACCTTTTAGGCTCATCATACGTGTTCATGGGAGGAGTTAGTGCCGATGTGCACACACATCCAGAAAGCTAAAGCCAGAAAACATAAATGCTGCCAAGCATGAGAAAAAAGACGAAGCATCCAAGAAAACGCGAGTTTGAATTAAAAAAATAGGCTCAGATTTGGAATATTTCAAATATGAGAAGCGCTGATTTCTTCCTTCTGTGTCCAAACACACGTTTAAAATGAAAATCCTTCTAACACAAGCTCCATTTTCCTCAGGCTGCACTCAAACACTGTGCTTTGCCACTCCAATCCCTCACAGGATTCCAACAGGAATCTAATTAACCGAGATCAATATCAACACCATCTCTCTGGCCCTATTTCTCTGCTCCCTATATGTTCTCATACCTTTGAAAAGAAGGGAAATTAATTTCTCCAGTCCAAAGATATAAAGGAGGAAGAAACTGAACGTGAGCTTAACGCACAAGAAAGAGCAGAACAGGACAGGAAAGGAAGAAGGGAAGAGCCACGGAGAACAAAAACCACAAGAAATCAGAACAAATAAGAGATGCAGGGGGAAAGCTCTGAGAGCAGCAGCGATGAGTCTATAAGCAAAGCCTTTCTATTGTTTTCAGTATACAAACACAAAAGCTGCTGAAGCAGCAGGCTGATGGTTATCGACTCCATGTCTGTGCAAAGCCACACATGGAGTCCACATCGACTCTGCAGATGCATGCTTGTTCTCACAGCTCCCATTAGAAGCACACTGTAATGCTGGGCAGACACTGTGCGATTTTTTCAGTCGCGCGATTCAGCTCCTGCTCAAACTGTATGATTGACTCACAGGGGTTAGAAGTTGGTAGGTCACGATGCAGGTCTGACACTATACGACCCGATGCTCTGATGCGACCTGAGTGCTCACACTGTGCGTCCATAAAATGAAGGTTATAACAGAAATTCTGTCACTCTCTCTGTCTTTCACTCACACAGACACACCACCACCATCAACTTTGTTAAATTGCTAATGAAAAACACTGATCAGCCAGCTGTGATTGAGCAGCAGTGTAAATCCAACTATTTTCACGGTTGTTGTGGTCGTGATAATTTTGTGATGCCACATCGAAAAGGCTCGGATGAGCTTTCCAAAGTTCTACAAGTTGTGCCTCCATCGCTTGTGTCCAGATCACACGCTGCACTGCCGTGCTGCGCCGTCTTTTTCGCTGACATTTGTGTTTGCGCGTGCGCAGTGTGACAAACTGCGGTGACAGCCTCACGACGGTCGCGAGGATTTCAAATCCCCATGACCAAGCGATTGATGATCGGGAGCTGGTCGTGAGGTGTCAATCGCTTCTCGTTGCCCCACGTATACTACACGATGCACGATGCACGATGAAGGCCAAAATCGGGCCGATCGCCAAAACGGTCGCACGACTCAAAAATCGGCTCAAAATGGGCCAAAAATCGCACAGTGTAAGCCCAGCATAAGTCTACTGAGATGTCATGCGTCCAAGTACACAATACTCATCGTTTGTTCCACATGTCTGTTTCTTATTTCATGTTTTTTGCCTGAAAACATGGGTGTGATCAAATTTACATTTACCGTAAGAGACCGAGGGAGACTCATTTATCTATAAAAATGATTCCAGCTGAAGGAAGCGACTCTCACAGGTGTGGACACACAAATCTAATGTGTTTGTGCTTTATGAACAAATTTAGGAGCATGTATGAACGAATGAAGGGATAAATTAAACACACAGCTTTTAAACAGGTACTAGTAATAATAATAGTTCTATTATTAGCCCTGCAACATGCAGCTGGGATAGGACCCAGCCCTGAACTGGATAACAGAAGAAAATGAATGGATGGATGATTATTATTTACACAAGCAGTAGCTGCTATTTATTATCTCAACTTATCTTACATGATCTTATCTTTGCTTGAAATGACCCATAATTGCTGGACGTCATCACTTACAGCCTAATTCCTGTGAGTTTCTCATGTCAGCTGACCAATCAGCTGCTCCTTTGATCTCTGATGGTAATTTTTGCACATTTGTTTTTTGTGCAGGTAGGAATATTTCCACAAACTGCTGCTGCACAGACTTAACGCCACAACGACTGTAGCCATCAATCACAGCCCGTTCCCAGCTACAGCTAATATTACTGCTTGGGGTATTTCAGCATTTTGACATATGAAATAAAAAGAATCTTCTGGAGACCCAGGGAATGGCCCAAAGGTATTCAACCTCAAAAGCATTTTTGAGGCTTGGCAACGGTAGCTTTAAACAGTTTACCCGCTGCAAGCTAACGGCACAGTTCTGAGCGTATCACTAAGGGCAGGGTCACTAAAATTCAAATCTGAATCCACTATGTTGCTGCTGCTGTGGAAATAAAGAAAACAAAGACACAGTAGACTTGACTACCATTTTGCTGGCAATAAAAATTTACCAATTGCCAGCTGATATCTCCGTTTGAATGCTAATTCTGGGTCTAGTTACCATTCAAATACACTGAAGATGCTAACCTAGCTAATGCAGTAAAAGTAGGAGGTACAGAACCATGTTTAATGATGACAAGAAACCCATCACTCATAGAGTGACACCCACAGAGACACATGTTGACATGCAGAGGAAATTACCTGTAAAAGAAATGAATGAATGATTGTGAAGACTCATCTTGTTTCGGGGAACGTCAAAAGGAAGCAAGGCAACAATGGCTGAGTTGGTGGGAAAGGGAATGAGGATACATGAGGACAGCAGGAGATGGAGAAGAGTGACGGAGTTTCGGATCTATACATGCGAGACTATGAGGCTGATGTTCCTCTCATTACCTACCTGAGAGTGATCAAAGGCCAGGACACATCTGTCACATCTGTCACCCCCACACTCAGACAAAGACACACTGACACAGACAGAGGAAGACAGAGAGAAGCAAACACGGGGGGAGGAAGATGGAAAGGATGTCAACATGCTTTTAGGACGGAGCCTAAAAGATGAGTACACAGATACACAGTGGAAGACAAAATATATTTTAAAGATAAGATGAGTAGATGGACAGATGCTGAACAAAGAGACAAAGCAAAAAAGCAAGCGATGAGGGGAGGAATCACCAGGATGAAGGAGTCAACAGAAAACAACAGAGCAGATAAAAGCAGTGGAAAGAGAAAATGTCACCGCGCTGGTTCTGGTGACCCGGTGTTTGTGCAGTTGTTGTTTTCTGTTTTATTGTGTCATGTCTCTAGTGCAGGTTTTGTTCTTTATTCTCTTTGTCCTTTTGTGTCCGTGTGCTGTTCTTGTCTTGGTTCTCTGTCACTATGTCTTCCCTGAGTTCCACGTCTAGCTACTTTTGTCTCTGTGCTTTATGTTTCCACGTCTCAGTTTCTAGTCTGCGTCTTTGTGAATGTCATGCTTCCTGTTTTATTTTGATAGTCCCTGTCCTGTGTGCAGTGTGTCTAGTTTTGCTTTCCCCTCATCCCATTATGTCTGGTTTGTCCCAGTTGTGTTTCCACCAGTTCCCCCATCCTCTCTATCCAGCCTGTGTATTTTAGTCCTCAGTTTTCCCCTGCTTGTTTTTGCGTCATTAACCATCAAACCTCCTCAGTGCTGTGTGCTTTTCTTCCATGCCCTTAGTATTTTTGATAGCTCTCTGTCCTTGTTTAGTTCCCTAGTTTTTGTGTTTCTAGTTTCCAGTTCAGTTTTCTCCTGTGTTAGCTCAGTGTGGAGTTCCCAGCAAATAAAGCAGCTGTTTTAAGTTTAGTTTTCTGTGTTCCGAGTCCCGGATCTGGGTCCTTCCTCCTGCCTGCCACACGCCGTAACCGTGACAGAACGACGCAACCACAACATGGACCCAGCGGGCTCCGCCCAAGAGCAAGACCTCAGCCGCATCCAGAGACTGGTGAGGTGCATTTCCCACGCCTTGGATCCTAGAGCGAACTCCATCGGGCTGAATGCTATTAAGGTGATAATGAAGTAAAGCCCCCACCTGCTCCAGCTTTCTGGGGTCTGGCCCAGGCTAAAGGGATGGTCCAGGTCCAGGAGCCAGCCGATTCCTCTGGCTCTTCTTTGTCCACACCGCAGCAGCAGCGGACAGAGCTCGCCACGCCGCAACACCTGCAGCAGACTGAGCTCTCTGCGACACGGCAGCAACAGCAGGTGGGTGGTTCCACGAGGCTGGAATCACTCTTTTTTCACGTCCTGCTCCGACCCTTGTTTGCCTGCCTCCTTCCTGGCGGCGATGTAGGGTCACCAGCCCTCTGCCATTATCGGTCTCCTCCATCATCCGCTTCCCGGAGGAAGCATCATCCACGCCTTTGGCAGTCCTCACCGCGGTCTGGATCCCGGACGTCTCTGGAGAGCCCAGCCATGGTGAGCGAAAAAGACTTTTTTTATTCACTTTTCGTGGCTGAAAATAAACAGACTGTTTTTCTGAGGCCACCGCTGCTTTACGGACTTAACAACCTGTGTTTCCCCTGCTCACTCCGAGCCTGAAAATAAAAGCAGTGTTCACTTTCAGGACAATAATTCCCCCTCAGTGGAGCCTAACAGCTGGGTAACTTATGTTTGTTCTGAGCCTGGTAATATTAAAACTCTTACGTCTGGGACTGTTGACTCCAGCTCAGAGGATTTAAGGTCTGTTTCTGCATTTCCTGCAGAGACTGTTATTATTTCCATGGCAGCTCAGCCCAAAGTTTTGTTCCTGGGGCTGTTTTGGATTTAACGGACAGTATTTACCCAGCTCTTTCTGAGCTCTGAGCGTTTAAGAGTTTGCTGTCCAAGGACATTTATTTTAGTTCTGTGGACTTTTTGTGGACAGAGCTATTTCTACACAGACTCTGAAAATATAAGGATTGTTTCTGCTGACCAGGCTAACTATAAGACTGTTTGTATGGCTGCTGAACTGACTCTTCCAGAGACTCTCTCCAGGGCTTCCCCAGAGGGTGAGCTTCAGACCTCAGCAGACTCTGGACCCCTGGAGACTATAGAGCTAGTGCAGTGCTAGTGCTCTGCCGTCTGCAGCAGCCTCTGCTGGGAGCCCGGGCTAGTCGCCTCAGCCTCTTCTGTCATCAGCTGAGGGCTCAAGTGAGCTCAACAAGCCTGCAAAAGACTTCCTCTTGCTGCAGCCCGAGGAGCGTCCTGAGCTGGCTCTGTGCCCTGCCCAGCTCCATCCTACTTCACCCCAGCCAGAGGTCTCCGCACCTGCTGGCCCTCAATCTGTCTCCGCTGGCGGCTCTGGAGAGCTGCTCCAGCCATTTACGGCTTTTATGCCGCTGGGCTCAGGAGAGTTTCTTTCACCATCCACGGCTTCCACGCTGCCATTGATCTCCGCTCCAGCTGCCCACAGCTACCACGCCACCGTCAGTGTTGGCTGGGGGCTCTGGAAAGTCTGTCCAGCTTCCAGCTCAACCACCAGCTCCACCGCCTGTGGTTGCCTCACCACCACAAGCAGCTGATGCACCACCCCCAGCTCCATTACTTGCAGCTCCACTACCTGTGGCTTCCACGCCGCTAACTACTCCATCATGCAGTTCTGGGCGCAGTCTGGTCCTGCCTCGTCTGGTTCTGTACGCCGGTCGTCTGTCAAGCCTGTTAGCCTTCCAGCACATCTACATCCCTTTCCAGCCCTTCCTGCAGGTCCACATCCACAGCCAGTACGACCAGCACGTCACCTCATCATAGGTGGCCTCCTGAACTCTGTTGTTGCCGCCATTTTCTACATGGACCTGCGTCGCCCATGCTGTTGCCATTTTCCACGCGGTCAGCCTCTTGAACTGTGTTCTGGACTCCTGGGCTGTTGACCTCCAGGTCGGCCCCCCGATCCATTTTGTTTTGGATTCACTTTTCTTTAGTTCTGGAAGACATCCCCTAGAGAGGGGGCTCTGTCACGGCACTGGGTCTGGTGACCCAGTATTTGAAACAGTGAAAACATACTTAGCACACCTACCAGGTACAGTCATGAGCTTTTAAAGGTCTCTGTGGAGTCCAGTGAAAACTTAAGTGGTTTCTGAGAATGAATGAGAAAAGCCTGAAAGTTCTGCTGTGTTAATGTGGAGGCCCGGGTACTCATCTTGTCACTGAATGGACACAGCTCAGGTATCTATCATCTTCCTTCTGAAGTCCTTCTGATTAAATCAATTCAGGATGTCTTTGAAATGGTCACATTGAAGACGGGGACCAGGTCTGAGACCACTTGAAGTCAGTTGCCATCTTCAACATGACATTTGTACATTAAGACAACAATAAAACATCAATAAAACCGGGTATAATTTATACATTTATAAGCCAACAAAGGCAGCTAGTCCATTTTATTACTACCATGCATCTGCACGTTAGTAGTGCAAATCTCTGTCTCAGAAATGAGAGTAATATTCTAACAAAATAATATGTCATCAACACACTTACATGTGCTTCTCTCTGAAAACAGCAGGAGGCTGAGGAAGATTCACTATGTTTAAGATTCAGTCTTTTTGTCATGGTCCTGCGACCATGACTCAGTGACTTTATGTTTATGTTCTTTATTGTTATTACTTTCATTATTATTCATGGCTGTTTTGGGATGGTTTGTGTTTGGGATTTTAGACACTGGGTTCTGGGTTTGTGCTCCCTCTGTTGGTCCCTGGTGTTAGTGTTCCCCTGTCTCGTCAGGTTAATCAGGTCCAGCTGTTTCCCCCACCTGTGTGTGATTTCCCAGTGTCTCTTTGTGTACTTATAGTGCGTGTTTTCCTCTGCTCCTCGTCGCGTCGTCTGTGTTCATACCCTGTGAAATCCCCTGCGTGCTCTCCCTGCTGTTCTCCCTTCATGTTCAGGTTTGCCACTCCTTTGTGTAGTTTCACCCAGTTTAGTTCATCCTTAGTTCTGTTTTGCCATCTCCACTTTATGTTTGATATTGTCAATAAATCGCCTTCACATCTGAGTAAGTGCTGCATTTGAGTCCTCCTTTCCACTCTTCACACGGCCACTGCCCCGGACCGTGACACTTTTAAATAAATCACAACAGCAATCGCTGTAGGTACTTGTTTTTAAAGACTCTGTCCCTGAGAAAACACCAACAATCAGATGACCCCCTATGAGCAGGCACTCGGGGGGAAGTGGGAAGGAAAAACTCCCTTTTAACAGGAAGAACATGTAGAGTGTGCTTACTGTTTATAAATGTGTGATTCGCTCTTTCTGCAGTGTGTGAAACTGAACTGTAGCACTGCACAGCGTCACTGTTTGATGAACAAACACTAACATTGTTCCACTAACATCATTATTCTGACATACATGCCGAAGTACAGGTATGTATTGATGGGAGCGCCTGTTGATGGGACTAAAACAAAGAAACATGACTGCTGCTCTAAGTGTGCACACTGCTGAGAGAGGTTTACTGATCTCTGTGCAGAAACGTGAAAGAGCTGATTTATCTGAATTTACAGTAACGAAAACTCAAAACTCAAAACTCGGTAACTCAGGTTCGAGTATTTAATGCGTTGATGGAACAGATGAGTTCAAATCAAATCAAATCAAATCAAATCACTTTTTATTGTCACATCACATGTGCAGGCACACTGGCACAGCACATGCGAGTGAAATTCTTGTGTGCGAGCCCCACAAGCAACAGAGATGTGCAAACACAACAACACAAACGAGCAAAATACAAGAATGGCCAACCTGAAACTAATAAATATATGTACAACATATAATAGTGTATGCATTTCTGGATGTGTATACTAAATATTTTCCTACGTGTGTGTGTGTGTGTGTGTGTGTGTGTGTGTGTGTGTGTGTGTGTGTGTGTATACACATTTTTACAAATTAAATAGTAAAAAAATAAAATAAAATAATAATAATAATAATAATAATAAAATATATAAAATATACAGAGTTGAATATGTGCAAAACAGTGGCATTACTGTACAGTATGGAGTGCATAATGTTGAAGTTCCAGTAGTGAAGCTGAGGTGTCTATGACGTGTTCAGCAGTCTGATGGCCTGATGGAAGAAGCTGTCTCTCAGTCTGCTGGTTCGGGACCGGATGCTGCAGAACCTCCTTCCTGATGGAAGTAGTCTGAACAGTTTATGGCTGGGGTGACTGGAGTCCTTGATGATCCTCCCCGCTTTCCTCAGGCACCGCTTCCTGTAGATGTCTTGGAGGGAGGGAAGCTCACCTCCAATTATCCGTTCAGAGCACCGCACTACTCGCTGGAGAGCTTTGCAGTTGTAGGCGGTGCTGTTGCCATACCAGGTGGTGATGCATCCAGTGAGGATGCTCTCAATGGCACAGTGATAGAAGGTCCTGAGGATGCGGGGGCTCATGCCGAATCTTTTCAGTCTCCTGAGAAAGAAGAGGCGCTGCTGCGCCTTCTTCACTGTTTTGTTTGTGTGTACTGACCACGTAAGATCCTCAGCCAGGTGTACGCCAAGGAACCGGAAGCTGCTCACTCTCTCCACAGCAGCGCCGTTGATGGTGATGGGGGTGTGTACTTCTCTGCACCTCCGGAAGTCCACTATCAACTCCTTTGTCTTTGCGACGTTGAGGGTGAGATGGTTGTCTTGACACCAGTGGGTCAGGGCGCTGACCTCCTCCCTGTAAGCCGTCTCATCACCGTTGGTGATAAGACCCACCACTGTAGTGTCGTCCGCAAACTTCACAATGATGTTGGAGTTACACTCATTGTTGAAGACTTAACATGACAACATCATCTCCACTTGTTACAGGTGCTTTTTTCTCCATCAGTGTGACACATATAACATGACAGATAATTGATCATTGACCAGTGTGTCACAAACAGCAAAGGTCTATAATATAAGGAAACTGTCTCATAGTCTGACAGCTGCAGAGAACAATAGAGACTAGAGATTTTATTCTGAGCTGATAATAAATCTACGATGTAATCACTGCCTCTGTCCTCATACACTGAAGCCTGACTGACTGTGGAAGTGCTCATCGTGGGGGACAAAAAAGAACAAACCTGAGATTTCAGTGTTTGTAAAACTGCAAATTTCTGCAGATCAATTCACTTGTGCTTTGAGAGCAACTTCACAAATGAGGAAATGAATCAGAGGGTCAGTCAGCTGGTGCAGGCACAGCAGGAGGGGTCACAGAGAAAACTCCTGTTCACAGAATCTAACAATTAAAAATGGCTTAAATATAGTCGTCATATATAAACACAGAGAGTAAAAAAAGGGTCAGTGAAGAAGAAACACCCAGTGCATCATGGGAATCCCCCAGCAGCCTAGATCTGTTGCATGATAACAAAGGGAGGATTCAGTGTCACCATCTTATTAGAGTAGACTGGGTGTCTCCTAAATCCAATCTGGGAGCTGGTTCCACAGAGGAGGGGCCTGCCTCCCATTCTACTTTTAAGTGCTCTAAGAAGCACCAGTGAGCCTCTGTTAGGATAATAACATACCACGAGGTCTTTAAGGGGCTTGTTTATTCAACATTTCGTATGCGAGGAGAAGGACAAAAATTAAAACCTCCAATATGTCTCCAGCACAGGAGAAACATGCTGTTTCTTCCCTGTGGAAGGCAGTGCTCTCACTGCTGTGTACTGGATCAGCTGAAGACTTCAGGGAGCTTTTAGAGCTGGAAGTATTCTGGAGTCAAATGTGGAGCCATCTGTCCTCACAACCTGCGACAGAATGGCTTTGGAAAAAAATCAAGGTGTTGCAATGACTTGGTCAAAGTCCAGACCTCAAACCCACTGAAATGCTTTTGGTAGGACCTGAAACATTGTAAACAGCTACAGCTGCTTGTCTCTGTCTTGTGTCCACTGAAAACCAAACCAGATACAAACGGAGCACATTTCATCCAACAATAAGAATAAAGCACGTATCCCCAGTCTGACTTACTCTCAGTACAGTACAGTGGAGTGTTTAGAGAGAGAGTGAAATATTGTTTATCCAATAGTTACAACAGCGAGCTGCAGTGAGAAAGGATTTCACTTAGCTGACCATGAAATCTGAAAAAGCCTAACAAGAAGAGCTTATGGTGAGTTTATAGAGCTCCTCTTGGCAAAGCAGACGTGTTTGGCACCACAGTGCATTCATGATTCTGCTTGCTAAGCTGCCAGACAGGACAGGTTAGAAAAAGGCACAAAGAGAGGATGGATGGAAATACAGCCAGGGCCCTGTTCCAGGAAGCAGGCTGAGCAAACGTGGCTCCAACTATAAACTCTGTTAACTCTGACATGGGCAACTCTGAGTTTTAATCCACAAAGGTGATCAGTATGTTCCCCCCGTGTGACACACGTGTGTGAGCAGAGACAGCACGCCATCAAAAAGAGATCTCAGAGACCAGCAGTCACCATGGCAACAGGTAAATAAAGAACAGGACTGAGGAATATGAACATCTGAACGGTGTCCAGATTCAGGGGCTGCTTTTGTAGACCGAGTACGTCACAGCCAGGCGACGAAGGCTGTCCAAATCTGAAGACCCCAAATGCGTCCGACAAACACGTCCTTCGTTTCTCACTAGAGCCGACGAGAGTCTCAGCACATTGCTTTCAACCCCCCCGCGGTCTTTCGTTACTCAGGTTAAACGTGATATATAAATCACTCAGATAACATAAAAATGTTATTGTTTGGCTTTTTTCAGTGTTTTATTTGTTCCTGAGTAAATCGGTTCAGCTGAGATTAAATAGTATAGTTTTCACACAGCTGAATAAACGTCAAACAAAAAACTGATTAAATAGAAGTCGAGAATTTACTCAAACGCCCTGTTATATTTTAGATAGCAACGAGCAGACGGTTGAGTTGATTAAACTCCAACGAGACAGCGGGGACGCAAATTTGAAGGCTAGACCGTCCCATTTCACAGCCTCGCACTTCCGGCCTTCTCGGTCTTCAGAGAACCCGGCCCACGTAGACCGTGAGTCCTTCAAAGGATGCAGCCCCTGGAGGACACAGCACATGTGTCAGTGCTGACATATGTTCAGGTGGTAACAGGGCGGAGACATGGTTTCTATTAATTAGTTATCATGGTTTGACATGTAATATATAAATGTTTTACATAACTGCAGCTGTAAGTGACAGGAAACGCAGATGAAACAAAGTTTACACATCAGAGTTAAACTCTGCTTCCTGGAGTGGAGCCCAGGCTGTCCAAAGTAAAGAGGACCAACAAAACACGACCTTCTCTACAACTGCACCGTTGTTCTGCTCCTTTCAGAATTAACGAACAAAACTCTCATTTATTAACAGTCCAACATCCAGCAGGTACAGCGCTACACACAAGTAGAGAAAATACTGTATAAAGATGTGTGTAATGGGATGTGGGCGGAGACAAGTGTTTTCTTTTCTTTTTTTTGCATTGTTGTGTAATTTTTGTTTTTTTTCACGTCACAGAATTATCATTTAAAGTCTGCCAATCTGTAGTAGACAGAGGAAGAGACGATCTGACCTTTCCCCTTAACCATTCGTTATGATTGTCTCCACTTAGAGGTCAGCTGCCATAAATCAGAGTTAGAACAATGAGCCTATAAAAACCTCACGGAGTCACTGGCCATTCCTGCCTTACCACACAACTTCATGATGTTTTATGTTCACTGTAACCTATTCTTCACTTCCCTGTAGTATGACACTGCAGTCAAACCACAGTTTAGGACAAAGTTTGTTGTTTGTTCCCAGATTGAATGTGTTTGTGCCACACAGACGTGGAGGTACTGATGTGCCTCTGTGTTATTACTCATTGGTTTTGCTTACGATGTTTGTTTCCACATTACTACCCCCACTTTATGGTCCCTTATTATGACCCCACTATTATATATTATATATATAAGTTTCAGTGTAATATTACTCGGCTGCGGCCACTGTTGATATAAGATGATTATTGAGTATTACTTGGGTGACTAAGTGGTAATGACTTCTTGTTTCCACCTTTCTATGACAGCATTATTATTGGTTATTACTCCATTACAAGCTGTAATAGAAAGTTCTGCTCAGTAATGTTTCTGCGCGATAAAAAATGCCACGAGAAACAGGAAACCAGTGTGGCAGACATTTGCCCCGGATGCATCTGAGAGCAACCTGGGGTTGGTATTTGCTCAAGAATACTTTGGCATGCAGACAGGGATCGAACCATCAACCTTCCAATTAGTAGGTGACCTGAGCTACAAACACCAATGAATATTCAGTTTATGTGACGTTACTTCCCTGCTCACTCTGTCATGTTGGCCAGTGATTTCTGTTATTTAACTTTGTGGTGTTACACTCAGATGTTGCAGAGTTGCTGCTTTCCCTACACCGAGCCAGTTCAGGAAAAGCAGTCTCTCTCTTCCCTCTCACCAAGACGAGTAGCACGTGTTTGCTTCAGTTCTTTGTTCTTTGTTTCAGTGAATGATGAAGTAATTCATATGAGTCTTGTAGCACATGTGAGTGTGCTACAAGCTTTGCTTTTCCCCCAAATGTTTAAATAAATGTTGAAATTTGTAGTCAGAAGCTAAATTATGAACATTTCATGTTTTACCTATGTATCCTTGCTCACTAACTTAAAAATATTCTACATATTGATTACACATGTATTCATAAACATTTAATGGTATCTTAAACACACTGGAAAGTGTGCACAAGTCATCATGTCGTGTCTTATTTAAAGAGTTAGTGATTTTACTTTGACTAACACACAAATCCCTCACCAGCTCTTTATTGTCAACCACAATAACTCCGTTTCCCATTCCATCCAGGGAATGTTCCCCTCCTCTAAAAGTTATCCTTTGTAAGATAAGCCATTTATACTGGTGTTTGTCTGCTGTTGCGTCAGGTTTCCTATGACGTGTAGGTGGCATGACTCGAGGAATGTGTCAGCCAGCAGTAAGATCAAGAGTGGAAGTGAGGATTTGCATATACTTACGGGTTTAATGAGGACAGATTCCACTGGCTTTAGTCAATCTCTACCATGAGGCTGACATTTGTAGTTTGGACATTCATGTTACAACCATCAGAGAGAAAAATGTATTTAATGTATATAACAGCATGTGTAGCTGACTTGGCTGCATTATCAGGGCTGAGCTGCAAGTGATATGTAGTGATGCTAATACAGGCCAATAAGTTAGCATAACAAGTAGGACAGAGAAAAGCAAAAGCAGCATTAGCATACTGAGTGCTAATGAGCAGGCTTGTGATTAAAGGAAATACCAAAGCAGAAATGAAAGCTATGAGGAATTCTTGTTTAGCACACTAGCTCGCACTGGGATCATTGGTGGACAAGGAAAAAACATCCATCAGAGCTCAGTCAGGTTCGTTCACCACTTCTGATATCAAAGAGCAATTCCAACAGGTAGCCTGGTGCTTTTACGTTAAGCATGTCTAGCTTTGTTTATAAAAGTATTGTGCAGGTATTGTGTTTCTAAAAGTACTGAAACCTGCTGTGATGGAACCTGTAGTCACTTTCCACTCTGTGTATCTGAGTGGAAAGCGATTAGGCACGTTCTTTGACCTTTAGGATAGACCATCTTCATCGCTGGGCTATCATGACCATCCCAGTGTCAACGTTAGTTACCATTTTCCTTATTAAGGGTAAGGATAAACTTTATTTGTCGGTTGCAGTTGCCTGCACCTGAAATGACAGACCTAGTCGACCATACATACGGTACATACAATATACAAACTTACATTGGAGAGACAGGTCGGGCTAGGCAGCAAAAAAAGGGATAGACAGTGAGATATGTAACACATAGGTGCAGCAGAAAAAAAAGGGTTTCTGCCCATGATGACTCCAACAAATGAGTCATCATGGGCACAAAACAAAAAACTCCATAGCACATAAAGAAGAACAGACGTCATCACACTGTAACGCCATGAAACACAGACAAGCAACAAAAGGGGGGAGGGGGGTACGCCGATGTACACAGTGGTCATGGTCGCTACGATTCATCGCACCTCCAACTGAGCCGCTGTCTCCATCGAGTGGGAGGTAAGGATGGGAGGAGGCGTTGGATCTGGGGAAGGGACTGTGGTGAGTGCATATCAGTATCAGTGTGCATGTGTGCGTGTCAGGGTGTGTGTTAAGTTCAGCCTGAGAAAGTGTCCTTCTGCTTGTTAGGCAAAGATCAACAGTGCGCAGCCTACACAGGTGGCCTTGAGGAATAGGGCAGAGAGTCCGTTCGTTCTCATATCTCTTGGAAGAATGTTGTTCTTCTCCTCGGCGTCCACCTTCAAGCAGCTGGCGCAGTCGGGGGTGGGGGTGTAGCCGCATTAGAGATGGAGGTAACTGGTTTAGGGCGACCGAACTGCATCCATTTTTCAGTCGTTCTAATGTCCATCACTGGTCTCCAGGTGTATTTCTCTTTGAAGAGCCCTGAGCTCCTCCAAGATCTTTCCCATATTTCGTTCAGTAAGAACAGTCTGAGCACTCACCGCTCTTCCCACAGTTTCCATCAGAGTGGCGAGCCTTGTGGGGTTTTGAACAGCAGTCACCGCTTTCTTCAATTTCCGATAAGCCAGGGCCAAGCCAGCTCCAAGCCAAGGAGGTACTCTTTCTAGAGCCTGTTTTAATTTGGTAGATGGTTTCTGTTGTGGCCATTTTTGTTGAATGTTTATAAAATGCAATTTGTATTCATTTTTGTTTTTTCTTTAAAGGTGTAAGAATATACTGACCTGGTTTTGTTATGTAAATTTGTAAGTAATTTTATTGGATAAGCTTTTGGAAAGTGATTGGTTTGTTAGCTTATGGACCCTCCCATTAATCAAGAGATTAAGAGCACCCTGGATGGGTGTGGTAAAGAGGTTTTTTGTTTTTTGTTTGCCAAATGTCAGATGGGAAGACGGGAGGGTTAGAAAATGATTTTTTGACCACTTTTGAAGTTGTTAAAGCAAATTAAGTTAACTTTCGTTTAATTTTAAGTTTTAAGAAGTTATTTGGCTGATTTCTGTTTGTAATTTTCCACGAAATAAACGGCATATGATTTTTAAACAATGGAGTCAGAAGTGCGTTCTAAAACAAACCTCCCGTTGCCACCTACGGCCTTTTCTTGGACTTTTTTGGTGTTTGGAACGTAAAAGGCTGCGACAGTTTCTTTATTTTTTGTCTTAAGTTTGACTTCCTTGTTGTTCCACTTCTCATGATTTTGAATTTGAAGTCTAAGCCCTTTGTTTCCCTTTAGTTTTTGTCAAAGCATCTCTTGTTTTTTCTGTGTTTTCTACCTCTGAGTTTAGTGGATTTAGTTACTTTTTTTTCATAGACTTTTGAACTGAATAAGGGATTGTGTGTGTGCCGTTTGAGATGGCATTAGGGTCCTAACCAGCCATGCTCCACAGCTCAAAAACTCTTTCTAAATATTTGCATAAACCATATCTGCATATGGTACACACTGAAGCAGGAGAATACACATCTGACTAAGTGATCAAAGTTGAGCTAAAGAACATTTGAGAATGCATCATAGACCATGATCAGATGTGGTAATGAAAAAAGGCACTACAAAGGAGAACTTAGTCAGACTTCAATGTGTCCTGAAAGGAAAATGGGCAGAACATCCTCTGTAAAGGATGGGGATCGGCAAACTGCGTCTCCGGAACTGCATGCGGCTCTTTAGTCCTTACAGTGTGGCTCCGCGTGGTTTGGGAAAATAAATTAGAAGTGTTTAGCTGAAGTGTATTTTATTTATATTAGTTCTTTTTTAACTTGTAGTTCTAAATTGGAAGATTATATAAAAATAAAATTATATTATTTTTTCATTGCTCAAAATAAGCGTCACACTCGCGGAAGCTGAAACGCCGTGCATTTATCGAGACTTTCAACCCCAGGTAGGCCAATTATGGATGTTCGGGTCCACATTATATCAGCAGCTGCTCTCCACCGTGAACTATGTTAAAACAAACACGCTCACGCCTCACAGACGACAGCTTACAGTCCTGTAAAGATAAAGTGACTTCGTACAGCCCCGACCTGCAGACGCTGTGCGCAGAGGTTCAGGAGCAGAAGTCCCGTTGTAAACATATCACGGCAGACCCGACGATGTTTGCATGAACGCGCTTTTCAGCATCTCTTTAATGACCACTTTTCATACACAGTTGCTGACACGTACAGCCGGCTGTAGCTTTGCAGCTCACAGCCCGACACACACCAACACAACAACACAGAGAGCACAGACGTTAAGGCGGCGAGGCGTGATTGCGGGTGCCGCTCAGGTGCGTCCGCCTCCCCTGCAGCGGCGCTGCAGACCACGTCCCGCCACACACATTAACCAGGTAAAATACATATTTAAGCTGAATTTGGCAAATATCTATTTTTCATTTTTTAGCAGCATAGAGCTTTTTTCCAATTATTTTTTAACAGTCGGGTCAAGGCTCCAAAAGCCCAAAGGAGATATATCTGTTGTGAGCCACTACCCATATTGCTCACAACAGTTTTTGTTTGCTGGATCATTTTAGTTCAGCTTTCCTTTTGTTATATTTCTTTAAGAGTACAAAATGTGTTAATTACATAAATAACATGTAATTTTCTCTGTAGCACTTTGTGGATTTCATAAGCAACACACCTTAGTTGTTCACACAAAGCATAAAGGTAAAAAACAATAACAGTGTTATCTTCATTTTAGATTTCAAAAAGTATTTGCGGCTCCCAGTTTTTTCTTTTGCATGGAAACCGGGTCCAAATGGCTCCATCCATCCATCCATCCATCCATCCATCCATCTTCATCCGCTTTATCCGAGTCCGGGTCGCGGGGGCAGCAGCCTAAGCAGAGAAGCCCAGACCTCCCTCTCCCCAGCCACCTCCTCCAGCTTATCTGGGGGAACACCAAGGCGTTCCCAGGCCAGCCGAGAGATATAATCTCTCCAGCGTGTCCTGGGTCTGCCCCGGGGCCTCCTCCCGGTGGGACATGCCTGGAACACCTCACCCAGGAGGCGCCCAGGGGGCATCCTTGTCAGATGCCCGAACCACCTCAGCTGGCTCCTTTCGATGTGGAGCAGCAGCTGCTCTACTCTGAGCCCCTCCCGGATGGCCGAACTTCTCACCCTATCTCTAAGGGAGAGGCCAGCCACCCTTTGGAGGAAGCTCATTTCTGCCGCTTGTATCCGCGATCTCGTTCTTTCGGTCACTACCCACAGCTCGTGGCCATAGGTGAGGGTAGGGACGTAGATCGACCGGTAAATTGAGAGCTTCGCTTTTACACTCAGCTCCCTCTTCACCACGACGGACCGGTGCAGCGTCTGCATTACTGCAGCTGCAGCCCCAATCCATCTGTCGATCTCCGGTTTCCTTCTCCCATCACTCGCGAACAAGACCCCGAGATACTTGAACTCCTCCACTTGGGGCAGGAACTCATCCCCGACCCGGAGTGGGCACTCCACCCTTTTCCGGCTGAGAACCATGGCCTCAGATTTAGAGGTGCTGATCCTCATTCCCGCTGCTTCACACTCGGCTGCGAACTGTTCCAGTCCGAGCTGGAGGCCCTCACCCGATGATGCCAACAGAACCACATCATCCGCAAAAATCAGAGATGAGATTCTGAGGCCACCGAAATGAAAGCCCTCCGCCACTTGGCTGCGCCTAGAAATCCTGTCCATAAAAATTATGAACAGAACCGGAGACAAAGGGCAGCCCTGGCGGAGCCCATCACCCACCGGGAATGAGTCCGACTTATTGCCGGCAATGCGAACCAAGCTCTTACAACGGTCGTATAGGGATCGAATGGCCCGTATCTGTCTCCAAATGGCTCTTTCAGTGTTAAAGGTTAACCCCTGCACTACACTAATAATATGGTCATAATGGCTCTGCATTAACAGCTATGGTAAAGCCAAAGTATGGCTAGCCATGGTGTAACGTCAGACCTTGTTCCACAGCTTTGTGAATTGAAAGCTTCATCTAGTTTTATTCTGTAAGCGTCTGTATTTTTGTTCTACATACATTTAAAGTTTTCTGAGTTACTAAAGTGAATGAGGCTCTCTCTGATTGTTGAACTGAATAGTTCTTTGATTTCCCACTGCATCTCTCTTAAAGACTCTATTTTCTTGTAGTAGTGTCTTATTTGGCGACAAACACACACACACACACAGTTTTCATACATTGGTGACTATTGGGCAATGGACTTTCCATTGAACCCTTTTGAATAACCATAAAAAAGTGTTGCATGCAAGACTAGACATTGAGCAAATATTCAATATGACCTTTTTCAACGGCCTGTATTCCAATAAATACTAATTTCCTGTTGATCTAATTAGTGCCTGGGGGAATTTGTTTTCATCAATTATTGAGTAGAAACAGGAGCAGCTCTATGTTCTGCTGTTGTAATGGATTTATTATGGTTAAAGGAGGGGTGGAAAGAAAGGCTGGCTATTATTTATTAAGTAGTACTTTAATTTTGCTGAAACCACCCACTGATATGTGCAACCCCCACAACGTGTTATATATCCACACACAGTGGCAGATTTACACGCAGTGGACAGAGTAACTTGGGTTAGCTCGAGTGAACGTGTACGATGATCATCTAGATAAACCCACTAACATCTGTAACACTAATAATAGTAATACTTGACAGGTACTTTGTTTGAGGATGATACATTCATCTGTGGTCAATGGACTCATCTGTTGCAGGACTATAAGCCCGGGACTTTTTTCTTCTGTTAATCCATGTAAAGCTGTACTGGGACAGTAGCATGAAGTAGGTAGCATGAAACGGTGTCATGTAACACTGAGTTTATAACCTAAATGCAATGTTCATTCCAGACAAGCCTGTAAAATAAACAGAACTGAACAACTAATGGATAAAAAACACTGCAAATATAAAGTGAAGAATACAAACGTGTTCAGAAAATCACACGATGCACCAGCAGCTGGCTCATAACTGCACTTTGTTGTGCTCTAGGAATGAGATCAGGTCAGGTTTACTGTTTGTTCAAGCACATCTAATCCTGTAGAGGGGTCAGGCATCAAACAACCGACCCAGACACACTAATTTCAGTCTTTTCTATCTATACTAAAATCATGACTGTAACAGACAGCTCAGTCAAAAAATCGTATGTAATTAATAATTCCTTTATCTTACACAAAAACCAAACAAACACAAGAAAAAGTTGTGACTGTCTAGATCAGAGGTCTCAAACTCGCAGCCTGGGGGCCATTCGCGGCCCACGTCACCCCTACTTGCAGCCGTAAAGAAATATGAAGAAATCTAATGCAGTTTGAAGTGACTGTTGTTGTTAGGGACAACATGACGCCCGTATGAGCAGAGAACACAAACATGCTGAGGCTGTGTTAGTTCAGTGACTGACTCACAAATTCACATGTCACTTCTGTCTGCATTTGTATTGTGTTAAATACAAAGAGCAGAGTATAGAGCAGGAACAAAACAACTGCATGCACACACTAACTTGCATATTCATCTTCACACACACTGCAGTAGAGTCCAGTAGGTGCTACAGTGGAAGTGATGAAGCAGCAGAAGCATGCAGCTGCCAATAAGGATCCAGTCTGACATTTATTAAAACACGTTTCCTCTTGTGCTGCAACTCTGAGAATTCCACATGGACACAGTGGATCAAGCATAATTAAAAAGGTAATGATGCTGGCATCAGTCCGGCTGGCAGGACTTGAGGGCTGCCCAGTGCTACCAGGATACCCAGATTTCAAACGTCTGTCTCCTCCCACCAAAGGCACAGAACACCAGAGGGCCAGGACTAAGGCTACGTCCACACTGGCCCGGATAGATATGAAAACGGCGTTTTCGACTGAAAACGCTCCAAGTCCATACCGCGTTTTCAGTCATTTTCACAGAGTTGTGCGTCCACATTGAAATGGCCGAAAACACTTACGTTCCAGTACTGTTGCTGCGAGTAACACAAAAGTACAAAGTTGCAGACGTGAGTGAAAATTAGCTATGTGGAGCATGTACAGACTGATATTATTCTTTAATAGGGCTGTCAAAACTGAGAGCAAACAAAACAACTGCTGTGTAATGCCCTCCGCTACTTTAGTTTAATTGGTCACATGACTGCATCACATGACTAACATGCATCACCGTTTTAGACACTGTTTTCACTGTCCAGGTTAACATACCTAAGCAGTCTGATATACACACACACACACACACACGTAGGAAAATATTTAGTATACACATCCAGAAATGCATACACTATTATATATTGTACATATATTTATTAGTTTCAGGTTGGCCATTCTTGTATTTTGCTCGTTTGTGTTGTTGTGTTTGCACATCTCTGTTGCTTGTGAAGCTCGCACACAAGAATTTCACTCGCATGTGCAGTGCCAGTGTGCCTGCACATGTGATGTGACAATAAAAGTGATTTGATTTTGATTTGATTTGATATGTTGAGCTCTCCAGCTAACACAGAGCATCCCGTTACAGGCTGTTCGATCTCTTCCATTAGAGCAGAGAAAGACAAACCAGTACATTATTTTTAATCTCAACACATTTTTAATCCTAAGACACAATCATGGCTCTCTTAGAGAGCTCCAAGTTACACTCCACAGTATTTATTGTATAAAAGACATGAACATTTTCTCTCACTCCTTTAAATACTTCATACGACGAAGGAGAAACATGCACAACCCATCAGAGCTGGATGTGACACATGGGCGATGAAGAACACCTGTGTGAACTAACACGCACTGTGAGTGAACATCCTGTTTTTTTGTGTAAATATAAAATATAAAATAATCAGTATGTTTCTTTTTCTTTGATATGAATTGTGGAGTGTGTGTGTGTGTGTGTGTGTGTGTGTGTGTGTGTGTGTGTGTGTGTGTGTGTGTGTCTGAATGTGTGTTTAAACTTAAGTATTTTGTGCAGAGCAGAAATTACTCATGTCTGCTCCACTCTCTCTCTTAAGAGTGCACACACACACACACACACACACACACACACACACACACACACACACAGAGTGAATATACATGCACACAGTCATAAACACGTATCTTAATGGCCAAGAGGAATGGATGTAGGTATGTGGAGAAAAGAGAAAAGCTGACTTAAACATTTTTCTCAATTTCACAAAAGTAGCTGCGCTGTTGTCAAAATGATAAACGAGAGAATAAAAAGAGAGAGAGAGACACAAAAAGAAGTGAGAGAGAGAAAAGTCAGAGAAGAACCAGGTTTAGAGGGAGGAGGGTGGAACCACCTGACCTGAACATGTGACAGCAGCAGCTGGATTGATTGATTGATTGATTGATTGATTGGTAATTTATTTCAACATGTGAACAATATACAAGTACATTTAGAAAAGAAATAAGAGAGAAAAAAATACTATACAAATTACATACAAAAAAACATTCTGATTAATTTACATGTTGAAAGGGAGTGGGAAGAAGTATACACTTATTTAATCCCACCCCTGTCCCATAAATTATCAGTGAATATTTAGTCAGCTTCCTTACTGATATAATTTGTAATAAAAATAGTGAACAGATTTCTGATATACTATATCCTATAATATCACATCATGAATTTTTTGTTTGTTTGTTTTTAAATAGAGACATTCACTTAATTTAAATACTTTCCTTTTCTTTATAGATCGAGAAGATCATATTTTTATAACTCTTTTTGAACAGTTTTATGTTTGGACATTGCTTTAATTCCATATTCAGTTTGTTCCATAGTTTCACTCCTTGAACAGAAACACAAAAGCCTTTTCTTGTAGTACATACCTTCATTGTTTTGAAGTTACAAAAACCCCTTAAATTATAACTTCCTTCTTTCAAAAAAAACATACTCTGAATATTACCTGGCAGTTCTTTATTTTTTGCTTTGAATAGAATTTGTGCTGTTTGGAATTTCACTATATCGTCAATTTTCAATATTTCAGACTGCAAAAATAGTGAGTTTGTATGTTCCCTATAACCTGCATTGTGGATGATTCGAATTGCTTTCTTTTGAAGAGTAAAAAGTGAATGTAATGTGGTTTTATAGTTATTGCCCCAGACCTCTGCACAATAGCTTAAGTATGGTGAAACCAGTGAACAGTAGAGAATATGAAGTGATGTTCTGTCGAATACCTGTTTTGCCTTGTTTAGTACTGCAATGCTTCGTGATACTTTGGAATGAATATATCTTACGTGAGCTCTCCAGTTAAGTTTTTCATCTATTATTACCCCCAGAAATTTATTTTCACTGACTCTTTCAATATCAACACCATTTATTTGAATCTTTGCATTTGTATTTAAACTACTATTTCCAAATAACACAAGTTTAGATTTATTCAAATTTAATGATAATTTGTTTTTATCAAGCCAGAACTTCACTTTACTTATTTCATTAGTCATATCCTCCAATAAATTCTGCAGATCATCACCAGAGCAAAAAATGTTTGTATCGTCAGCAAAGAGAACCATTTTTAATACTTTGGACACTTTACAGATGTCGTTAATGTACAAGTTGAAGAATTTTGGACCCAAAACTGACCCTTGGGGTACACCACAAGCAATGTCCATACATAAGGAGCAACCACCATTTATTTTCACAAACTGCTTTCTGTCACTTAAATAACTCCGGACCCAATCTAAAACTACCCCTCTGACACCATAACGTTCCAGTTTTCTTATTAATATATCATGATCTATGGTGTCAAATGCCTTTGTCAAGTCTATGAATAACCCAGCCACATATTGCTTTTTGTCTATGGAATTTGTGATGTATTCTATTGAATCTAATAGTGCCGATGATGTTGATCTGCTTGATCTGAATCCGTACTGACTCTCAGTGAGTAGTTTATGTTTATCCATAAATTTTTCCAGTCTGTTTTTAAACAGTTTTTCAAGAACTTTTGAGAATTGAGGTAGTAAACAGACAGGCCTGTAGTTTGTGAAATGGTGTTTGTTTCCAGATTTGTATAGAGGTATAACTTTTGCTATTTTCATTCTGTCTGGAAATCGACCAGTTTGAAATGATAAATTACAGATGTATGTAAATGGTTTTATAATAGCCTCAATGACTCTTTTAACCACTATCATATCAATATCATTACAATCCAAAGATTTGTGATTTTTACATTTTTTGTCAATTTCAAGAACTTCATTTTCATCAACAGCTGTGAGAAACATAGAATATGGATTTCTGTCAATCAGTGTATCGGGTTTGTCCTGTGCTTTCCCAGGATGAGTGATTGTTCTTGCTAAATTTGGTCCAGCAGTTACAAAGAATTCATTGAGACTATTTGCCACAACATCCATATTGTATTCTTCATGGTCATTACAAGTGAAATACTTGGGATAGTTCTTTTGTCCAGTCCCACATTTTATAACACTGTTCAGGATTTCCCATAATCTTTTATTATTATTTCTATTTATATCTAATTGCTTCTTATAGTATTCCTTTTTACTAAATCTAAGTATATTAGTTAACCTATTTTTATATCTTTTGTATCTGATTTCAGCATCTTTAGTTCGCGTTCTTAAGAACTCTCTGTATAGAGCATTTTTCTTTATACATGCATTTTGCAGACCTTTTGTTATCCATGGACAGTCCATATATTTCTGTTTCCTACTATATTGCTTTATTGGACAGTTGGTATTGTACAGTAATGTAAATATTCTAAGGAATTTATTATAAGCACTATTAACGTCCTGTTCCTGATATATTTCACCCCAGTTTTCCTTCAATAAATCTTTTTTAAATGCATTCATTCTTTCTTCTGTTCTTACTCGTCTGTACTCTTTTTACTGTCCATTTTATTGATCTTGTAATTCCTATCATAGATTGTAAAAATTGGAAGATGGTCACTTATGTCGTTAATCAGGAGTCCACTTACAGTCTTATTTTCAATGTCATTTGCAAAAATGTTGTCTATGAGAGTTGCACAATGTGATGTAATCCTGGTAGGTCTAGTAATTTTAGGGAATAGGTTCATACAGTGCATTGTGTTTATAAATTCCTCAGTGGTTTTATGTTTATTTGGGTTTAGCAAATCAATATTGAAGTCTCCACAAATGAAAACTTTTTTGCGAGCTATTTCAATAAATGTTTCTTCTATCCAGTCTTTAAATGTCTCAATACTACTACCTGGAGCTCTGTATATACAGCTAATGATTACATTTTTACTTTTTTCTTTACAAATTTCAACTGTAATACATTCTAGTACATTATCAATCACCATCGTCATCTTTTCCACCACATTAAATTTCAAGGATTTGTCCACATACAAGGCCACTCCTCCTCCTCCTTTGTTTCGCCTAGTTATAAATGTGAATTCATAACCCTCCAGTTCAAAGTCTGTTCCTTTTTCCATATTGATCCAAGTTTCTGATAAGGCAATGACACTAAATGGATGTGAAAACTGGTTAAGATATTCTTTGATATGACTAAAATTAGCATAGAGACTTTTACAGTTAAAGTGGATAATTGATAATTTATTCTCAGTTTTAATCCTCTGATTGTAGTCTTTATTTGTATAGTAGCAGCAGCTGTTATTGTTAGATGAGAAAAAGTTGTTGTCTGGATCTATTTCATATTCCAAGTCATGTGTATTGTGATCCATATAGTTAAATGTTTTCAGTTCCAATTGATCATATTCTGCAACTGTCTGACTGATGCAGCTGATTCTTCCAGATGTATCTGAGTTCTTCCTTCCAGTGTGTGTCATAAGTGAGGGTGTGGTTGTCTGTTACCTTGTTTGCCGTCCAGATCGTGTTGCTCACTGATATTTTTCGAGATCCGCCATATTTTTAATGGTCAGAACTTTGGCTTCCTCTGGTGATCCGTTTAGTTTAATGAATATTTTGCAGTTCGTCGTCCAAGTGCCTTGGATTTTTCCCAGCTTCTTAAGGTGTCACGCTTTTTTGGCTATTTCAGCGTTGTGTTTGGTTAGATGTTCATTGATAAAGACATTAGATCCTTTTAATTTTCTTCCTTGTTTCAGCAGCGTAATCTTGTGCTTTCGATTTACAAACCTTAATATAATAGCCGGTATGTTGCCGTTCCTCCTGGGAAGAGGGTGGCATGCTTCGACAGAGTTACAGTCCAGGGCAATCCCTTTGGACCGCAGGAAAGCAGCCACCTGTTGTTCCGTGGAGCTAATGTCAAGCTCTCCAGGTTCCTCGTTGCTGTCAGCGGTCACCGCCTGAGCGTATGACCGGGGTTTAATATGGAGCCCAGTGATGATGACGTCGTTTATCCTGGAGTATTGTTCCAGGTCAGCGACCTTACTTTCCAGGTATGCAATCTTTTTATCTTTTTCGGCATTTTGGATGCGGAGGAGCTTTACCTCCTCCACAATTTCAATGATATTTTTCTGCTGCAACCTGATAGTAGAAATTTCCTCCATTATGAAGTCAAGGGACTTTTTAATGTCCTCGACTTCCTCAGCTGTCGGTGTCCTCTTCGGCCCCATTTTATCTGGTTACCCTGGTAGCAGGTTCAGTCAGCTGATTCCTCAGTCAGCTGTTAGCCTGGATGTTTTTATATCAGACTTCTGACTAACACATAGTTCTTTCCTCTGTTAATCACCACAGCCATTTTTAAATCCAACATAGTTACTAATTACTGATTACTTCTCCAAAAAAGTAATCCAGTTACTTTACTGATCATTTCTTTTCAAATGTAATTAGTTACTTAGTACTTAGTTACTTTTCAAAAACATGATACACAACCTGAATCCATGATAAAGCAGTAGACCTTTCAGCCCAGCTTGACTTTTTCTTCATAATCCGTCATATAAAACTGAATCAAAGCCTCTGTCTAAATTTAGTTTATTAGTTTTAATCTTTTAATTTGATGCACTTTGCATTTGGCAAAAATTTAATTATATGCAACACAGTAATGCAGCGTGCTTATGGGAAAGTAACAGTAATCTAATTACTTTTTTGCAATAATATTCCCTTACATTATTCGTTACTTGAAAAAAGTAATCGGATTACAGTAACATTACTTGTAACGAGTTACTGCCCATCTCTGACTACCAGTATAGTTTCATGTGCTTCATGGAGAAGGACACTGCAGCCTCACACTTCCTGGATCTCAGCATTTCTGACTTCAGGAAGTTTTTGACTGAACACTTATTGTATTCACACATATAGCTCACTGTTCTATAGGCTGTGGACATTATTAAAGGGAGGCAAAGAGAACTCAGTGTTCATTTCAGTAATGAGGCCTTACTTCCTACAGGAAGATGCCCAAACTGATAATCATGTTCTGCAAATCTGCTTTTGTGCTGTGGATATTAAATGTTCAATAGTGATTTCTTTCTTGCTCTTAGTTACAATTTTGATATAACGTTTTCTAAAAGATAAATAAATAAAAGTGTCAAAGCTGTTTATGCATTTGTGGTCTTGAGTGGTCAGTTCATGTATTTAAAGTCTGATGAGTATTTGTGAGAATTGTCCTATGTTATCTTATCTTATTTTATATCTGGCTTGTCATTAGGATTACTCCAGACAACTGAGAACTGAACATGCAATAAAACTGGAATTTTTTTGTGCCTGTTGCAACTTTGTGTTGTTAGTTATCATATGAAATGTTCCATCCATTCATCCCCAATCATCCAGATCTACTTAACCCTTTAAAGCCGGTCAGAGCAGCACGCTCCGTTTTGCGTAACTATTTTTAAATCCCTGTAGAACCGGAACTGCTTAAGCTAGCACAATAATTTTTTTGCATATGAAACCGGAGGAGTTGTACTTACATCTTATGCCATTAGCTTGTCCTAGGTCACGGTTTCCTTCCACATAAAGCTTTGCAAAAATTGCATAAAAAGCTCTTGCAAGAACAAAAACATAATATTCCAGAAACACGCTTTGCCGATCCGATCAGCTGTTCATAACACTTCCCACATTGAAACAGACGCAAATGTCCGCCATTACCTGCCTAAAACCGGAAGTGATGTCATTTTCGCGGAAAATGTAGTTTTTTACTTGTAGGCCTTAAAAGCCTATACTGGTGTTTTTATAAGTCATGTTTGACTTTTCTGAATAGTTTCTGGGATGCTTAGAACTCGAATTGCACTGCTGGAAATAGTTTATTTTGATGCACCTGCTGTTTTCTTTGCAAATTTGCATCATAGGATTGTTTTTCGTTTTTCCTGCAGTATATAAAAATTGGTGTATCTCAAAAATAAAACTATGAAGACACTCAAAATAAATTTCCTGTTGTTGTAAACTATTTTTTTGCAACTTTTTTGGATTTAAAGTTTTGAGGGATAAACCTCTTAAAATTCTGCAAGTAGAAATGTATGTAAAAAAGAACAAAAACGATTTTCAATTCTTTTGTAGTTTATTGCACTTTTTTGCAATTTATGTAGTTACTATGGACTTAATGCATACATATTATTAAAATATGGGCTATAACAGTTGTAATGATGTATAGCAACTTGAAATGCTCCCAAAAATGGCACTACAGCATGTAAAAATATAAAGTAAGCTCTGGCGGCAGTTTGCACTCCACCCTTTTCCATCGGAGAACCAAGTCCTAAGACTTGAAGGTGCTAATTCTCAGCGATTGGTTGTAAACCAAGTATGAAGCAATGAGATAAAGCCATCACAACCAGATCATCTTCAGCAACCATAGACAAGCAGAGATACACTGAAAAAAAGGGATTGGCCATCTCTTGGATTTATGTAAGCATCTTGCGTGTATTCAGCACAGTTGCCTCATGCTTTAAAGCTTGTAACTATAGACTGTAGAAACTGCATGAATGCAGAGAGGGTATATTAAATTGTTCATATAATGTTTGAGTGAAGTAAGTCAATAATATAGCGATGTTAAATCTCACAACACTGCATGTGATTTCATCTCGACAACTCTGGATCGTGGTTTGAGGAAGGCCTCCAGCTCAGTCAAGCTGAGTCGCCTTTCCTGTTTTTCAGTACCGATTGGTAGTGTGGTGGTTAGCGCTGTTGCCTCACAGGAAGAAGGTCCTGGGTTCCAATCTGTGCTCTGACTAGTTTGTAGTGGGTTCTCTCTGGGTATTCTGGTTTCCTCCCACAGTTAAAAATCATGCAGTTAATAAAGCTAGGTTAATGGGTGATTATAAATTTCCTGTGAGTGCAAATGGTTGTTTGTCTCTGTGTGATAGACTGGTGAGCTGTCACTTCAGGGTTACGCCCCAGCCCCCCTGCAGGATGGTAGTTGTTGTAGATCCATTTAACTTCATGTTAACCAGACTTTAGACTTTGTTGAACATTATGTAATATGAAGATAACATGTAGTATTTAAGTGACCAAGTAGCATTGGGATTAAAATATTCCAAGAGCTCACCTTACTTCATCTAAACATGTTTCAATCACGTCTCATCAACACAAAATGCACAGGTTTATTGAATACGAATAAGCGGTGTTGATTTAACTAAGATCTGAGCAAGAGCAAATGCAAACAACTGAGCGAGAGGGGCTGTTATTGTGAGTGTATATGGATAATAGAAACCAATGAAATTCATTTCTTGCATGCAGAAATGAATTTTGTTCGCTCAAATTAAACTTTTCTACGATCAAAATAATTTTCTCCCCAAAATGCAACATTTGCGCTTGTAATTTTTTTTAACGTGCGCTAGAGGCACAGATGAAGTATGTCCCTCATAGAGCAAACCTGGGATTAAGATGAGATATAATAGTACAAATGATACAATTTAGTGTGTCTGTTTATCTCAGGTTATTGTAAACAACTATATTAACTGCTAACATGTCCTTACTTTGCAGAACGTGTAAGACACATTTTTAATGGGTATTTTTAAAGGGATTAGCTGAAGGGGTTCTAGGATATTTTTCCACTTGCTTTATTGTAGTTTGAGAATCACACAAATATCTAATAGGATAACAATGATAGCATGAAGTTGTGACATTTAAAATCCAAAAATTGAGGGCCGAAAGCCACTGTGACACCATTGTTGTGCTCTGTCATCTGTATTATGTGAAAATGGTCTATAAAGACAGCATGTTTCCTAGCAGTTATACATATCAACATAGTTGTAAAATAAATTTTGTTAAATAAACATTACATTTTTTTTAAATGAAATTATTGACGAAATATAACTGGACAGACAGAAGGTTGACAGACCTGATGATAATTTTTTCTATAGAAAGTTGGCACATGGAAGTGTCGATCTCTTGCTTTTCTTCTGAGTAAGATTTTATTTACTTGGAATTAAATCAATAATTTTTAACTTTTTGTAATTTCTTGTTTTGCTTTCTAAATTTCAGATCCTGGCCTTTACCTGCTCCCTCTTATACTGATGTGGTGTATGTGGTACTGCTGAGCTTGCATGTGGTATGTGAACTGTCATACTTTTTCAAAAGAAAACTGTTTTACGAGTCAAGTTTTCTTTACTGACCCACCCCTTTTATTTCTTCTCCAGATCTGAATGTGGCAGTGAAAAGGTTGCAGTGCAAAGACCTCAACTGGGGGCCAGTTATTTAAACATAGATTAAAACATCCAGATTATGGGCACTGGCGCCCATATCCTTGCCCATATATTAGTTGTCCATGCACATTCAAGTCATGCACTCATGTCCCGGTTTTGTAGGGTTCGTAACAGAGAGAAATCACAGCAACCATTGTCACTGGCCAGATTCAGCTGCCATGTTTTTGGATTCTCTGAAGTTACCTCTGAAAAGTATTTTACTCACATAAATTTGCATCTGAAAGAAAATGAAACGGTCCCATGCATGTTCAAAGGTTGTACATTTAGGACAAACATCTAAGGAACATTCAAATCACATAAAAATAGATCTTGGTTATTCTTACAGTGACTTTAAAGGTGGAATAGTAGCAGTAAGAGGCAGTTTTAAAAGGCCAGCTCTTGAAGGGGGGGAACATGAAGACAGTGGAGTATTCGACGAAGGTCAGGTGGAAGCGCAAGATCTGTCTCAGGCAGGGATCTCTAAAAGTGATGAGAGGTTGATAGAAGAGAAATTTGCAGCGATGTTGCTTAAGCTGGAAAATGTACTCCATGTTCCAAGCAGTGCAGTGGATGAATTTTTGCAGGACTTGCACTTCCTGATGAGTTCTGCATCCTTGACTGCAATAAATGCCATAGTTACCATTTTTTGTACAAAGCAGTCATATTAATCTTAATGTGAAAGAAATTGAGGATTTGGCCTCTGCAGTCTGCATCTCTAACCCGCTGACAAAAACACTAGATGACATAGTAGAAAACTACAATGCTCAATCCAAGGAAACTGAAACTACGCAAGAAGAATACAGATCATTTCAAGATACAGACTTTTTCAAACAAAATCAGTTCCTGTCTGCTGATGAATTGAGAATTACTGTGATGCTTTACATTGATGAGTTTGAAGTATGCAACCCTCTCGGTACTTCATAAAAGAAAATACAATATTAATATTAAGGATACAATATTAAGCAACTTATCCCAGGACCAACACTCCTCTTTGTCATCCATGTACTTGGCAATACTGTGTAAAAGCAGCTACGTCAAAGAATATGGGTAAAGTGAAAAAGTGCTTGAACCTCTTTTGTGTGATTTGGCTGTCTTGGAGGAGCATGGGGTATTTGTCCCACAGACTGGAAAAAATATAAAAGGCACGGTACAGTGTGTAGCTGCAGACAATCTAGGTGCTCATGGGATTGCAGGTTTTGTGGAGAGCTTTTCAGGAGTGTATGTTTGTCGATTTTGCAGAGGACGCTTCAGCGACTTTCAGACCAAACCGGTACTTTCTGGAGAGTTTAGTCTTCGATCCAAAGACCTGCACAAACAACATGTCAAACATGCAGTAGAGAGTGGAAAACATTGTGTTGGAGTAAAAAGGCCGTGTGTGCTGACGGAAAATCTTTCTCATTTTCATGTGTCAACTGGATATCCACCTGACATACTCCACAATCTTTTGGAAGGTGTTGTTCCAGTGGAACTTGCACAGTGTCTGGGTATGTTCATATCCAAAAAATACATCACGTTGGACTCTTTAAATAAAGTGATTGTCAGTTTTCACTATAAGGGAAAAGATAAAACAAACCGTCCACATATTGGTCCACGAACTGTTAGGATGCCTGGGTTGTTGTCCCAGGGTTTTTGAGTTTATTATATTATTTATTATTTCTAGTCTTGCTTTCTTTGAGTTCTGTCTTATAGTTTATGTCTCTGTCTTCTCTAGTTGCTCTGTCTCCCCTGTCAGCTGTATCCCCTTGTTTAGCTCGCGTCTCTGTGTATCCTTAGTTGCTATATCCCCGTGTCCAGTCAGTGTCTGTGTCTGCCCTGGTCCCACGTCTCTGTTCCCTCTGTTGCAGTGCGTGCGAGTCTGTGTCTTTGTTCAGTCTGTGTCATGTTTCCTGTTTTATTTTGAAGGTCCTTGTCTGAGGTTAATGTATCTGGTTTTGCTTCCCCTTGTCTCGTTAAGCCTCATTTGCCCCAGCTGTGTTTCCCTCCTGTTACTCATTCCCTGATTGCTCCCTCTGTGTATTTAAGCCCTGTGTTTCTCTGTGTCTGTGTCGTGATCTACCATTTATTTTGCTGTGTGTTTTGGCTGCTTGCCTGAGTTTATGTTTAAAGTCTCAGTTCTGGTATCTTTTTAGTTCAGCATTAAAGCTGTTTTTTGAAGTTTACTTTGTGCCTCCGAGTGTCTGCACTTTTGGGTCCACGATTCCTGTCTGCACACAGCCTACTCATAACAGAAGATCGCGACCATACTATGGACCCAGCAGACATTGAACTTCAGGAGCGACGCCGAGCAGCCTTTGCCCAGCTGGAGGAGGAACTCCGCTGGGAGCCATGGCTTACCCCTGACGTTGGGCGGATTTTCCATGGCACTCGGCTGGCTCTCGGCGGTCCCCGGAGCTGCCAGAAGTCTCCACCTGTTGCTCTGCTGGCACTCAAGATGCCGCTGCTTCAGTTGGGAGTCCTCCGCATGGTTTCAGGCGCTCACGCTCCATCCTCAGCGTCACCATTCTGTGCACCGGAGGCTCAGTTGCTCACGCCGCCAGCTACCTCTGCCCAAAGGAAATGGCGCTCACATCGCTGTCATATGGACACGTCTGAGCAACCTCCGGTGGTGAGTCAAAAGGACTATACTTTCCACACTCCACCTGAGCTGTTATACAGTAAAGACTATGAACTTACCTCAGACACTTTCGGGATTTCTTTTTTCGACGAGGATTTGGACTGGGAGGCCAGTTTTGGTTTGAATCCTCCCACGCTAGTTCATCACAATAAGCATTCGTCTGGGATTTTTAGTTCGAGGTCTGCTCGTTGGGGTGGGAACAAGCTAAAACCCAAGTTTGCCGAGTCTGTTTTTTCTGAGACTGTGAACACTGCTAAACCTAAGACTGCACGGACTGTTAAATGTGGTGGGAAAGGGTCGTCACCTATTTTTGATGGTACTGTTTTCATTGAGCCTGCTCCTTTGCCTTCCGGTGCTCCTCCGCCCAGGGCAGCTGCAGTCCAGCCATCTCCTGCACCTGTGTCAGTTCCTCGGGTGAGGGGGGCCAGGGCCCAGTTTGTCCCTGCTCCAGTTTCCAGGCCAGCTGAGGCACCGCTAGTCTCTGCGCCCGTACCTACTCCGCGGGTGGGAGCGGCAACTGCCCAGCAGGCCCCCGCACCTGTTTTTGTCCTCGCTGAAGGCTCAGGTGAGCCCGTCCAGCAGTTCTCCAGTTCTCTTAACATTGTTAAGAAAAAATACAATAGGTGACAATGCACCTGAAAACTGGACTCTGTTAAGACTGCTGCCCTTCTTGATTGGAGATGTTATACCTGATGGTGATCCAGTGTGGGAAGTCATTTTGGATTTAAAGTAGATAGTGGAACTTGCTGTTGCCCAGATCCATACAGAAGAATCAATTGGATATCTTCAGATCAAAATTTCTGATCACAGAGAGAAATATCAAGAAGCATTTCCCAACAAAAACCTTCTGCCAAAGCGTCACTACTTGGAACATTACCCCCAGATGATCCGATGTTTTGGCCCTCTTGTTGGATTATTGACAATGCGATTTGAGGGAAAACACTTTTTTTTTTTCAAGGAAGTGGCTCATCATACCAAGTGTTTTAAGAATGTTGCTCTAACACTGTCAAGGAAACATCAACTGCTGATTGCCTATCACTTACACTCATTACATCCACAGAAAGCTGGAGTTGAAGTGTCAAGTGCATCAAGAGTTCCTCTTGAGGTTCTGAAAGATGACATTTCTCTGCCTTTCAAATGGATGTATCCTGACATGACAGAAGTAAACATAACTAAAAGTGCAGACTATAGAGGGATCAACTACAGAAATAGAATGATAGTTATCTGTGGTTTTACTGATGGGCTACCTGAATTTGGAGAGATAATAAGAATATGTGTTGTTCAGGGTACAATGAATTTCATTGTCAGCAAGTTTTCGTCTTGGTTTAGGGAGCAGCTTTTGAACTGCAACCATGTACAAAATGTCCTTGATAACATATGATGAACCGGCAGAGAAGTACCCATCAAATGACTACTTCATTGGTCCCCTTCGAATGGTTACATTGAAAGATATCCTTACATCAAAAGGACACAATGAATATGTGAATAAACAGCTGTAATTAACGGCTTACTCAATATGCACTTTAATCTCACTGGCATAAGCACCTAAAGTAGCACCTGGCTTTATTGTGATGTTCAGCCTCTAACTCCCGGTGACTTGTTGGATCTAACAGTCTGTTAGGCCCATCCGTACATCTTCTAGACAAGAAAACCTTTAATCAGTGTTTTTGTTGAGATTAGTCAGAATTTTTCTCAGTTCTCTGTTAAGTACCGTTGTGAAACATTATGCTGACATCTGGATTTCTGTTCATGTATATATTTTTCTTTTCTAGACTGAAGCACGGAATCGAATGATGTTTGAACCAGTAGAACTGCGGATCATCCTTGCTTCCAACAATACTGAAAAACTGACGATTGCATCGGGCATGCCAAAGTCTGTGGAGGAGCTTTCGGATGAGACCAAACGTCAGTTTGATATTCAGGGGGACATTAGACGCCAGTACATGGACAGTGACTTTGATAATGAGTTTATCAACCTTAAATGAATGGATGATATTCAGGACAAGAGCACAGTGAAAGTCATCCGTCTGACTGATGCTTCACACTTTGGTGAAGTTGGGATGAACCAGAGTGGGGAAGAAACATCACTATCATCTTCTGACATTACTTTCATCCTCTGACTCAGAAACAGCTCTATCTCAGTGGCCTGCAGAATTCCAAATACCAAAGTTTCCGTATGACGTGGAGATGCAACTTCAAAGTGCAAACCAGGCTTTCATATCAAATGGAATTCTTCTGAACCCAGGACACAAACTTAAGTCAGACATTTTAGAAGCTCTAGCTGAGAAAATCATGATGTTTAAGGCATATCCTGCAAACTTGGAAATAGAAGCTGAAGCTTCAATCAAAGCACATCCATGCTTAAGAGAACAAGGATCTTTCAGTAGTTTCTATGGATGGAAGATTAGCCTCAAGTACAAGATGGCAAATTATAGGACAAAGCTTAGAAACTTGGAGTGCCCAGAACTGAGCATTAATTCCCTCAAGCACAAACCAACTGATCGATATCACCCAGCATATGCTGTCAAAAAACCTAGAAAGGCAGAGGTAAATTTTTGTTCTCCTTATCCGGCTGGAGAGACGCAGGACAGCCTTGAAAGTGAGAGATTGGCATTGCTAACTGAGGTCAAGAAGAAGCATAATGAGCAGTGTAGGGACTAACGCGTTATTAAGTAACGCGTTACAGTAACTACGTTATTATTGTGGTAATGAGCACGGTAACTAGTTATTATGCCAAAATCAGGAACACGTTACTGGGATTTAGATAGGCTCGTTATCCGTTACTTCGTGTGGTGGCATCGCGGAGCTTCCACAGATTCAGTAACATTAGCAAGTGGTGGAGGCCAGCAGGTGGAGGAGGGAAAGGGGAGGCAAGAGGAGAGACCCGAGGCGGTGAACTGAACTTCAGGTAAGAAGTTCTGACCTGCAGTCTATCTGGGTCAGATATAAACCAAATTTAGGTGGAGTTTATTTTCGTTGTGCTGACTTTTTACAGTCAGTTACAATAACTCGTACTGCGTGCTAGCTAGCATGTTATATGTTATTGCTAGCAGTTTCTATACAGCTGGGTGGGTGCTACGGTGTTACTGATAGTAAACTTTATTTTATTCATAGGGTTAGTTAGTAGAGTTGCCAACCGTCCCCTAAAAAACAGAATCGTCTGGTATTCAGAGAAAATATTACGCGTTTCGTGTTGAGCTGAAAAGGAGCAGTTTGTCCCGGACTTCAGGTACAATGAAAAAGACACAAAGCTGGAGTTATTCTGTGTTTGCTGCACAGCTGCCTCTTCTTCTCTCATTCTCTCTCCTCCCTCTCCTGTTTCTCCTTCAATCATGAAACTGATCAATGATCAGCTGATCGGTTTTTCTCTCTTGTTTGTTTATCGCCCACTTTTGTTGACATGTTTTTAGGTGGAAGCAGAACTTGTGAGGATTACTACTGCTCCACTTGTTCCGAGGTTTCTTGCGCAACTTGACCAATACACTGACCAGCTCAAAAAGTCTTCAAGAAAAAAGGAGGCGCTGCAGGGAGGAAAATTAGACAAATTTTGGCCCCAGCCACAGCGTTTTTCTGTTCATAGCAAAATGTTATGGCGTTATAAGATCACTTTCAAATGTAAACAGCTAGCTGTAAGTAATTTTGGAATGCAAAAAGATGCTGTATTAGTTTGTCCTTCCCTCTGTTGCTTAATATGGACATATATAATGTGGTGGAAACCCTGCCCACAGGTTAACTATTCATGTCCATGTGGTCATTAATTGGTCTTGTACATGTCTATCTCTGCAGTGGATATGTCATTCATTTTGCATATAATGTGTCATCCTAAACTATTTCTGTTTTCTCTTTCTGTACCTCTGTCACTCTCTCCAGAATGAAGCTACTGAAAAGAGGAGGGAGTGTGTCCTCAGGGCACTACCTCTTTACCTGAATGAAGACCCAAGCATCCTCTTCAAAGAATACCTGGTTGGTAATTTTAGTGTAGCTTTTATCTGTATTAAACCAAATCTTGAATAACTAATGTTGTCACATTGTTATAATTTGCATGGAATCTGTCTAAAAGATTATTCAAAGTATTGAGATTTAAAGGGTTTCATTGAGAGAGGATGCAGGATGAATGTGTATTTTGTCGCCTTTCAAAAGCAAACAATTCTTTCCATGTTAAAATGTTTGCCACTTGAGTTTTTTCCCTATACAGAGGTAAAATAAAAGCTGACAGTGGCAAGTGTTGAATGAGTTCTGTTAAGCTGCTGCAAAAAACTGAAAACTGGCAAGCTGTTTTATTGTCAGACCATAATGTTTGCATGTTTTATTAAAGTTTTATTTGTGATGGTGATATGATTTTGGGAATATTAGTAGACTGTTTTATTATTATTACTATTATTATTACTATTACTTTTTTTTTAAATCTAACCTGGTGACTGGAACCTGTTTATTTGGTTCTTCACAAATTTGGCATGGGATGCTGTCCAGGATTGTGGCTGTTAAGGTGAACAGTTCATTTAAAGGTTTTGTGGTCAGCCTATTATGTGATCTTAAATGTTTTTTCTTCTGTTTCTGGCAGAGACATTTAATTTAAAATCATTATCTTTATGCTGCATCTGTGTGCACACTACTAGTTACTAACCTTAATGGGCTAATACTGTGTGGTGCAGCTGTTGTTTTCTTAAAAAAAATGTTCAATGAATGTATAAACAAATAAATGAATAAATAAAAAAAATAATAAAGAAAATAAGAGAAATAAGTGGCTTGTACTAAATTCATTTGTGTGGAACCTGTAGATTTATGTAAAACTAATTAGTAAAGCACAAGTTTGCTGAAAATATAATATTTTTATTAATCTAACTTAAATTTAACATTTAAATACCACAAACAAGAAATGTGTTAACAAAACAAATCTAACCTGTAAATACATAATTCATGTCCAAACAACATAACTTGATTTAGGTTTTAATCCTAAGTAGTTTTATAAAATTGGCTCACTTCAAAAGGATTGTGTTACTTTAATGAAAGTTTATTAAATTAGATGACCTAAAGACTTTTGCTTTAAACTAACATTTTAAGATACAATTTCATGGAACCTGTTGACAAAATAATTTTAATTAAAGTCAACGTTTCATTTTTTTTTTTTTCTTTTTTAGTGTGGTTTAGCCAGAGATAGCAGGGTGAGAGTCCAGGAAGAAGAGCATGAGCCCTGTGAAAGATTAAAGTAGTCACATCTAACCAAACCTGTCATAGTTTGTAATTTCCAAACCTGAAATTTCGGCACCGGACATAATCCCAGTTTTTGTTGGAAATCTGTCCAAAGCTTTTAAATATCCAAGAAAACCAGCACAAGGATAACGTTCTGACATGAACACTAGTAAAATAAGTAGTTTAGTCTTTATTCAGATACTCGGGAATGATCTGGAAACTCGGTTATTCAAAGGATCTGCCTCTGTGCCTGTTTCAGAGTGAAGCTGCCCTCCAGTCCTCGCAGACCCTCTGTTTCTGTTTGTCTTGGTCTTCCTTCCTTCCTCTCGTTTCAACTTTTTTGCGCATGTGTGTGGGTCTTTTTGGGTCCGGCTTTTCCAGAGACCTGACAGAAACCATATACCGAAGTTTTGCTGGTGAAAGTCCAATTTCTGATTTTAGTCGCTCCCTTCTTTTGAATGTGTGTTTTGTACATCTGGTTACTTCTGAGACCAAATCATGCGGTTAGCCTCTAATACTGAATTGCTTGTGGCTGTTTGGATGACTTTATCATTGCTGGCAATTCTAGTCACCATTGAGACTGTAGATAAAAATATAGTTGAGACAAATGTCCCTTTGTTGACATTCAGAGAGCTGGGCAGGAGGAGGTGATGAATAATAAACATAAACAATCCAAATCCATCAGAAGTTATTACTGTCTGTGGGTGTTTGTAGTCGTCTCGTCACACAGTTGTATTCAAAAAAAGATATTAAAGTTAACGTACAATGTAAAGCAGAACCACTTTGAAAGTGTCACAGTTCAGAGGCAAGAACACGTCTCGTTTGCTGTGGGCCTTGCTAATACGAAAAATATTGCTACTACTACTAACACTAATAACAAAAGCTTTGTATGAGGTCACTGCAAGCTCTGAAGTCACAGCGAAGTGAGCTAAAGCTAACGGTACACATGATGAGGAGCATCAACAGAGCGGGGATCATCTAAGCTCACAGCAGACAGTGCAGTGGGAAAGCTTATTCATGATTATGTTTGGAATCATTGCCCGAGTGCGCTCGAGCCTATTATAACCAATACAAAAACATGAATATTCAATGTGAACTGTGCCTTTCCTCTGGATGGCTCGCAGGACGTACTGGCTGATTGTGATACACGGCAGCTGACAATTAGTCCATTTCAGAGGGCCATAACCTGAAGTTTGTGTGCTGCAGCCTCAGACACAGCAGTAATTGGACATTACTCGTGTAAGGAAAGGCTAAAAGCTTCTCTGCCGCTCGTCGTGCTGACATCTTTCTTCTTTCTCACATCACATTCTTCTCCATTTCTCTGTGCTGCAGCAGCACTTCTTTAATTGTAACGACCTTTCTAGCAGTGTTAAAAGCAGTTCATAGACAACTGGGCATCACTTTAAGCAAAACATAAAAAGAAGCTTTTACAGCCCCGTGCTCTCTCTTTCTGTCTGTTCACAGTTAGAGTGAAATGGTCACAGTTTGTACCCACTGAGCCTTTTTACCCGTTTCAGGGTGAAATATATTGTATTTGCAATTTCATGCAGTTGTGTGTCAGTAAAACAGTCATATCATCTTTACGGTCTTTTGTCTTTAGTGACAGATGCTACTGTTTATCTCTATTAATAATGTAAGGGTCCTATAACAACTTGGCAGTTGCTTTGTGTTATCACCATTAAAGCCAAGCTTTAATTTTTAATGAGGAGCAAATAACCTCTCATAGTTTCCCTGTTACTAATGACTATGGGGTTGAATTCCACTAATCCCAGTCAGGCGTAATCAGCTCCCATCATTGCCTTAGGTAGTTTGGATTAGTTTGCTGGACCAGGGATCCATCATTAGTTAATCCCATTGTCTTGGATGAGTCCATACTATGTGGAGTGGAATGAAGGAAATAACATCTTTAGAAGTTTTAAGTGAACGAGCTGCTCAAAGCAAAAAAAAAAAGAAAAAAGGTCAACGTCAACATGAAGTGATGAGGAGGGCTGGCTCTGTGATTACCTGCACGCTCTGGTCACTAACTGTTACTGGGCAGGCCGTGGAGCTCCTTCTCAAACAGACTCACTCAGCTTTTTATTAGCTCTATTATAGCTTTTCAAACCTCTTTCTTCGACTCAGCTGTGGCTGATTTTGGGGGGCATTGTGGGCCCCTGTGAGTGTCGTCCCGAGCCGGGTGCAGCCTCATTTGCTTGCTGTGTAGAGTTTGTTCAGACTCTTTGACCTCAGCCTGAGGTAAATGGACTGAATCATTATTAACCTTTATTAATCTCAGAGCAAATTATGTATATGAAAGGTTCTTATAAAGCATGTTTCTACTCCACCTGAGCACCTGAGGATCTTATAAAAGATATTTCATTAATACAAACATTTTTTTTTCTGTGCTTTCCATTAAACATTCACACACATCCACACTCCAGTGTGTGCATCATATTAGATATTTGGCATGCAGACCGGAGCAGCCTGAGAACGAACCCCCAAACCTCTAATTAGTAGCTGACCTGCTCTACAGTTACTCAGCAGGTAGGACGTGGTCGCTGGTTGACCCACAGTGACTCATGTGCTAAGCTGTTACATTTTTTTCAGCCGTGTTGGATGACGGTTGTTGGAGACGTTCTCACTGAATGTTATATGTGAGTGATGCCCACACGTCTACTACTTTTCAGTATATACTATGGAACTAATAGTATAACTGGTCTAATAGAAAATATGTAACAAATATAAAACATAACATTCCAGTGCAGGTTAAATTACTTTCCCAAAAGCTTCCATTAACCTGTGAGCAGTCAAAGGGCTCTAATGAATGTTTCATTTTGAGAAGCTTCACAGGAGCAGCCATCACCACACAGATTTCAAAAGCTTTATAAAGTAAGAAAATACTATACACCATAGAGTCTCTTATGTTTTAGTCTTTGTCTGGGTTCCAATAACACAAAAAAAGAGATGTGCTTTCTTAGGACGTGTCCAAGCAGAAACGGTGTCAAACTATTGAAAGAAGCAGCACTTTGATTGCAGACCTGCAAGACCTGCAGCTGTGTCAGACTAATTCTGCACAATTGTGCAGAATTAGTCTTGCTTGCGGTGCTGTGCGGTGCTGGTATAAAGTGATCACTGAGTCATACCACACATCTGGGGGAGTCCAATAGCTGTTTCTGCTTATTTAATAAAAAACATCTCAGATATTTATATGATGGTCGTCTAATCTCCTGTCACCAATCTGACGGGTTCCCTGAATGCCATCTCATTCACAGCTAGTGACACAGCCTCACACAGCATATCACTCACAGTGATGAGTTCTCTAGTTTATGCTGTTTTCAGTTTCACAGTCGAAGAGCAGTCCCTGAAAACCTGTCACCATGTCTTTGCAGGTGCTATACACAAAACAGACTAATGATGAAGACGATAGACAAATCGGTGAAATCAATTAAATTTAAAGGAATCAAACAAATGAGTGAGCATCTGACTGAGGCACACACAACTTTCCAGTTAGCTGCTGTGTCAGTGTGACTGGGCCCAGTCAGCAGCCTGCTGATGAACACTGATGGAAGTAGAATCAGGCCAAACTGGGACAGAGACGAAGGAGGAAGTGGAGGAAGTGCAGCAGAGCGCTTTAATTACTACATTCTGCACTTCAACCCTTTGCATTTGCTCTTTGTTCTCATCAAACACAAAAATCTTCGTCACCAAACATAATGAAGCCATTTTGAAACACTCTGGCGTGTGTGTGCAACAAGCGAGGCTGCTGACGAACCTCCTCGACTCTACATTTCCACTGATCTAAGCTGGTTATCATTGATCTTTCCTGCTCCGATTAGATTGGTATCGATGTGCCAGTAGCACAGATGGCCACACCTACAGCCAGGGTCATGCTTCAGAACTAAAATTGAATCGAAATACTAATACATTTTTTATGATCGAAAAGCATGGAGGTTTGGAGCCGAGCAGCGAGTTGCAGAGAATATCCAGTTAGCATTAGGAATGAGAGCTTACTGCCAGCAGTTAGGAGTCTGCACTACAACACTCACGAACACTCACAGACAAGCGTTTGGATGTTCACCACCCAAACACTGCAACACAGCCTCACCCGACTGAGGGTTTGATCCCAGGCAAAAAGAAGACATTACAGTATATTTTAAGTGTCTCTGAATAAATAACAACTGCTCTTCCATGTTTTCAGTGCTCTTCTTCACCCAAACTCTCAAGTTCCTCCCTTTAAACAACCCGCCTGTCTGCTGATAAAGAACATAGTGAGGGGGAATATGTATAAGCTAATCTTTTTGAGGAAAAGGCCAATATAACTAGCTGTAAATAATATTTTGTTGAAGCTATTGCTAAATAAAAGATACCCAAGTCTTTACTGGGATATTTTCACCCCAACAAGCTTGGCAGGGCTGAAGCACCCACTTCTTTTTTATGTTGCTGAGGGGATGGGGGTGGGGTGGGGTGGGGTCGAGAAGTGAAAACAAGAAAGAAAAAAGGTGGATGGATAGATAGGTAGCTAGATAAAGAGAAAGAGGCAAAGAGTGTGCAGTGGTGTGGCGGATGCAGGCAGAATTAAAGAGGCTTTTTTGTGGCGTTTAATATCCATTCATTGGCCGGACTGCTGACACAGTGAGAGCACTGCGTTCACGATTTATAGCCACTTCTAATGGGCATGCCCAGAACCAAAGGACTGCAGTCAGCACATTCTCCCCCTGTGCACACAGACACACTTGCAAAGACAGCCAGCTGCACACACACACACACACACACACACACACACACACACACACACACACACACACACACACACACACACACTGTGGTAGCTGTGCAGTAGATTGTATCAGTTAACTCACTAATCCTGGAACATACAGATCATTTGACTCAGTGTAACAGACACACAGGCACACTGACCTGGCCAAGTGGGGGTCTCCATGTACGTCCAAATGGTCAGAGAGAAGAGGCGTTCGCTGCCCTGTTAGATAAGCAGAAAAACAGAGAACAGGCTTAGCCATAGCAACACATTTTAACACATCTTGTAGCAAACATACGCGTGGCACAAACACGGCTCACAAGGCTGATGTCTAATGTCAGACAGCACGGGTCAATACGTCAGCACAGCAGCACTTTGAAAGGAGAGGAAATCTTTTCTCCTGGTGTGTGTGTGTGTGTGTGTGTGTGTGTGTGTGTGTGTGTGTGTGTGTGTGTGTGTGTGTGTGTGTGTGTGTGTGTGTGGATTCAACATTACACAAACAAAAATACGCAAACACACATCAGATGGTAATTTAGTATACCTGAGTATACTGGACAAGTATTCACACAGTATGAGACAGGGTATCTTGTGTCCTGTGTTTTTATACTGACTGGGATGTACTGACTGGGATGAATTAAGCTGGGTTAAGTATTCCCAGAGCTCACTGTATTAGTTTTCTCTAAAACTTCTCAGTTTTACAGTTTTTATTCTCCTTGTCGTGACACAACTGTTACTTTCATTGAAGAACGGGATCGTGGTGCCTGCGGTGTGACCTAGAGAGTCGAGGGAGCTTAAGCTGTCTCTTGTCGTAATGGGCAATGTTCAGTCGCTACCAAATACAATGGAGGAGCCAGGAGTCAGAAGGAATATTGGGAATGTAGCTTGATGTGCTTCACAGAATCAGGGATGCACCAGGAAATTCCCGATGACAATGCATCTGTGGAAAGCTTCCACACTGTTCGGGCTGATAGCGCTGCGAATGGTAAGTAGAAAGGAGGGGGCAGGCTTGATGCTTTTGTTAACAACCGGTGGTGTAGCTGTAACAGTCAAAGAACAGATTTGTTGTCTGGACACTGGATTGTGCGCTCTTGGCTGTATTATTTGCCCCTGTGATCTTGGTGGTTGTCTGTGTTCCTCCCCCTGCTAACTCCACAGCTGCATGGGACCTTCTCCACTCTGCCATAGCCCGGTTACAAACCATGTCACCTTGGACACAACGGTGCCAACTTTCACACAGTACGTGGTCTGTCCCACCAGGGGGAGAGAATTTTAGACCTACTGCATGCTAATGTCAAGGACACACACAGTTCCTCCTACCTCCCCCACTGGGTAGGTCAGGTCACAGCCTGATTCACCTCACCCTGCTACGTGTCTATGAAGAGGGAGCCTGTGAACATTAGGAGATGGTCAGAGGAGGCCTTGGCAGAACTACAGGGCTGGGACACACTCTGTGCCTCACGGTGAGGACATGAGTGGGCTTACTGAGTGTATCACTGATTACATAACCTTCTGCACCAACTCCATTGTTCCAGTTCGGACTCTCCATGGTTGCTAAAATAATAACCTATGGGTGACTAATGAGATCATAGGGCCTTCAGAGGGGGCAATAGAGTGGAGGTGAGAACGGTTCAGGTGTTATTGAAGGGCATGATCAGTGAGACGAATAATCATTTTGAGAGAAAGCTAGAGAGGAAACTCAGCATGAGAGAGGTGTGCAGTGGCATGAAGACCATCATTGGATTCACTAACAGCAGGGGAGTTGGGGGCAGACCAAACGAGTTGAATGTGTTTTTCAACAGATCCAACACTGCAGGTAATGCTCACCCCCCCTATTAACCTACCTGTAGTCAGCCTCCGATCCGCAGCTACTCCACTGCGTCTCTGTGAAAGTCCTGACACCCCTCCCTCATTTGTCAGTTTCACTCACAGCCAGGTTCGAAGACAAATGAAGGCAAGTCTGCCCCCAGTTTTGTGGAGTCTTTCAGAAATTGTTCTGCCTGGGTCTACAGAGGGCCCAAGTGCTGTGGAAGACATCATGCCTCGTCCCTGTACCAAAGATGCCACGTCCCAGTGGCCCCCAGGATTACAGGCCTGGGGCACTGACTTCCCACGTCATGAAGACCCTGGAAAGACTCATCATTAGATTCGACCTATAGTCCGGCCACATCAGAGTCCCCTTCACTTTGCTTACGAGTGCTACTGTAGAGTTGAGGACACCATCGACCATCATTTGCCTTCTCAATCATCTACACCCATCTGGACCAGCCGGCGAGCACTGCGAGGGTCATGATCTTTTACTTTTCCAGCGCATTCAGCACCATCAGGCCGACCCTCCTGGGTGATAAGCTAACAGGGATGCAGGTGGATGCTTCTCTGGTGTCCTGGATTGTTGATTACCTGACAGGAAGACCACAATATGTGCGTCTTCAACATTGTGTGTCTGACAAGGTGATCAGCAACACAGGGGCACCACAAGGGACCGTCCTCTCCCACTTTCCTCTTCACCCTCTACACCACAGAGACCTCCATCTTCAGAAGTTTTCTGATGACTCTGGTGTTGGATGCATCAGTAAGGGCTATGAGATGTAGTACCGGGCTGTGGTCGACTCCTTTGTCAAGCGGTTCGAGCAGAATTATCTGCAGCTCAACGTGGCAAAGACCAAGGAAGTGATTGTAGACTTTATAAGAATCAAGAAACCTGCGACCCTTGTTTTAATTCAGCGAGTCGATGTGGTTGTTGTGGAGGAGCATAAATGCCCAGTAAACTGAACTGGACTGGACTTTCTTAAGGTAGTATCAGAGACGCAGATTTTTCCAAGATAAGGAGAATGCTGGACAATATCCCCCCTTCCTGACATGCATGCTAGCCTCAGGAAAACCTTCAGTGAGAGACTGAGATTTCCCAACTGTCCCACTGAATGACACAGGAAATCATTCCCGCCTGTGGAAACTTTTATTGGAATTTCTCTCAGCAATCACAAAGTTTTATGTTTGATAACATGGGCACCTCAACTTCAACCATATATATTTAGTTTGTGTTATATACTGCATTATTTAGGGTAACAAGAAAGAAACAGGAATGTAATAATGTGGTAATAAGTTATTACCACGTTATTACCTCTGGTAGTTTCTGTGTAATAAGCAGGAAACAGCTGCAAAATGCAAAACTGTCTGTTTCTATTTAACTGTCCGGGGTCCACGGTATAATCTGCCATTTTTGACTACTTTTAATTTTACATTTCACCTTTAAAAACTATTTACCTCACCTTGTTTGGTGTCGTTCTTTTCAGCTCAACCTCACATGTCTGAATTTACATTTATTTTTTCCATTTTGACATACTATATTAACACAATTCATCTAAAATCAGAGATAAAACATACAACCAGAGTAGAAAAAGTTATATTTTTTTACTGTAAAAACCACAAACATATACAATAAATCCTTTTCGTATCTTGTAATGCAAAATAAATTGTAAATTTTAAAAACCTTTGTACAACCTTTGCAGCTATTTACCTAAAAATACAGCCAAGGCATTAAAAACAACAACATTTCAAACAGTTTACAGAACAATCAGATTACAGTACATACCCGAGCATCCAGCTCCGCACACCGAGAACCACCAACGCATGTTTAGAGGCAGCAGCCAAGCAAGATAGTATCACAGAAGAGTGCATTTTGTTAGTGTTAATAGTAGGGAGATAAGAACGTAATGTCACTGAGTCTGCCAAGCAAAGACTCAGAGCCTTGGCCTGCCGCTTGATGTGGTATACCCGAGAAATAGAAGGCACATGGTTCTCCAGAGAACCAACCAAGGTGTTCTCACAGTGGCAGGGGAACAGTATCAGCACAGCACCACCAAGGCTGGAGACAGAGCAATACTGCAAGAGTGTATGGGAGAAGCACGCAACCCACAACAGTATTGTCTCTAGATGCAGAAAAAACGTTTAACAGAGTTAACTGAAAATTTTTATTAACATCAGGAGGGCAGAGGAGGAAGAAGTGGATTCAGAGGCTGAAAGAGCATTAAGCCATGATGACCCGGAGAGTGTCATTCTCCTAGTACTATTGATGTTTAGCCGTCACCAAAGCTAGTTGTTTAGCTAGTGAAGTGGTAAGCGTCTGAACTAGTCTACTTACTCTGTGGTGTCTTTTGGTTGGAGCCTTTCTGTGTGGAGTTTGTATAGGTTCTCTCCAGGTACTCTGGGTGATTCTGAATGGCTGTCTGTCCGTGTTGGCCCTGCGACAGACTGCGATACATCCAGGGTGTACCCCGCCTCTCACTCTATTACAGCTGAGACTCCAGCCTCCGCGACCCTGATAACATAGAGTGCTCCATAACCACACTAGCTACAAGACCTGGGGCTTCCATACAGCACCTGCATGTGGATCAATAGCTTCCTCTCGGGCCGTAGACAGAGAGTCAGAGTTGGCCATCACACATCCTCAGCCCTGAGTCTCAGCACTGGCTCACCCCAGGGCTGTGTGCTCAGTCCACTGCTCTACTCTCTCTACACACACGACTGCACTCCTCGCCACCACAGCAACATCTTTGTGAAATTTGCAGATGACACCACAGTGGTGGGGCTCATTTCCAAGGGAGACGAGTCTACGTACAGAGACGAGGTGGAGCAGCTGACGTCATGGTGTAAGGCCAATAACCACCTCCTCAACACTTCAAAAACCAAAGAACTCATAATATATTTCAGAAGGAAAAAGGCAGAGATCCAACCACTATTCATAAATGGGGACTGTGTAGAAAGGGTGGCAAGCTTCCGCTTCCTGGGAGTCAATATAGAGGAGAACCTTTCCTGGAGTGTGAACACCTCCGAGCTGCTGAAAAAGGCCCAACAGAGACTGTACTTCCTTCTCAGGAGGAATAACATCACACAGAGACTGCTGGTGTCCTTCTACAGAGCCACCATTGAGAGTGTTCTAACTTACTGCATATGCATCTGGTACACTAGCTGCACAGGGGCTCAGAGGAAAGCACTCCAAGGGATCATTAACACCGCCCAAAAGATCACTGGCTGCCCTCTCCCCACACTGGAAGTTCTACACAACGCCCACTGTTTTAAAAAGGCCCAAAACATCATAAAAGACACCTCACATCCTGGCCACTCCCTGTTCGAACTGTTGCCCTCAGGCAGACGGTACAGGGCAATCAGAGCAAGGACTAATAGACTCAAACACAGCTGTTATCCAACTGCAATAACACATCTGAATACTACAAAAAAATGTCCATCACGCCACTCTTGTGTTAATCTATGCACGGTCTGAAGCATGTGTGTGGGAATGTATGTGAATGTTTTACTGTTATATCTTATTAGTATTTTAAGTATTCTATCTATTTTATTTATTGAATTTTATTGTTTTATTTATATTTTGATATTGCTAGGGATGATCCAATGATCGGGGACCATTCTTAATTTCGTTGTTCTCATGACAATGACAATAAAGTTTCTGATTCTGATTCTGATTCTGATTCTGATACTATGTTGGAGACGGTGGAGTGTTTCAGTCACACCAATCTGACCGACCACTTCCAACTGCCACTTGTTTCTCTCCTGCACGGAGCACTCATTAACAGTGTTGGGCAAGTCACTTTGAAAAAGCAATTAATTATAGTTACTAGTTACTTCTTCAAAAAAGTAACTGAGTTAGTAACTGAGTTACAAGATTCTAAAAGTAATTAATTACTTGTAACTATTGCGTTACTTAAAAAAAATGTTTACCACTCTGGGGTCCAGGTTATAATTGGCCATTTTTAACTACTTTTGATGTTTCCTCCACATTTCACCTTTAAAAACTATTTATTTGCCGTGTTTGGTATCATCAGCACAACCTCACGTGTCTGAATTTATAGTTATGTGTTCATTTTTACTGTATTAACACAATTGATCTAAAATCAGACATATAACGTAAAATCCGAGTAGAAAAAGTGATATTTCTTTGCCTCATTGTTCTGACACACAACACAAAACTATCCACAACACTACACGTCAACTACACAAGACAGCACATTAAGTACACACTCCAAACACTGTTTGGCTGTTTTTTGTTTGTCTTTTTGGGGGTTTTCTTTGCTCATAAGCAGAGGTCTCGCTGCGCTGTCCTTAGACAGTAAAAGTGACGGAACTATTGAGGTAAAAACGCCGCATATATATTGTTTATCATGACTCTGGTTTTACGTGGCCGATCAACACAGTTTATAAGCTGGTATATGTCACCTTGTTGCTTTGTCTTTAAGTGGTCATGTGATTGTCTTACCACGACTCCTTTATTCTTCCTCAGTCAAACAGCAGCACTCGTGCGATTGTTTTGCCTCCTTAGCTCCAGGTGTTGTGCCAAAAAGTGATCATCGGGCAGAAAGTGATTGCCGTCCGCGGGAGCGCGCACAGCTGCTTAAAGATGCAGCGTCCAGATTACTTACAGCTACTTCCGTGCAACTGATATAAACTGCGGTAACCTGAACACAGCTACTAACGTAACCACATTTTCTTGTTAGTAACTGTAACGGCGTTGTAACGAAAGAAATAGTAATTAGTTAGATTACTCATTACTGAAAAAAGTAACGCCGTTACTGGTAACGCCGTTATTCCCATCACTGCTCATTAAACACTGACTACAGTACTTCTGCTGTTCAATAGTTCAGGAGATTTCATTTTAATTGCTCTGAAAGCATGGGAGTAATTTCAGTTGTGCACATACTACCTGATGATGCTGATACTAATGACTGATTTATCCTGCATCGTTTCTCCTTTCGATGGTCTTTTTCAGACACCACGATGTTTGTGTAATTTCCAGATCACTCTGCTTTATCCTGATATTCCCTAATTACCTTATAGTTGCAAAGAGCTGTCAACTATAATCAGCAAGTCTGACTGGATTCCACCAATTTTCAGGCAGCACTTATCTCACCATGGTGTAAATGACTCCTCGTGCTGATCTAGGTATATCCATGGGGTTTACCAGATGGCAAATGAAGCTCCACTGCAGGACCGCGATAAGAGATCAGGGACTGCTCCCATACTTGGGTAATATTTGATGGGATGAGCTGTGGTTGAAACCTTGGGATGTCATTGTACTTCTCCATAGAGAGGGCATTAAAGAAGGGAGGGTATCAAAATGCCACTGAGTTGGCGGAGCACAATGGCAATGTGCATACTTCAAACCAGACTAACAGACAAGGACAATTTAGCTGAAGATGAGTGAAGAAAAAAGGACTTCTTTTATGCAGTGGTAAAACTGGACTGGGACATGCTGCACTGCTAAAAGACTGAGTGGTGAAAATAAGCAAAGACATTATACTGGAATGTGCACACAGTAAAGGTTCTGTGACATTTAACGAAAACACCAATTGTGTTGTTTCAAAGAACATTTATCTTACATGATGCTGAGAAGACAGACACACAACCCTTCACCATCTTCTGCGTCTCTACTTTCCTGGTAAGCAGCAGCCTGTAGGAACACTGTGAGGATTCTCTTTCACCTACAAGCACATTTTAATCACCTGTCTGTGTGTGTGTGTGTGTGTGTGTGTGTGTGTGTGTGTGTGTGTGTGTGTGTGTGTGTGTGTGTGTGAGTCTGTCTGTGTTTGTGTGTGTGTGTGTGTTTGTGTGTGTGAGTGTCTGTGTGTGAGTGTTTGTGTGTGAGTCTGTCTGTGTTTGTGTGTGTGTGTGTGTGTGTGTGTGTGTGTGTGTGTGTGTGTGTGTGTGTGTGTGTGAGTCTGTCTGTGTTTGTGTGTGTGTGTGTGTTTGTGTGTGTGAGTGTCTGTGTGTGAGTGTTTGTGTGTGAGTCTGTCTGTGTTTGTGTGTGTGTGTGTTTGTGTGTGTGTCCATGTATGTTTGTGTGTGTCTGTGTGTGTGTGTCTGTGTGTGTGTATGTTTGTATGTGTGTGTGTGTGTTTGTGTGTGTCTGTGAGTGTCTGTGTGCGTGTGTGTCTGTGTGTTTCTGTGTGTGAGTGTGTGTGTGAGTGTCTGTGTGCGTGTGTGTCTGTGAGTGTCTGTGTGCGTGTGTGTGTGTGTGAGAGAGAGAGTGTCTGTGTGTGTGTGTGTGTGTGTGTGTGTGTGTGTGTGTGTGTGTGTGTGAGTGTGTGTGTTTCTGTGTGTGTCTGTGTGTGTTCTAAAAAGAGTCCTTAAGGTTTATTCTGATGAACCAGCTACACTGACTTTTTTATTTCATACCCCCCAAAACGTTCACACTTCCTGCATTTCCTTTGTCCATCTACACAAATAACAATAAACGTATTTGTGTTTGCATCATAAATTGTGAGTCCACAGCACTCCTGAGACTGAACAGATGCAGCCTGGACAGAGGCTGGTAGGTATACATGTGACAGATTATAAGAGTGTAGGACATGTTTAAGCCATTACAGACATTTAAACCTTTTCCTGATTCAGTTTAAGCTGTGAATATTTACTCAGTAATCTTATGCTGCACTAAAATTAGTTGCATTATCTGAGAGACGTTGATGGGAAATATATGACTTGTACTTCCTGACTTTGTTCTGTCATTTGAGCCAAAAGTTGAAGCTTTGAAGTCCGAATATTGTGTCATTGTGAAGGACAGCGGGATTGTAACCCATTTATGTTTCAAGTATGCACTGTCACTGTAATATGTCTGTGTGTGATACATCTAGAGCTGAATGGAGAAATGACCGAGGACCTGTGGTAATGAGCTTCCCTCGTGAGTTTCATGCTTACAGACATTACACGTGTTGTTAGGTTACTTTAGTAAGTCTGACTGTTTTTGGCCTCTGGTTGCCTCGTTGACACAAATGCTGTGAGACTGTAGCAAACGCCCTGACCGATGACTGCAGTTGCCGTCGATGTTGCTGATCAAAATCTGGAATTATGCTGTGTATTATTTTTAAATTTACTCGTGTGTGTGTGTGTGTCTGACACAATGTGAGATTGTCATGACCTGCCAGTGGCTGTCCTGGGATGCGGTGCTTTTCTGGTCCGCCATGGCGGCGGCTGCCTTCACCTGTTCTGCACACCCACCTGTGGCTCATCACAGCTCATGAACACCGACCGCACTTAAGGCCTGGTTGGAGTGGTGTTCCTCACTGAAGCGTTGTACTGAGTAGTGTTAGTGTAGCCCAGCTCAGTCCCTCGTGTTCTCCCGGTGTTCCTGAGTGTTTTTCTGACGTCTGTCTCCACCTCCCCTGTATGGACCTTCCCTGGAGCCTTCTCGGCTGAACGTGAGTGAAAGTGATCACGGTGTTGGAGTGGACGATGTGAATTCTGGATTCAGACTGTGTGAAGTGGAGGGTGAGCGTGTGTTCCCTTTCCCCAGCCCTTGGAATCCCCGGAGCCCTCTTCTCTCTTCCTCATCGTATGTAGATATCACTGGTGTTGTAAATAAACCCACTTGTCTGACTCCACAGTTTAGAGTTCTGCCTTTTGAGTCCAGCACCAGCAAACGTGACAGAGATGGTGTTACATGCTTTCACATGGATGTTACTGTACTCTCCCCAGATGACAAAGTGATTGAGTTTGTGGGAATAAGTCTGATCCTCACAGACCTACAAGCCCCAAAGTACCTGTGACTGATCTAACAGCACAGCCCCAGAGGTCCTGGGTCCATGCTTTGAAAGGGTGAAACCTGATAGAAAAGAAATGAATGAATGCAAAATAAATTACTTTAACATGCATGTGTGTGATGGGTGGATGTAAACCTCTGACCACAGTTCTATATTCCACACATCCCCCTTTATTTATAAAAACATCAGGGGTGAGCAAAGTGCTGTTCAGTAAAAGCGAACATGAAGGGCAAACAGGCCAAAGGGTAAAAGGCACGGTGAAGTGAAACAATAAAGGAGGATGTAACGATTTCTAACATCAGACACCGATGTTAGAAATTTAAGAACAGGAAGTGAACAAGCCTGCAAAATAACTGCATATTGTTCCACATATTTGGAGCCCCAACTGAGAAAGCTCCATCCCCTCTGAGTGTGCACGGCATGTTTGGAACATCTAGAAGCATCTGGTCTCCTGAGCCCTGAGAATCAGATGCAGCAGTTTAGGTAGATTAAATGGGCACGGCCATTAAGAGATTTGTAGTTCGTTTACTCTGGTCCCAACAAGCTGCCGACTTTGTAAACTTGGAAGAGCTGTTGGAGAACACAGAATTTACGTTGACATGGCTGCTAGCTGCTGTCCCGTACAGACTGTGGTCCACACCACTACAGGGCTGAAAACAGCCTTAAAAGTAAATAAAAGGATTTTGAAATGGATTGACTGGATGCAGTGATGTGTGCTTCTGATAAAAAAAAGTGCATTGCTGTATTTGAGACATTATAAAGGCTGGATAGAGAACACACCAGTATGTTTCAACTCCAGGATTGGAGCCTTGTGGTCCCGCCAGGGGAGGGCAGCAGAGGTGGAAGTAAGGTCAACTATGCTGACATAGAAACTTCTATCAGAGAGGAAGAACATGAACCACTGGACAGCTGAACCTGGTGCTCCAGCCTGGAGTGCAACAGCATGACGAGCACAGTCATCACTGTTCCAAAGATCTGGACCAGTTCCATCTATTTTGTCAAACTTTAGACTCATCTCCACCTAAACTCTGAGTTTGCTCTATTAAGGGTTTTTAATGATGATGTTATAGTAACTACGTGTTTTTGGTACCACACTAGAAGTCAAACTCTTATTAATAATGAGAAGAATAAAAAGGCCAAGGGCAGAAAAACCTGCTCGAGGGTCAGGGTTAGTCTGCTGGCTTTGTACACGGACAGAAAGACAGACCACCAAATCAAAAGTCTTTCACCTTAATTTTCTCCAGACAACAAGAACACCTTTCATTTCACGTTAGCATTTAGCTCTGCGTCTGTGATGCTTCCTCCAGCCAGGTGAGCTGGTGGTGAGAGCAGGGACAAAGCAGAGAGGAGTCGATGACCAACCGCACTGATGCACTCAGTCACCTGTCAGTGATTTAGGAAAGTCGACATATTGGCTTCTGTGTATATAAAAGTGATGACAGGCCTTTTCACACACTCTGTTTCCAGAGTCCAGAGGAAAGTTCTCCCAGCATCAGATCACGTTGGATCAGGCGGTACAGTTTCATTCATTCTAACATGAAACACCCAGTCCAGCTTCAGTGCATGCTGCCATTAAGGACAAGGAAGAAGAACAAATATAGATTCAGAAATCATCAAGCAGATTTTTAAGTGTTTACATTTTTCAGCTTAGATGTGGTGGAATTAGTCGAATGCCCTTAAAATGCTACTTTGTGTCTTTTCAGAGAGAAGAAAGCCCTCGAGCACGGGGCGATGCTCTGTCTACTGATCGGCTCTCTTTTATTTTCCCGTGGCTGCATTTCCCATCTTCACAGTTGACTGTCCGTACTTTTTGAATACCCGGTGTATGCAGAATGGCCGTCTCACTTCTCACTCTCGTTTATTGTGCCAGATACACATAAAAACTTGATTGTAGCCGTATACTGCAGTATGCTTGGCTGTGTGTTATGGCCACTGATCTTTATGGCTTGCAAAGGAGCAAGACCTCAGCCTCAGCAAAACTCTGGCTGCACACGCATTCATGCTTGTGGTGCATGTGTGTGTTTCCCACAAGTTTCCAACAACACCACCGCCGCTTGTCCATCTGCATGCATCCTCCCAGGGGACGCATAATAGGAACATTTAAATGAGGTATGCATAAATGGATGAAGCCTTTCTCACATTACATGCAAGGACCGTGTGTGTTTTCCTGGTTGCATGTGCTTTATTCTCTCTTCTACATGGCTGGTGATGGCAGTTTGGTAATTGAACATGAAATGCATGGAAGGAAAAGGAAAAAAGGAAGAAAGGGTGGTGGAGAAGGTAAGAGATGAAAAGAAAGGCAGAAGTTGAAGGAGCCAAATACAATTAACCCCTGCAGTAAGTCAGGGATTAGATGTGCTGTAAACAACGAGAAGAGAGAAAGAAAGAGGCAGGTGATAACGGTGAGACTAAAGACTAATGAGATAAAATTACATTAAGCTATCACACGTGAAACTAGACGTGCTGCTTGTGTGTGTGTGTGTGTGTGTGTGTGTGTGTGTGTGTGCGTGTCCACAGATCTGTGGATCTTATGTGAGTGGATCCCCTTCTTTTCGTAAACACCTAAATGGCTCTGGGTGTGTGAGGTAAGCTGCCGTCTCTGAGACGGTGAACTCTATTTCACGGGTTAGTGCTACAACGAACAACAGCATCTAGCCTTTTGGCATCATAAAGCACAGCACTGCTCGCTCTCAATCTCACAAATACTGTTTGTCCATTTTTAGTTCCATCTCAGCGCTGCTATCTCCGGCAAATCCAAAGCTTCAGGCCATGAGAGGACTTTCTCCAAACAATAACCCCAGCCAGATGAGAGGTTTTCTATAGCACTCCTGGCTGCCCCCAGGGCCAGTACCTGCTATGTCTCCCTGGACTTTCCAAGACACAAAAGATGGCATGGCACAGACACAGGAAAGCAACACAACGCAGTTTACAGAAGCATAAATACACTAACCAGCCACACTCTGGGGAGCACTATCATTGGCTCTGTGGAGGCCAGTCCAAGACTAATAGTGCTGCAATCCGTGTTTTTCTATCCACATCTTGAGATTTTTGTTTTTCGCCTGTATGATTCTTTGGTTTGGTGATTAACCAACAAAAGAAGAAGAAAACATTCATATAAATGTGCTTGAGAACAGACGGTCAGGTACAAGGACTACAACAAAACTGAACAAAAAGAAGGCAATGTCCAACTCCAAAGAAAAACACACATAGTTTAAACCCGATGGCGTGCACCCTGCTGTTTGCGCTCGACAGAGGAGGACGCACTTACACATCGACCTTCACTGTTTCCACAGAACTTCAGCTAAAACTGCTGAGCTGAGAATAACCGAAGCTAGCATTATCAGCTTGTGTCAGTGGTGGAAGGGAACAATGAAAGACTAATGGGCCAGTTGTAAAATAAGTAAGTGTAAGTTTGGGTGTGTGCATATGCATCTCGATGCACTTTTGTATTTATGTACCAGTCTCCTAGAGGTTCTTAGCGTGATGCAAACTCAGACTAATGTAAACCATGAATCAGTGCACCGCTGAAGTGGCTGCTCAGGCTAAGCTGCTAGCATACAGTAAGGAAGGCATTACAGGAGACTGCTGGTGTTATAGATGGAGGGAAAGGACCTGATAGCTACATGCCTGCCTTTCTAACATCCTCGTCATCACAGTGGAATATGACATGACCCACGAATACAGGAAGGGATACGTCTGCTCACTGGCTTTATTCTGAGTTATCATGCATGATTATTTCCAGAGATGTTACTGATGTTTAAAGAAACTTTAAGCTAAAATCAAACTAGATCTGTCTAACAGGCTGATGGCACTGACTGTTAGCAGAAACAAACAGAAATCCTTCAAACCAAATGCAACATGCAAAGAAGCTGATAGCAGCATGAGCAGTGCAGCCAGAGAGGCCAGGTAAAGAGCACAGGCAGTGGAGAGAGTCAAAGTGAGCTGAGCTGCTAATGCCAGGATTATACAGTGGGGCAAAAAAGTATTTAGTCAGCCACCGATTGTGCAAGTTCCCCCACTTAAAATGATGACAGAGGTCAGTAATTTGCACCAGAGGTACACTTCAACTGTGAGAGACAGAATGTGAAAAAAAAATCCATGAATCCACATGGTAGGATTTGTAAAGAATTTATTCGTAAATCAGGGTGGAAAATAAGTATTTGGTCACCTCAAACAAGGAAAATCTCTGGCTCTCACAGACCTGTAGCGTCTTCTGTAAGACGCTTTTCTGTCCCCCACTCGTTACCTGTATGAATGGCACCTGTTTGAACTCATCATCTGTATAAAAGACACCTGTCCACAGCCTCAAACAGTCAGACTCCAAACTCCGCCATGGCCAAGACCAAAGAGCTTTCGAAGGACACCAGGAAAAGTATTGTAGACCTGCACCAGACTGGGAAGAGTGAATCTACAATAGGCAAGCAGCTTGGTGTGAAAAAATCAACTGTGGGAGCAATCATCAGAAAATGGAAGACATACAAGACCACTGATAATCTCCCTCGATCTGGGGCTCCACGCAAGAGCTCATCCCGTGGGGTCAAAATGATCATGAGAATGGTGAGCAAAGATCCCAGAACCACACGGGGGGACCTGGTGAATGACCTGCAGAGAGCTGGGACCAAAGTAACAAAGGTCACCATCAGTAACACACTACAACGGCAGGGAATCAAATCCCGCAGTGCCAGACGTGTTCGGCTGCTGAAGCCAGTGCATGTCCAGGCCCGTCTGAAGTTTGCCAGAGAGCACATGGATGATACAGCAGAGGATTGGGAGAATGTCATGTGGTCAGATGAAACCAAAGTAGAACTTTTTGGTATAAACTCAACTCGTCGTGTTTGGAGGAAGAAGAATACTGAGTTGCATCCCAAGAACACCATACCTACTGTGAAGCATGGGGGTGGAAACATCATGCTATGGGGCTGTTTTTCTGCCAAGGGGACAGGACGACTGATCCGTGTTAAGGACAGAATGAATGGGGCCATGTATCGTGAGATTTTGAGCCAAAACCTCCTTCCATCAGTGAGAACTTTGAAGATGAAACGAGGCTGGGTCTTCCAACATGACAATGATCCAAAACACACCGCCCGGGCAACAAAGGAGTGGCTCCGTAAGAAGCATTTGAAAGTCCTGGAGTGGCCTAGCCAGTCTCCAGACCTCAACCCCATAGAAAATCTGTGGCGGGAGTTGAAAGTCCGTGTTGCTCGGCGACAGCCCCAAAACATCACTGCTCTCGAGAAGATCTGCATGGAGGAATGGGCCAAAATACCAGCTACTGTGTGTGCAAACCTGGTAAAGACCTATAGTAAACGTTTGACCTCTGTTATTGCCAACAAAGGTTATGTTACAAAGTATTGAGTTGTATTTTTGTTATTGACCAAATACTTATTTTCCACCCTGATTTACCAATAAATTCTTTACAAATCCTACCATGTGGATTCATGGATTTTTTTTTCACATTCTGTCTCTCACAGTTGAAGTGTACCTCTGGTGCAAATTACTGACCTCTGTCATCATTTTAAGTGGGGGAACTTGCACAATCGGTGGCTGAGTAAATACTTTTTTGCCCCACTGTATGTGCTCACAAACACATGCAGGTACTACACCGTTAATGTTTTTATGCATAATCACTTTTTTATATTCAGAACATACAGATTTAAAGATCTGGTAGATGAGTTAGCATAAGATGCTAACCAGCACTATTTGGAAATCTGTTTACTAATTAAACATGTGAGGAAGTTATTTATCTCTCCATCCTTTCTCTTCTGCTTATCCAGGCAGTGTTGCCAACTCCTCAGTAAGAAAAATCGCTATTGGTTGTCCTAAAAGTCGCTAGAAGTCGCTAAATGACATCATCACCTAATTTGCATAATTGGTCATGCTAATGTAATTGTAACCTATGCTGTTGGAGAGAGAAATAACATCGTGGAAAAGACATAAAGTGAGCAAAAAATGTCCTAAATGCATTTAGAGTTCATTTAGAACTACAAATTAAATTTCTTTTATTGTTTTTTTAATGTCACAATTCCAACCCTGGTCCTTTATCCGGGCTTCGACCCGCAAAAGTGACCCGAAATAGGCACTCTGGTGGAGTTACTTTGTGTGTGTGTGTGTGTTTATAAGTAGTTTTAAACCTCGTGATCCACAAAACAGCATAAGAGTAAAAGAAGAACTGACTGCGTTACAGTCAGTGTGGGAGCAGGGGCTTCGCTCATGCGCGATTCATTTGCAGTTTGGACGCATAGGTGTGAACATCTCCTACAGCTGGGGGAGGACTATCCTCTGCCCGTGAGCGCTTTAGCACGGGTGAGGTGCCCACGGCCACACCGCTGCTTGCTGAGAGTAAGAGCAACACGCCCTTTCACGTCAAAAAGTCGTCATAAGTCTCCAATAACACCAGAAAAAGTCGCCAGATCTGTCGCTAGTCGCTTTTTTGGAAAAAAAGTCGCTAAGGGGTCTGAAAACTCGGTAAATATAGCGACAAAGTCGCTAAGTTGGCAACACTGTATCCAGGGTCAGCGTCACAGGGGGTGGAGCCTATCCCAGCTACCACAGGACTAGAGGCGGGGCACACCCTGAAGAGGTTGTCACAGGGCTAACACACAGAGACAGACAACCATTCAAACATTGACATCAGTTAACCGAATCCCACTGACTGCACATTTTTGGGAGGAAGCCGGAGTACCCAGGAGAACCTCACGGTGGACCTGAACTCAGGAGCTTGTTGCTGTGAGGCAACAGTGCTAACTGCTTTTATTATAGGGATGGGCTTCCCGAGCATGTGTAGGAATATTCTGTGGTGTACGGTCATCCACAACCAGCTGAACCCCTGCTACATCTGTGTGTGTGTGTTAGTCAAAGCAGTTAAAGGCAGTGGATAAAACATTCCATAAAAGGCTGAATGTGAAAAACAGGAAACAATAGAGAAGAAAATGCAAGTAACAAATCAACACTACATTGGTCTTTCTTCCAGCTGCCAGTTTGAGCTGCTGCTTGTAGAGAACAAACGCTCCACGCTGTCGTTCATTTCTGCCGCTGTAAACAGGAATTAGAGAGTTTGCAGGCCTTCACTGGGAAACAGGCGAGAACTACAGTTTCAGTTAATCAGCTGATGGACCTGTAGCCCTGGCACAAATGTAAGTTGTAAAGTCAAACCTTTTCTACTTTATACAACACGCCTCATTCACACAGGCACTTTCTTCTTCATGTAAATGTTTTCTGTTTAACATCACACACTGGTGGATGCATCAGAGTAACATGTGGTTAGTATCTGGCCCAAAAGTATTTGGGATGCTCACTGGAGTAGAACGGACTCGAACCACCAACCTTCCAGTCCACTCTCCCTCCTGTGTGTTTCAGTGTGTGCACGCGGGTGCACGGAGATTTCTCTCTGCAACATGATCGGTGCACATAAACAGCCTCATCCTGCTGACCATCGCAAGAAGACTGACAACAGGAAAACACACACGCACACGTATGCACGCACACAGACACACACACACACACACCCTGGAGTTACTCGTCCTGCTGCTTTATTGATTCTGAGATGACACCAGAGTCTCTGTCATGGATCTGCTGCTCGCCTGGTTTGCTCATAGAGAAAGAGGCAGAGAGACCCCCAGAGGCTCTGAGGCTGACTGGGAACTGTGTGCAAAACCATACAAACCCAGTAACTGCTGCATCTCACAGTCTGAACTGAAATACGAGAATACACGCGTACACATTTTTAACAACGTCGAGCGATGACTGCATCGTCCCCAAATACAGTAGACTTTTCCTTTGCTACTGTTACCTTCCTGTGACCACATGAGCAGCAGGGCAGAGCTCACACAGCACACAGACATGCTGCTGTAAATCCGGAGGCTGACACATCAGGTAAATATTGGGTTTTATTCCAAAAGTCATCTCGTTCAGGTAAGGCAGCATTTCATTCAAATGGAGCAAAAATCTCATTCCAAAACAATTTAGCAAAATGCTAACAGGACAAAATCAAATTGTTTTTCGTTTCAAATATTATTGATATTTCTACATCAGACTTTTCTGAGCCTTGGTGGGGCTCACTGATAGCTCAAAGGTGATAAATCACTGGACAGGTAAACTGAGAATAAAGCTCTGACTGACAGCAGGTGAATGCATGTGAACGCGTTGGACTTAATCTGAATATTAACGTTAGTGCTAAAAGCATAAAAAGAACCAAACTGAACTGAACTATTTGATTTACAGCACACTGTTGTAAGTAGTCGATATACTGTTTGTCCATGCTGCGGCTGCCAGCGACGGCGTGGAAGCCGCCGGCGGTGTAGCAGCGGCTGCAGGGCCAGCAGGTGCGGGAACCCCTGGCTGAAGAGCGGCCGGGCCAGAGGGTGCGGAAACCCCTGGCTGAGGAGTGAGAGAGCTCACAGCTGGCTCTGAATGTTGTGACTGCAGGTCAGGGAGCTGAACAGGATGATAAATGAGTGACTGGGCCAGAGACTGGATAGGAGATTGGGCAACGGGCGACTGAACTACAGGAGACTGGATGACAGACTGAACTGACTGGAGGACATTTTAGCATGTTCGCTGAGGCCTGGCTCCTGGCTCAAGAGTTGGCAGTTCATTTTGTAATCCAGAAGGTTGCCGGTTCGAGCCCAGGCTCTGACAGTCTTGGTCATTGTGTCCTTGGGCAAGACACTTCACCCGTTGCCTACTGGTGGTGGTCCGGCAGCCTCGCCTCTGTCAGTGCGCCCCAGGGCAGCTGTGGCTACAATGTAGCTGCCATTAGCAGTGTGTGAATGTGTGTGTGAATGGGTAAATGACTGAATGTTGTGTAAAGCGCTTTGGGGTCCGTAGGGACTGAGTAAAGTCCACCACTAAGTAAAGTGTTATACAAATACAGACCATTTACTGTGTGGATTTAAGCCCTTAGTTCTCTTAAATTCTTTCCCTTCACATTGTTTCACCGTCATCTATCTGTCAGTGTTAGCTTGTCACTAGTTCACTTTAGCTTTCCTCTAAGGAGCTTGGAAAGAAAAGCGTCTGGACTTCTTTAAGTTTCTTGAAGACGTTTCTTCTCTCATCCGAGAAGCTTCTTCAGTTCTAAGACCAAGCGGTGGACCGTCTGAGGTCCTAGTGGGCGTGTCCCTTCAGAGGGACATTGGCCAACTACTGATCATGTGCCTAAACACATGAGCTTCATGTGAGGCACGTTTTGCTTGAACTGAGTTTCACATTCAGCCCTGAGATCCTGTGAGATGCCATCCTCCACTTAAAATGCTGCTTGCTATAAAAAGTGATGCTGAAGAGATGCAAGTGTTTGCAACCAACAGATGATGGGCCAATGGAGAGGACATTACACATGTAGGTAAAAGAGACCTGCTGCTAATGACGCTCTACAGGAAAGCAGAAAAACATCCCTCATCACTGTAAAATTAGCACAAATTATATATAAAGCAATAAATAACCTGCTTCCTGACAATATTCTAAAAATGTTTTCTAAAAGGGAACGGGGATACAATTTGAGGGGGGAATTAAATTTAAAACATCCTCGTATCCGTACAACATTAAAAAGTTTTTGCATCTCTGTGTGTGGAGTGAAGCTGTGGAACAGACTAAGTAAAGATATGAAGCAATGTCCAAGCATGGCGCAGTTTAAAAAGCGGTTTAAGGATATGGTTTTTACAGGGTACAGGGAAAAGGTAGAGATTTGATAGGGTGTTCTTGTCTAATATTTTCATGTGTGTGCGCATGCACGGGTTTGTTGGTATGGGTATATATATATATATATATATATATATATATGTATATATATATATATATATATATATATATATATATATATATAAAATTGTAGGTTGTGTATCCTTAAGGTGTTAATGGGGTTATTGAAAATGTGTATATGTGCGTATGTGTGTATATACGTATGTATGGATAGATAGAAACATATATGTGTATATATAAAAAAAAAATTACACATAACATATAATGTAATTGCAAGGAGGTATTTCTGTAGTCTATTGATACTAGATAGTGGAAAAGGGGTGGGATTAAATAAGCTTATGCTTCTTCCTGCTCCTTTTTGAACATGGACGTTATTTGGAGTTGTGGTTGCTCGTTTTCCTTTTGTTTGCTTTGTTCATTTGTCTCTTTTAATTCTATTTTTTTATATACTTTTTCAACATGTTCAAAATAAAGATTCAATCAATCAATCAATCAATCAAATATTCAGGTTATACTTTTAAGAACTAAACTCAGTGGGTTAAGGTTCATAAATGTTGAAATCCCAGGAGTAATAAAACCTCACACAGGCTGCAGAGTGTAATCAGCAACGATGGATCCTCAATTATTTTCATAAACAAACAAACAAACAAACAGCCATCCTGTGACAAACATTGCTTTTTATGGAAAACAGGAAAGGAGCTAGTAGATCCCAACCATGGCTCTGTGCATCATCTGTGCACCTGTCCAACATGGGGCGTGACTCGTGCTCATGCTTTGGTGGAAGTACCACAGTGCAGTTATTTCACACACACACACACACACACACACACACACACACACACACACACACACACACACACACACACACACACATAGATGTGTGTGTGTGTGTAAAACTTCTGAGACGCAGGAGCACACACCTGCCTGGAAACAATGGTGTCTCATAGTAAATAAAACATGAAGTCCCTGTGTCTGTGTCCCTGGAGAGTTTTTCTGTTTCTGTTCGAGACAGTCTGCTCTCTGCCTCGTTCTCTCTTCGACTCTCTTTCTCAGGTTACTTCCACTCAACGTAATCTTCTGCCACAGATGCAAACTAATTAAAGGATTGCTACTGTATCAATACAAAAGGCATTTTCACATGACATACAGTCTGCATTTGATTGCATTTCATTCTTACTTTCCAGTTTTATTTTACATTCATGTTTTTGTATGAGATGACCTGCATTTCCATTCATAACAACAAAAGTTGGAATGATGTAGTTAAGAAAAAAATGATAAATAACTCAAAATATGTCTTATATTTTAGATTCTTTAAGCTAGCCCCCCTTTGCTTTGTTGACTGCACTCGGCCTTCTCTCAATGAAATGGGTTCCCTTCACAGGTGTGCCTGTCAGGGGTCATTGTGGAGTTTCTTGCCTTCTTTATGCAGTTGGGCACACCATGGGACCATCATTACTTTAAGAAGTGAAGGTCAGTCAGTCTGGAAAATTGCTAAAACTTGTGTCCCGAAGTGCAGTCACAAAAAAATGCTATGACAAAACTGGCTCACATGAGGACCTCCCCAAGGAAGCCCAAGAGTCGCCTCTGCTGCTGAGGATAACTTCAGCATCAGCCTCAGAAATCACAAGTTAACAGCAGCTCAGATTAGAGCCCAGATAGATGCCACACAGAGCTCCAGTAGCAGACACATCTCTACATGTTCAGAGGAGACTGTGTGAATCAGGCCTTTATGGTCAAATAGCTGCTAAGAAACCACGACTAAGGAAAAGCAACGAGCAGAAGAGATTTGTTTGATCCAAGAAACACAAGGATGGACATTAGACCAGTGGAAATCTGTGCTGTGGTCTGATGTCCAAATCTGAGATCTTTGGTTCCACCCACCGTGTCTTTGTGCGATGAGGAAAAGGTGAACGATGGTCTCCACATGCATGGTTTCCACTGTGAAGCATGGAGGAGGTGTGATGGTGTAGGGGGACTTGAATTGTGACACTGACGGACATGAGCAGATCTGGTCATGTGGAGTGACGAAAGCTCTCTGTGGGGAACCTCTGCTCCACACATCTAACTTCTCCCTCTCTTTTATGCTGATGACCGACACCTCGAACAGAGGGCTGGTTTACCCTCCCGCTCGTGGGGGTGGGGTTGTAGGCTAGGCCGGATGGCTCCCTGGTTTCAGTTGGGTTGTGGGGGGTGTGGCAGGGCGTGGTGCGGCTGCAGGGGAGGAGTGGTGCAGCAGGTTCAGGGTGTAGTGTCAGGGAAGGCCGGTTTCCACAGCCGGCGAGCATCATTTAATCATGCCTTCCCTATTTCAGCTACTTTGGGCCGGCGAGGAGGAGCTGCTGGATCAGCCGACACAGACCCGGAGCAGTGAGCGCTGAAAAGTGCTGAAGCAAGCTTTAAAAAGCAAAGCGTGAGCTTCTGCATCATGTTGAGTCCTTTGGGTTACATGTTCTTAGCTCTCAAATTCAGTATCTCAAATTATCATAACTTTTAGTTTTCAGTTTGAATAAAGTATTATTCATACAGCATAAACTGTGTGTAGACTGTGTCTAGCTCAATCCATTTTACTGTCATATTCACACTGTGCATGAACAGGGGATATATGATTTTTTTAAAAATAAAATTTCATTTTAAACTTTTGAGACGCACTCGTAAGTGATTTTTGTTTCTCAGTCTGGATCAGCCAGGAATGGATAAAGCTCCACAGCTCTCAGTAAGCTCTTCTTTGGAGCTTCCTACAAAGCCCATGAGTGCTTTATGTCAACACTGAGCAAGCCTGCCATAAATACTCATAATCACTCATAAAGAGTTATGGTTAGTAGCTGCAATGATGGAGAGGCTTTGAGGAAAAGACTGAAGAGGAAAAGAAAGACGAGAGGCAAATAGCAGCAAAATAAAAAGTAGCTGATGACGAAGTCACAGAAGAAAATAGCAAGTAAAAGGCGTGTAGATGTAATCTTAATATTATTGGAGAAACCACCATCTCAGCAGGAAATGACACTTTAATGCCAAGTTGCGCTCTGAAGCCGCCAAGACTAATGTGCTTTTTGTTGACACATGAATTATACTGTATTCTCCACGCCTCACTTATTCCATTCACACGACTGTCACTGTCCACTTCTCAGCCTGCTTGGAAGGACTCGAATCCCCACCGCTGTCCATACTGGTAATATATGTAGGAAGTACCCCAACCATGGATGACTGCATTATCTTGAAACAGTACATTGACGTGACAACCCTGAAGCTGTATCTCTTTAGTTATAGTTAGTTATATTGTGAATATTACATTTCGGATGGAGAAATTATGCCTGTAACCAGCAAAGCAGCAGTTTAGAGTCCAGGGTCCAGACTTCAGTCATTTACTTAAAGTACAGGGTGGGCCATTTATATGGATACACCGTAATAACATGGGAATGGTTGGTGATATTAAAGTCCTGTTTGTGGCACATTAGTATATGTGAGGGGGCAAACTCCTCGAGATGGGTGGTGACCATGGTGGCCATTTAGAAGTTGGCCATCTTGGATACAACTTTTGTTATTTCAATAGCAAGAGGGCCATGTGACACATCACACTTATTGGTAATGTCACAAGAAAAACAATGGTGTGTTTGGTTTCAACGTAACTTTATTCTTTCATTAGTTATTTACAAGTTTCTGACCACTTATAAAATGTGTTCAATGTGCTGCCCATTGTGTTGGATTGTCAATGCAACCCTCTTCTCCCACTCTTCACACACTGATAGCAACACCGCAGGAGAAATGCCAGCACAGGCATCCAGTATCCGTAGTTTCAGGTGTTGCACATCTCATATCTCTAACAGCGATCCCCAATCTTTTTTGCGCCACAGACCGGCCTTTAAGGTGTCATGGATAAATACAACAAAATAAAACCAGTACCGGTACAGAAAAAAATATGATTTATTCATAACACAGGTGTAAAGACCCAGGAAAACAGAGTTAACGATAAAAACGATAACAAAATAACAAAACACTTTCCAGTTTCCTGGAAAGTGGATTGGTCGTCGTGAGCTATGGCCCACGACGACCAATCCACTTTCCAGGAAACTGTTTATCTAGGAATGCTCGGACCTGCACCCATAATGTGGTGGTGCACCATCTTGCTGGAAAAACTCAGGGAACGTGCCAGCTTCAGTGCATAAAGAGGGAAACACATCATCATGTAGCAATTTCAAATATCCAGTGGCCTTGAGGTTTCCATTGATGAAGAATGGACCCACTATCGTTGTACCCCATATACCACACCAAACCATCACTTTTGTTGGTCCAACAGTCGTGAGGGATCCATCCAATGTGGGTTAGTGTCAGACCAATAGCGGTGGTTTTGTTTGTTTACTTCACCATTCACATAAAAGTTTGCCTCATCACTGAACAAAATCTTCTGCCTGAACTGAGGGTCCTGTTCCAGTTTTTGTTTTGCCCATTCTGCAAATTCTGTGCGCCGATCTGGGTCGTCCTCGCTGAGATGCTGCAGTAGCTGGAGTTTGTAAGGGTGCCATTTGTGAGTAGCTAATATCCGCCGAAGGGATGTTTGACTAATGCTACTCTCCAGTGACATGCGGCGAGTGCTACGCTGTGGGCTCTTGCTGAATGAAGCTAGGACAGCCACTGATGTTTCTTCATTAGTGACAGTTTTCTTGCGTCCACATTTTGGCAAATCCAACACTGAACCAGTTTCACCAAAGTTAGCAAGCAGTTTGCTAACTGTAGCATGGGAGATGGGTGGTCTCGTAGGGTCTTGCATTGAAATCTGCTGCAATGACCCGGTTACTGCGTTCACCAGATATCAACACAATTTCGCTCCTCACGTGTTGACCTCTTCGACATGTCAATGGCTGTGAACAAAGAGAAACTTGTAAATAACTAATGAAAGAATAAAGTTACGTTGAAACCAAGCACACCATTGTTTTTCTTGTGACATTACCAATAAGTGTGATGTGTCACATGGCCCTCTTCCTATTGAAAAAACAAAAGTTGTATCCAAGATGGCCAACTTCTAAATGGCCACCATGGACACCACCCATCTTGAGGAGTTTGCCCCCTCACATATACTGTTTTGTTTGTTTGTTTGTTTGTTTGTTTGTTTGTTTGTTTGTTAAGTGGGTTTAGAGCTCTGGGTAGCTCCCCAGCTGGGTCTAGACTGGGTCTAGAGAGTATTTTAAATTCAGGGAATTTAAAATAGAAAGTAGCTCGTCCACAGAAGGACTGGTAGCTCCCCTTACGATAAGGGTTCAGATCGCGCGAACAGGTGTGAAATGTGTGTGTTTAGTTAGTTTGTTTATTTGCTTGTTTTAATCAATTTTAAATCATGCTTTTTATTTGTTTTTGTTTCTAATGTCTCTGTAAAGCACTTTGAATCACCTTGTTGTTGAATTGTGCTATACAAATAAATTTGCCTTGCCTTGCCTTGCCTTGCCTAATGTGCCACAAACAGGACTTTAATATCACCAACCATTCCCATGTTATTACGCTGTATCCATATAAATGGCCCACCCTGTATAAAAAAATGTGTCCTCTCCAGCTCAGCTCTTTTCTCAGCCTTTGGTACTTCTCGAGCTTCTCATGTTCCTTCTTCCTGATGTTGCCATCACTTGGTATCGCTACATCTAGTCTGTCTTCCTCTGCTTGTCCACCACGATGTCCAGTTAGTTAGCCATCACCAGTTTTTCTGTCTGTATTTAGTCTCCCACAGGATCTCTGTCCACCCTGGGAGGCGTCTCCCATTTTAACCTCGGGACTTCCAGGCCATACTCAGCACAGATGTTTCTGAGTACTATGTCAGCCACTTGGTTATGGCGTTCCATGTATGGCCTGCCTGCTAGTATTTTGCAGATATATAAAACTTTGAAAACACATCAGGGTGGATATGTATACTGATGTGGAGTGGGTAATCTGCTGGGAACAAAAGGATGCCACATTATTTGGTTGAAATGAAATGAGCCTATAGAGGGCTGCATTCAAAGACACCCAGAAAATCAAAGTGAAAAAATGATGCAGGAGGGGAGACTATTTCTCAGAAACTTCACTGTAGCAATCAAAACGGTACGACTTGTGTTCATGCCTGACAACACTGAGGCATGCTCCTAATGATGGTGTCCTGGGGCATCTCCTCCCAGACCTCGGGGTGGTCTCATTGCTGGCCCTCTACTGCAGCAGGTGTTAATGTCATTATCACCAAAGCAGCTGAACCTGATTAGCAACCCCCTCTGCTTCTTAACTGACCAGATCAGTAGCCCAGGAGTTTAACTGACTTGATGCTGTACTCTGATTAAATTGTCCTTTTCATTTTCGTGAACAGTTTGTATTAATTCCTTCCTTTTTTTAACTCCTGCAAACCTTAAATTGCTGTTTAAAGTTTGGAAATTTACAGTAATTTAATCACTGATGCAATCTGGATGATATCACGTTTTCCAAGCACCAAACAAAGGCCACAAAGACATGGAGTGAAAGGCTGTGGCAACGAGCTTTGTCACACAGCAGAAGAAAACTCTTTTTGTATGTCCTTTTTACGATAGACAACATATTTTATATTCACTGGGAACTAATGCACAGCATGGATTAATGAAAAATATCAAATACTGTAATACATTAACTTTTACCAAATGTAAATAAGTAACACCTTACTGGTAAAAAGCAACAAGTAAGGTCTAATAAATGTCCTTTTTTCCAGGCGTCATTATCTTGTTTGTTGGGGTTCAGGTGAGTCAGCATACACAGTATGAAAACAGAGTGACTGACAGGAAAACTAAAAACTGAATGAAACTTGGGGAATGGATGTGTAAACGATAAAAGCATGGTGAAGAGGTGGAAATAAAGAGAGCGAGGGAGGACACACACACAGAGGCAGTGCTTCTTAAACTAATGAGATATTGATCTCAGGGAGACACACCTCCTCAGGGCTTCTGGCTGACAGTCAGAAAAATGGGCCACCATTCATTACCCAGAGAGAGACAACACACATGCACTGAATGAGAGAGAGCCAAAGCAGTCATGGGTGCAGATAAAAATCTGAAGCCATTAAAAAGAAGTTGGAAACAAACTCGAAAGAGAGTTTAATAAAATCATAAAGAAAGAAGTTTTACTGCATAACAAACATGCAGTTTAAAGGAACTGTTTACATTTGATTTTCATATTTATGTTATTAAAAATATGTTTATTCAATTCTACTCTTTGAATCAATTTGTTATATGTTTGTTTATGTATGATTAGCTTATCTTATATGTATGCATTAGTATTTAAATAAAGCATTTCTCATCTTACATCCTCTTATCTTAAAATCTTACAGAATCTATTCTGAAATAATTTTATTTGGTCCAATTTGAATTTGGGGATGAAATGGATGAAGGTGTTGAAATTGTGCAACAAGCCTCTATTTCATATTGAGGTCTACAGATCTGTGCATCTACTGCACACACACACACACACACACACACACACACACACACACACACACGCATGCATAGTTTGTTCCTTCAGAAATGCAGCAGAGACAGAAACTGTTGCACTGTCCAGTACTTTCTTGTTGCTCTGCGATCAGAGATCACATCAGCAGTCTCTGTTGCATACTCACATTATTTAAATGTGTTTGTTTTCAGTGTAGTTAGCTGTGTGTAGGTATTGTTCCTAGGAGCGTGCTTGCATTTGACTGCATGCCTTCTTAAGCGCTCTCACAGTGGAAATACACTGGCACACAATAATTATAATACACCAGCAAAGTAAAAAAAACCAAAAAATGAAAAGATTAACTAAATGAAATCGTTTTTAGGTGCAAAGAGCAGAGTTTCCAACTGGATCTCTAGCTGATTGAAAAAAAAATATGTACTATGAATAATGCATGTAGTGACTATGAAATTACAGCTTTAAGGTAATTTGTGTTTTGAGAGCTGAACATAATTGTTTTGGGACTACAAATTTCCCTTTGCCTTCAAGAAACCAACTGAATTAAGTGGAAAGCTGCTGGTAGAAAATAAGTCTGCGCCTTTCAAATACTGAGTATCTAAAGATACAGCGATCAGCGCTCTGTTTCTCCAGTTTTTTGCTTTCAGACTAACTTTATCTGCATTTGTCTGTGCGAACATCTGCCAGTTTAAAATAACGCAAGTTACAGAACAATAGAGAAATCCAACATGGGGGATAAGAGCAAATCCCAGATCAAAGGAAAAATGGGAATCTTGGAAAGCACCAGTCTTAAAGCAAACTCCAGATGTGACTCAACAAGGTCACTAATTCTAGCAGTATAGAAGTAAAACTGAAAGTATGAATGTGCTACTCAACTTTAGGGAACACTTGAGCACCACAGTGTAACACTAAACATCAAACTGTGATTTTGTCATGGTCCTGGGTCGTTGACCCAGTGTTTTGTGTTTCTTTTTGGTTTCATCTTGTGTTTGATGTTTATTCTGAATTTGTATTAGTTCTTTGGGTTTGGTTGCCGTGTTTATTATCCCTACCTGTGTCTTCCCTCTGTGCTCCGTTCGGGTCCCTGCGTTTTGTGTTGTAAAACAGTCAGTGTGTTTCCGGTTTTACTTTGTAGGTCTTGTTGTGTGTCCACCTTATTACTAAATTAGGCAGAGCACTCTGAATTGAATCAGGACATAAAGCACGGTCTTTATCTGGCTTTATTGAATACTGTCCATCTTACAACTAGCCACTTAACGGGGCTTCCTTCGGACAACAACATCCGGTTCCAAGGTCATCACCTTAAGACATAGCCATATCAATACATGACATCCCCCTTTTCCTTAGACTCAAACTTTAGTTGTAATAACTTTGATGTCTTTTTTTTTCCAACACTGAACATTCTTCTCGTCTTACTTTCTAACAAGTATATAATCTAACTGTCTCACCACACATGTACCTTTCTTTTTTCAATATATACATGTCGACATACACATATGAACTTGAAACTTGCCAAATGTAAGTTACCTCTTCACCTTAACATATTATAGTTCATTTCACCACAAAATCACGAAACCTCTCGGGTATCTTTTTAGCCCTCTGTGATCTACTTGGTCTCTCTGGCCCCTGGGAGCCCTCTTGTGGTGTTGGAGTGAAGGTGTCAGTCTTTGTGGGTGTTTCACCTTCCTCCCTTTCAGGTATTGTGTCATAGTGTCCTTCTCTGGTCTCATTTGTCTCGTATTTCTTCACATGTGTGGTATTCGGGTGATAGCGAGCTGCTGGTGATTCAATAATGACTTGGTTTCCAGTTCTGCTTACAACTTTGTGTGGTGTTGCGTTGAATGATGTTGTAAACTTGTCAACTTTGTCTTGTTGAACCAGCACTGTGTCTCCCGAGTCAACTTTTGAATACTCCGCTCCCCTTCGTTCATCAGCATAAATCTTTGATTTTCCCTTCTGTTCAGCGTCTCTGTCACGCATGTCCAACTCCGTTGTTTTTGCCTCACTGATGTTCGGTAACTTTCCTCTCATTTTGCGGTTGAACAGTAGTTCTGCTGGACTTTTGCCCGTGGTTGGATGTTCAATGCTGCGATACACTGTTACATATTTTCTTAGCTCTCGCTTCCAGTCAAGTCCTTCGGCTTGTGCGATCCTGATTCTTTTCATCAATGATGCATTTTGCCGTTCCACTTCCCCATTTGCTTGAGCCCATTTTGGTGTAGTTCTTATATGTTTGATTCCATTAGTTTCACAATATTCTCTTAACAGCTCAGATTTGAACTGTGGGCCGTTATCAGATTTGATTGTAACTGGTAGCCCATGTCTGCTAAATATACAGTCAACAGAGTCAATGACTTTTTCAGCAGTTGTAGATGACATTACATCATACTCATAGTACCGACTGTAGTAATCTATCAGTACAAGTATTGAGTGGTTCGAAGGTAGCGGTCCCAGTAAGTCTACCGCCACATCTCGCCATGGTCCATCCGGTAAAACTGTGTTTCTCAGTGGTTCAGGTGGATCTGGTCTGGCTACTATTTGACATCCGTGACAAGCTTTACAAAACTTTTCTGCAGCTTTGTCCATCCCTGGCCACCAAACTTTTGTTCTGAGATGCTGTTTGGTTCCAACAATTCCTAAATGTCCTTCATGAGCTAGTGACAGTGCTTGAGCTCTGAGGTTTTCTGGCAATACAATGCGAGTTCCCCGCAAAACTATGTAGCCGATGACACACAGTTCATTTGCAATGGGTGCACATGTTTTGCATTTTTCAAAGTGTCCATTTTCAATAGCTCTTCGCACTTCTGTTAATTCTGAGTCTGTAGCAGAGGCTTCTTCAACCTCTCTTGTTGTGAGTGCTTTTGGAGTAGCATTAACTGCAACAAATCTCACATATTCTTCAGATTCATGCTTATGTGTCTCTTTTGACGTGGTGTCAGCCAGCAGTCTTGACAGTGAATCCGCAATGTTTTGTTTTCCCGCGATGTGCACTACTTTAAAGTCATATGGTTGCAGTCTGAGAACCCATCTTTCTATGCGTGCACAAGGTTTAGATTTCTGGCTGTATATGACCTCTAATGGCTTGTGGTCTGTGATGAGGTCAAACTTCCTGCCATACACATATGGATGTAGTCTCTCACATGCCCATACCAGTGCTAGGGCTTCTCTTTCTGTTTGAGAATATCTTCGCTCACGGTCTGTTAAACTCCGACTTACGTAGCACACTGGTACCTCTTCTCCGTTCTGTATTTGTATTAGCACTGTGCCCAAGCCTACAGGGCTTGCATCTGCTATGACTCTGGTTGGGGCTTCTTTGTCAAAATAGGCTAGGGTACCTGCTCTGGCTAACTCAGTCTTTAGTCTTTCAAATGCTTGCTTTTGTTCTGGCCCGAATGTAAACATAGTTTCTTTTCGAGTTAAACGTCTTAGTGGTTCAGAGAGTGTAGCAAACTGTGGTATGAACCTGCTACTGAAGCCTACCAGTCCAAGAAAGCTTCTCACCTCAGTAGCATTCTTCGGTTCTCGGGTTTCCACCACAGCTCTCACTCTTTCTTCAGTCGGGCCGATGCCTTTCTGTGTCAGCAGTATTCCCATGAACACGAGTCTGTCCATGTTGAACTGACACTTCTCTGAGTTTAGTGTCAGGCCACAGTCAGAGAGTCTCTTCATCACAGCATGCAGGCGTTTATCATGGGTTTCCTGGTCTGGCGCGTGTATGATTACGTCATCTGAAATGTTCTCAACTCCTTCAATGCCAGCTAGTGCATTGGCAATCTCATGCTGATATTGCTCACTAGCTGATGAGACTCCAAATATTAGCCTTTTGTACCGGTATACTCCGTTGTGCACTGCAAATGTAGTTATCTCTCTTGACTCCGGGGTAAGCTCTAGCTGATGGTATCCCCACTTGAGATCGAGTTTGGTGAAGATTGCAGAGCCGTTTAATCCTTGCAAGATTTCATCCACAGTGGGTATGGGGTATCTTTCCCTGATTATTGCCTCATTTGCTTTTCTCATGTCTAAGCACATTCTGATATCTTTGTCACATTTCTTTGGGAGTACCACTACAGGATTTACCCAAGGTGTAGGTCCTTCTACACGTTCTATAATGTCCATGTCGATTAGTTCATTGATCTTTTTCTCCACTGCATCCCTCAAATGATAAGGTATGCGCCTCAGTGGCTGTGCTACTGGTTTCACATTTGGATCAATGTACAGGCTGATCTGTTTGGTGTTTAGCTTTCCTACTCCTTTGAACACTTTTGGATACTTTTCTTTAAGAGTGTGCTTTAAATCTGTGACAGCCGCCACATTTTCACCTATTTTCAACACTCCTAACTTTATGGCAGTCTTTTTCCCCAGGAGTGGTTCACCATTACCTCTAATCACAATAAATTCAGCCTCTTCAGTCCTGTCACCAATCTTGATTTCACATCTGAATGCACCTTTAACCGTGAGTGCCTGTGCTGAGGAATATGCATATAAATTCCTCTGCTCTTTGGGTACATATGAGCGACATTTTATCTTTTCAGCTTTTAGCTTTTCCCATTTGTTTTCTCCCATCACATTACTTGTAGCTCCAGAGTCAACTAACATTTTCAACTCTATTCCCCCAACAGAAAAGGTAAGTTTCTCAGGTACATTATCATCATTTACAGTAAATGCATAATCATCTTGTTCAACAGCATTCACATTTTGTTTCTTTTGTCTTTTTGTACGACACATTTTTGAAAAGTGGTCCTTACCATTACACTTGTGACATGTTTGTCCTCGTGCTGGGCATTTGGGATCATTGCCCATGTGGTCAGTATAACCACACCTGTAACACTGTCTGTCTGTTTTATTATCATCTTTCATTTTTCCTTTTGGTCTGTTGTTCTTCTCTTTCTTTGCTGTAAAAATCCGGCTGACCGTGTCCTCTCCTTTCTTTTCCTCATCACCGCCATCTGCTCCTCCGCACGTTCACAGTGTGAAGCCACCTCTAACGTGCGATTTAGAGTTAAGCCTGGACCCTCCTCAAGCAGCTTTCTCCGTACATATTCAGAAGTGCATTTACTCAGGATAGCGTCCCGTATCTGGTTATCATTGTCAGCTTGAAAGTCACAGTCTTTTGCAGCTCGCCTCAAACGTGTACAAAATTGTTGCACAGTCTCACCTGGTGTTTGGGACAATTTGTGGAAAGTTTGGCGTGCGTATGCTGCATTCACTTGAGGAACAAAGTAAGTGTTGAGCGCAGTCACCGCAGTGCTGTAATCCTTTGCCTCTCCCGTCTGTGGTAGAGTGGAGAAGACGTCCTGCACGTCCTGTCCGGCCATGTGCAGTAGAAGAGCGCGTCTCCGCTGTCTGATCGCATCTGTAGCATCATCCGTCAAAATAAGACCTTTCCCATCAGCAAACCACTCGAAGGATGTTAACAAGCGCGTCCATCTCGGTCCGAGCGTAGCTGGATCAGTGTAGCAGGCGAACGGTTGAATACCCGACTTTTCCATGTTAGCCCACAAGTTTTTCGCTAACACCGTGCCGCCGCTGGGTCTACTTCGCACAAAAACAAATCCAGGTCCGTGTCATCCTCGTCGCCATTGTTGTGTGCCCACCTAATTACTAAATTAGGCAGAGCACTCTGAATTGAATCAGGACATAAAGCACGGTCTTTATCTGGCTTTATTGAACACTGTCCATCTTACAACTAGCCACTTAACGGGGCTTCCTTCGGACAACAACATCCGGTTCCAAGGTCATCACATTAAGACATAGCCATATCAATACATGACAGGTCTGCTTCTCGTTATGTCCATTAGTGTCAGCTGTGTCCACCCCTGTGTGTCATCTCCTCATTACCTGGTGTGTATTTATAGTGTGTGTTGGCTTCTGCTCGTCGTCACTGACCTTATAACCCAGGTTTGTGTGTTAGTTTCACCCAGTTTAGGTTTATGTTCAGTTCTGCCCTCACCTCTGTTACTTTCACTGTAAATAAACTTCCCCTCGCATTTCCACCACCAGCTATGTGGTCAGAAGATGAGGAGCCAGCGTCATTTTCCCCATCATCACTAGCCTCCTCTGTCATTTTCTCCGCCTCCTCCTCCCGCAAGAAATGGCGTATGCGCCGCCAGCGCTCCTCTCCACAGCCGGATTCTGTGATTTCAGCACAGCCAGCTGTGGTGAGTGGTAAAGACCTTCTTTCTGCTTTCTAGGAACCACAAAGTGGTACTCCAGAGACTGAATCAAAAGTTTCTATGGACTCAGTATCTGATATCGCTGTCTCAGTTAATTCTGAAACAGCAAAATTAAAGACTGTGGTTTCAGAGACCAATTTTTCCAGTCCCAGGGATTTAAGGGGCTATCTTCATGCAACCTCTGAATCCAAGGATGCTTTAAAAGAAACGGTGATTACTAACTCTAGGATTCGATATGCTAGCCCTGTTTTTTTAGGGACTGAGACCCCCTCCAGGGCCTCCCCAGAGGCTGAGGCAGGAGGTTAAGGAGTCAGGGCAGTTTGTTCAGGAACAACCACCTTTCCCACTGTTAGCACAGCCGTTAGCTCTGTCTCCAGTGTCAGCTGCTCACTTGCTCTTAGCTCAGTTACCAGCTCAGGTTGCAGGTCAGCTATTAGCATCACCACCTATTCAGCCATCACCTTCACCTACTCCTGTACAGCAAGCTATGTCTGTTCAACCCATAAAGGACAGTTCAACAACCTTTAGTTCTAAGCAAACCCGTAAAGACTGTTTTGGTCCCTCAAGAGCTGGCCCGTTTAGAAGCAGTTACTCTCTCCAGGGCCTCCCCAGAGACTGAGTTCCAACCCTCAGCTGACTCTGGACCCCTGGAGGCTGCAGAGCCGGCCGAGGACTTCACCCAGCTGTCACTGAGTGGGGTCAGTGCTCTGTGCAGCTGCAGCCTTCCTCATGTGTGCCAGAGGCCTACGTGCCTACTGGTTTTGTTTCATGCCTGCCAGAGGCCCGCGCGCCTGCTGGTTCGGCTTTGTGTTTGCCAGAGACCTCCGTGCCTGCTGGTTCAGCCATGTGTGTGCTGGGGGCCCCTGTGCCCGCTGGTTCTGCGACTATTTTCGCTGGGAGGTCCGAGGAGCCCGTCCGGCCATCACCGTCACCTGCTGCGCCACCCTCATCCTCGCCTGCTGCGCCACCCTCATCCTCGCGTGCAGCGCCGTCATCATCCACGCCTGCAGCAGCACCTTCATCCATGCCTGCAGCAGCAGCTGGTACTGCAACAGCAGTACCAGGCCCTCCGAGAGGGCTGGGCAACGGACTAGTGAACTGGCGACCTCCGGGCCATTCCCCTAAGCCGTCTCCTCGTGGCCACTGCCTTCAGCATGGCCGACCCCCTAAACTGTTTTGCTCTGGGCTCCTGTGCTGGAATCCTCCGGGCCGGCCACCAGAACTGAGTGCACTGTTAGGCCGGCCCTCTGACCTGTGTTTTGGACTCTGTTTCTCAAGCCCCAGTCTGTGTTTTGGTGACCATTTTGTTTGGGATTCTGGGGTTTCCGTTTTGGTCCTGGTCCGGGCCCTCTGTCCTAGACCCCCGCCACCCACCCAGGTCTGGTGGTGTTTTTTATTTTTTTGAGGCTGTCAGGAGCCAGCCCTTTATTCTACCACACGACTGCTGCCCCAGCCGTGACAGATTTACTGCTGTCAATCTGTTTCACCTGCTTTGGTCCAAATGAATGAAAGTGCTGCACTGCAAAGGCAACAACAAGACAACTCTCCAAAAAGAAACGGGGCAGCAGGCAGCAGACACAAACCATTGAACAATGGTTCACCCCAGTATCTCCAGACTGTGTCATGCCTGTCACATGTGCTCAAACCTGCAGTCAAACAGGTGCCACTGAAGGACCTGCAAACTCTGCTGTTCTCAGTCGAATGCCAATCAATTTACAATGTGCTGAGGTGTAGGCACTAAAGGATGTCAGACTATCATGCCTGTTTTTTTAATGATGTTTAGTAAGAGATAAGCACAGGAGAAGCCTGGTGATGGTCATTCTTTAGCAGTGCTCCTCTTGTTCCTTCTGTACAAAGGAGCAGATCCTGGTCCTGGTGCTGTCCTCCCAGCCGGCACATATGAAAGTGCCATTGTTTACAGTAAATGGCACATCCTACCTAAGCACTGTTGCTAACCATGCCCCTCATTTAATCACATCAGAGTACCCATGACTCTGTACCAGGTGACTCTGTTATTGTCAGCTTACTGAAAGAGGGTGAAATTAACCACGGTCCAGTCATTGATGACTTTGTTCAGTGGTGTGAGGAGTCTTATCTCCAGCTGAACATATCTAAGACAAAAGATATGGTGATTGATTTTAGGAAACAACAAAATGGGCACGGAGTCACTTTAATTAAAGGTCAGAAAATAGAGCAAGTACAATCATATAAATATCTTGGGACCATAATAAATGAAAAACTGAACTTTGATCAAAATTGCAAATCAGTTTGTAAAAAGGGTCACCAGCACCTTTATTGTCTTAGGAAACTTGTTCACTTCCACATTGACCAAAAAATTTTAACTTTGTTTTATCGTTCTTTTATTGAGTCTGTTTTATCCTTTTGTTTGGTGGCATGGTTTGGTCAGACCTCTGTCACAGAGAAAAACTCTCTAAATCAGATAGTGAGATGGTCCAGTCGTCTGATAGGTGAGCCACAGTCTTGTTTAGCCTCCCTGTACTCTAAGCAGGTACAGAGGATGGCTTTATCAATCCTTAAAAATGGTTCCCATCCTCTAAGGGGTGAATTTCAGCTTCTTCCCTCAGGACGGAGGTTTCTATTTCCGAGATGTAGGACAAAGCGTTATAAAAATAGCTTTGTCCCCGTTGCTGTCACTGAATTAAATAAGAACTGTTTTTGATTTGAAATATCAAAACTACTATATATGTGCCACAGTGAGTTTTATATATTTACTAGGTATGTGTGTTTTTAAAGGGATGCCAAATGCTGTCATTTTTCTGTAAAGCAAATTTACCTTGCCTTTGGGTATAAATAAAGTTACCTTGACCTTGACCTTGACCATGATGGGTACTCTATGCTTTGTCATGAAAATGTAGCTCTGACCCAGTACTGGCTACGTGGTCCCAATTAATCCAGATTAGGTCCAGCTTGCTTGCTGAATCCAGTTTTGCCAACAAACTGTCTCAGTTATTTGATGTGAACTGTGTGACATGGTGCCCACTTGGTACAAGGGTCCAAACAATGCCAATAAAATCCTCTGCACACCATGATCCTACACATCCCTGAATCACTGATGCACAGATCCAGTGCATGGTTGTTTTAAGTCTGACTCTAACCACAGTTAGAGTCCTCATAGGTATGACTTTCAGCTATGGTCATTGATTGACACTAGCCTTTAAGCTAGCCTTTCTCCATGACTCCTGCCACCTGTCTGTCCTCCTCTTCCCTTCACTCTCTCTCGCTCGCCACATCTGTTTAGCCTCTTGATTGCCAGCACAGTCTCGGGGGAGGGCACTTATCTCAGCTGCTGTTGTCCATGGACCTGGCTTGTTATCCCCACAGCACCTATTGCAAAACACTCATGCTCGGTCAATAGCCCTACTCTATGAGCTAATACAATCAACAGACTCTCAATAGTCGTGCTATTAAGATGTGGAATAGCAATAGCAAGCCAGTTCAAGATACTGCACACTGTTTAAGAAGGAGGGGGAGACAGGAAACACCTGGTGAAATCAATGGCCTCTTTTGGGGCTTCTTGTAAATTTTTACCTCATTATGGAGGAGAAAGCAGTGGGAAAGGATGGTGGGGGTAGGTTTGTGGAGACTAGAAGAGAAACACATTGTACTCAGGCTTTATGATCCAAGAAGTAATCTCTTTGTTTGAGAAAAACAATGAACGTGAACCTTGCAGCTGCAGTATCGTGGGCATTGTGAAGTACAGATACTTTATGTTGCTCCTGCAATTGAAACAGCATGTGTCTTAACTGTAACTTGATTGTTGGGTTATCTTACTAATAAGCCATTGAGATAGCAGTTGTTTCCAACATTTCTGTAACACGTGGTCATGTTGTATGGACTGCATTTACAGCCTTGTGCATAAAGCTAAACTCCTGATGCTTGACTGTGTCTGCTAGCCTGGTGTATCTGCAAGATCAATATTCAGACTAAGCTCTCTGTCATTTTGTTGTGATGTAGCTTTGTCTTGTGTGGCTTCATGTTGGTGTGTCCAGTCACAACAAAGAAGGGAGACACACTTGGTTTAACTGACATGTGGATAATGTTTGGAATTTACAAATAATGTCTCTTTCTATTGGTACTTGTAGTACATATAGCATGCTAGTATCTTTGGACAGCAGGTTGTGTGAACTGGAGACCCAGACCAGCTTTGCACTGCTGAAAATAATCCTGTAACTAGCCAAACCCCGGCAGGCCAACGTAGCTTAGTCCCGGTTATTTGCCCCTCAGCAGGCCAGCATAGGCCTAAACTGAAGCCCCTGGTACACCGCCAACCTGTTCATGTTTGGAATTGATTTCCTCCACTCTGTGACATGTTTAAAACCTGGAAAGTCTATTCTTAGAAACAGTGTTGGACTGTAGTTTTCTCTGGCCCCCTCCCCAGTCAGAGCAGTAGTGTCATCCGCATGTTCTCCTTTATCCGCTGGGGTTCTAAGTGGTGTCCCAAAAATGACGTTGGCTTCACACATAATTGGGAACGTTTCTTGTTAGGAAAGATGCCATCTATTGCATTTTGGATAGAGGAGCTCTCATTTCTAGAAATCTGGCCAAATTTAATACCAAAATGTTACTATACAGATTTGGGACCAAGAAGCAAAGCTTATATTCAAGATTCACGAATCAAAGCGTTTATTGTCATGTAGGCAAGGCAAGGCAAGGCAAGTTTATTTGTATAGCACAATTCAACAACAAGGTGATTCAAAGTGCTTTACAGAGACATTAGAAACAAAAACAAATAAAAAGCATGTATGCGAAGAAAAAGCATTTCTTTCTCTGCTGTCCACACGCAGATGCTGGTTAATATGTACAAATAGATAAAATACAAATAGCAGGAATAAATAAGTGGAGACAAAAATTGAAGTGTTAAATAAATTTATTCAAGATGGCGCCAGTGTGCTACTTGCCGTCTGGATCTGCTTGTATTTGTAAACGAGCTATGAGCTTAATATGCTGCTTTGATATGTGAGATGACCTGATGTGCAAAAATTATTATTACTGTTAAATGTCTTCTTGGTAAATAATAAATGGTAATTATACAGCCCCGTTCTCCTCAGCTGAGCACTCAGAGTGCTTTCAGTTTTAACCAGATCAACCTACGATCTTATTTAAATAAATAAATTAAATTGAATAAATGAATGAATGACTTTTCAGTTAGTTGTAAGTAGACAGGAAGATCCTTTACGATTTCCAGGGGTCCAGCACCCTCAGCACCCCTACGGTATTTCCCACAGCCTTGGAGAAGAAGAAGAGAAAATAGTGTGGTGGTGGATATTTATGTATGCAAAGCCTGCTGATTTGGAAAAAGGCAAAGAGAATACAGACAACTAACCCCAAAGAAACAGCTGAGTTTAAAGTAAGGGGCAGGGGAAGAAGGTCTAAGGCACCATGTGCCACACTGCTCAGTCGTTACAGAGACACAGAGATGCTTAGTCAGTGGTTTTTAGTGTTTTATTGTTCTAGTGACTGAAGTTGTGATTTTTTTGTTCATTGGATTTTTGGAGTCATGTTCTTTTTTCTGTAACATTGTAGTATAACACAATTCTTTGTTCTTGTACTGAGCCTCTCTGTCCTCTTGTTACTTTTTTTAACTCTCATGTTTGGTTAATATTTATCAGCATGAATAGGAGGCGCCTCGATGGTTGTGGCTCGGTACGTCTGTGCTCCTTTGTCTCTGACCCTGTTTACGAGCATGTACTCTGTCTGTGCACGTGTTTATTTCCTTTTTCCCTTTCCCTTTAGTTCTTTTTTTTTTAATCTTAGTTTTGTTTTCATTTTTTGTGTTTTTTCCGTCAGTCATCAAAGCTCTGTTCTAGTTCATTCTTTGAGTTTGTCGGGTCTGTATTTGGTTCTCAGTCCTGCTTCAACTTTGGTGGTTCAACTCTTCTCTCTCACAAACACACACACATGTACACAACCTAGAAACTGTACCAGTCCTCCCTGTCTTCAGGGGCCCTGCACCAGTAGAACAATAGTTTTGCCCTACAGAGTGCCTGTATGAAATATAACCCCATTCTCCTGGCCAAGACCCTGTGGTTTTGTGATAAATCGCTCTCAGAGTTGTTATATACAAGAGGAAAACATGCATAACCAAGATCTAGGCAAAGCACATAGCTCTGCTGTTTTCAGCCCTATGCAGGAGTAAGAAAGATTATTTTCCATAAAACTTTATATGAGAGCGCAGCTTCATCTGATCAAGGTTTATAGATAATTAACTCAGAGGTAATGATGCAGCAGTTTGGCTTTTATTATTTTTTTCTTGTCTTTATCCAAAGATGATCTGTTGTGGGTTTTTTTTACAATGGTTTCTTCTAAAGTCACATTGTCTTAAATCTTAACCGAGAGGTTTCCTGCTTTGTTGGTTTTTTCTTATAGACTTTATTCTGTGAATAAACTCACGATGCCTCCTACTTGCTGTCTGAAAACAGCACCTCGACTGGTGTTCCTGTCTTCTGTCCTGCTGGTTGACAGAAGCCGTTTCTTTTTTCATTGAACAGAACAAATTCCCAACACAAACAGCTCCTCCTTCACTTTTATCCCACTGAAGTCAAAGCAGCATTGTAGCTTTCCCAGCTTTGAACTGTAGTTTTTTTATTTGATTCTTTCTCCTCCCGTCTCACACACATACACCCCCACATGAGTCTCTGTATCCCACAGAGTTTATGCACAATTAGCCTGGTGGGAGAGATGGATAGCACAAGTGGTGAAGGTGACGAAAGGAAGAAAGTAAGAAAGAGGAGGAGTCTGGGGAAAGAGAGAGGGGTGTGTGGAGTGCAAAAGACAAGGAAAAGGATAAGAAGGAAGAGCCATGTCACTTTGTGCACACTCCAGAACATAAATAGTAAATACTTGTGTCAGCTACACACACGCGCAGACGTTCACCAGTACAAAAGCAAAATAGTGCCTCTTCTTGCTATTTTGCTCTCTGTCTCTGAATTTTTGACCGTTCTTCCCAAAGCATCAGACACTGATGCATGACAAGTCCTTGTTTGCAGTCTCCGCTCTAATGCACCCCAAAGCTGTTCTCTAAAGTTGGTCACACCATAATTCCCCTCCCCACACTGAATACACTGGACAGACGAGGACAGTCTGGCAGACCAAAACCCAGACTTGTCCATCGGACTGCCAGACAGAGAAGCGTGATTTGTAACTCCAGAGAAAACATCTCTGCTGCTCTAGAGTCCAGTGGTGGCGTGCTGCATCCCAGTCGACAAGCTAAAGCTACATGAACAATCAACAGTCAGCCTAAGAACAGTTAAGAGCTTTGAGGAAATAGTTTTTGTTTAACGCTGCAGCATTGCGACCTTTATTAGAAATGGAACAGAGATTACAGATCCTTCAGCTCGCTCCAGTTTGTCGTACAGTCACGAGAGAGAGCTACTCAGAGTTGCTAGAAGGATAGTTTGAAGTATGACGTTCCTAAACATTACATTCAATAAAACAGAGACTTCAAAGTCTTTCGCTTCTTTTTGAACAGCTGTTCCAGGCATATTAGCAAGTGACCATTTAGATGAAAATAATTAGCCCCAAATTTCTCTCAGAGGCATCCAAAGAATGAAACAATGCTCGCTTCCCGCATTTTTCCTCTGTGGACCTTTATCTTTTTATGGACTTTTATAAATCTCTCACTCTTATACTCAGGGGTCAAACTATGACAGACAAGGAGGTTCTGTGGGGAAATGTCATGGTGTAAGAGGAAAATTAGATATTTCATTTCTAACCTTGAGAGACGTTTTCATTAATTTGTCCTCACTACAACAATCATTCCTTAAACGCTCCCTTTATGTTCTTTATATTGTTTGTTAACTTTAATGTTTTGCCATATTAATTAATGAATTCTCTCAACGATGTTCATTCAACAGGAAGCAGGACTGAGGGACATCAGTGTGAACAGTTTGTTTCCAGGCGGATGGTCACGTTTCTGTTACAGAACTAGCTTTTCTTTCTTCTGTCACACTAAACGCTTTTTTCTGCTTTAATCTTTCTAAATATTTTCTCCTTTCCTCCCATGTCCTGTGTCCCCTTATCACACAGTCACAGGTATAAAGATCATTCACATTTGGGATGTTTAGACTGTGCCAAAGGATTTAGCGTCGCTCATCATTCGTGAACATATCATAAGTGGTGTTGTGCAGTTCTCCATAATCCATTCGTCCTCCTCAGCAGTACATTAACCCTTTAAGACCTACCATAGGACCAAGTCCACCAGAGCTCATATTATATTTTTACATGCTGTGGAGCCATTTTTGGGAGCATTTCAGGTTGCTATACATCAATACAACTATTATAGACCAAATTGTAATAATATGCCTGCATTAAGTGCATAGTAATTACATAAATTGCAAAAAAGTGCAATAAACTACAAAAAAATAGAAAATTGTTTTTGTTTTTTTAACATATATTTCTAGTTAGAGAAATTTAAAAGGCTTATCCCTCAAAACTGTAAATACAAAAAAAGTTGCACAAAATAGTTTCCCATCACAGGAAATTTATTTTAAGTATCTTTATAGTTTTATTTTTGAAATACACCAATTTTTATACGCTGCAGGAAAAACAAAAATAAATATTATGATGCACATTTCCAAAAAACCAGCATGTGCATCAAAGGACTGAGCAGCTCCCTCTGCAGCTGGATCCTTAGCTTCCTGTCTGACAGACGCCAAGTGGTCAGACTGGGCAGCATCACCTCATCCCCCATCACACTGAACACTGGTGCTTCACAGGGGTGTGTACTGAGCCCTCTCCTGTACTCACTCTACACCTACGACTGCACGGCCACTAACAACTCCAACATCATTGTGAAGTTTGCGGACGACACTACAGTGGTGGGTCTTATCACCAACAGTGATGAGACGGCTTACAGGGAGGAGGTCAGCGCCCTGACCCACTGGTGTCAAGACAACCATCTCACCCTCAACGTCGCAAAGACAAAGGAGTTGATAGTGGACTTCCGGAGGTGCAGAGAAGTACACACCCCCATCACCATCAACGGCGCTGCTGTGGAGAGAGTGAGCAGCTTCCGGTTCCTTGGGGTACATCTGGCTGAGGATCTTACGTGGTCAGTACACACAAACAAAACAGTGAAGAAGGCGCAGCAGCGCCTCTTCTTTCTCAGGAGACTGAAAAGATTCTGCATGAGCCCCCGCATCCTCAGGACCTTCTATCACTGTGCCATTGAGAGCATCCTCACTGGATGCATCACCACCTGGTATGGCAACAGCACCGCCTACAACTGCAAAGCTCTCCAGCGAGTAGTGCGGTGCTCTGAACGGATAATTGGAGGTGAGCTTCCCTCCCTCCAAGACATCTACAGGAAGCGGTGCCTGAGGAAAGCGGGGAGGATCATCAAGGACTCCAGTCACCCCAGCCATAAACTGTTCAGACTACTTCCATCAGGAAGGAGGTTCTGCAGCATCCGGTCCCGTACCAGCAGACTGAGAGACAGCTTTTTCCACCAGGCCATCAGACTGCTGAACACGTCATAGACACCTCAGCTTCACTACTGGAACTTTAACATTATGCACTCCATACTGTACAGTAATGCCACTGTTTTGCACATGTCTCAACTCTGTATATTTTATATATTTTATTTATTGTTTACTCGATTTAATTTGTAAAATATGTATACACACACACACACACACGTAGAAAAATATTTAGTATACACATCCAGAAATGCATATACTATTATATATTGTACATATATTTATTAGTTTCAGATGTAGCCATTCTTGTATTTTGCTTGTTTACATTATTGTATTTTGCACAACTCTGTTGCTTGTGAAGCTCGCACACAAGAATTTCACTCACATGTGCTGTACCAATGTACCTGCACATGTGATGTGACAATAAAAGTGATTTGATTTGATTTGATTTGAAATAAACTATTTCCAGCAGTGCAATATGAGTCCTAAACATCCCAATAACGATAAAGAAAGTCATAACATCAAACATAACTTGTAAAAACACCAGTATAAGGCCCTGAAGGCAAAAAACTACATTTCCGTAAAATGACACCACTTCCGGTTTCGGGCAGGTCATGGCAGACATGCGATAGTTCCCGCTGATGGACGTAGGAAGTGTTACAAACAGCTGACTGGATCGGCGAAGCCTGTTTCTGGAACATTATGTTTTTGTTGCTGCAAGCGCTTTTTATGCAGTTTTTGCAAAGCTATATGTGGAAGGAAACCGTGACCTAGGACAAGCTGATGGCATAAGATGTAAGTACAACTCCTCCGGTTTCATATGCAAAAAAATCATTGTCCTAGCTTACATGGTTGCAGTGCTACCGGGATTTAAAAATAGTTATGCAAAACAGAGCGTCCCCGCTCCGACTCCAGTGATTGATGGAGTGATTGTGATTCAATCAGTCACTGGAGCCTGTCTGGGGAGGTAGATTACATCCAGTGTTTTTAACTTATTTGCATGTGCCACAACTATAAGTTCAAGTCACTGTCCTTCTAGTGCAAGTCCCAGGTCTGAATAAATAGTGTGGAGGTGACTGATTAGGGGAGAGAGCTGGCTTACACGATGGAGAGAAGGAAGGTTTATTGTGTGTGCTGGAGAGCAGGTGGAAGGGAAGCAAGACCAGGAGCATCAGATGGATTCAAACTGTTCCACCATGGAGTAGGAGTGCTGTGGAGGGGAAGAGTGCCAGACAGGATCAGGAGTTTGAAGCTGGAACGGGGAGGAGTGATGTTGAATCTTCATCGTATGTATTCCTCTCAGACGGATATCAGAACAAAGAATAAGTAAGCTGGATAAGATGGTAGAGAGTTTGCCTAAGGTGATTAGAGCATACTGCGATGGGCACACAGCAAAATCTCCAGTGTTAATTTAACACTGGAGATTTTGCTGTGCACCAAGAGAGGAACTGTGGTACTGCAAGAGGAAGTCAGGAGGGGCAGAGGAGTGTGTGAGGATGCTGCAGGATACGTATGAGGACAAAGAAGTGTGTTTGGAGACTGTAGCTCTGACAAAAAGACAGGAGGCCAAGCTGAACATGTTCAGGTTTTTACTGTGAGTGAGCAGGATGGACAATATTAGAAATGTCCATCAGACGGACAGCTCAGGCTCAGCAATTTGGAAACAAAGTTCGAGAGACAAGGCTGAGAGGAACTGGACATGTGGACGAGGGATGGTAGTGACCATAAGAATGAGATTGCAGATACAAGAAAGAGGTGGCTGTAGCTCAGGAGGTAGAGCAGGTCATCTTCCAATTGGAAGGTTGGTGGTTTGATCCCAGTCTGCATGCTAAATATCCTTGGGCAAGATGCTAAATGACCTGCATTCGTATAGCGCTTTGCTAGTCCCTAAGGACCCCAAAGCGCTTTACACATCCACCCATTCACACACACATTCACACACTGGTGATGGCAGCTACATTGTCGCCACAGCCACCCTGGGGCGCACTGACAGAGGCGAGGCTGCTGGACACCCTCTGACCACCACCAGTAGGCAACGGGTGAAGTGTGTTGCCCAAGGACACAATGACCGAGACTGTCCAAGCCAGGGCTCGAACCGGCAACCTTCCAATTACAAGGCGAACTCCCAACTCTTGAGCCATGATCGCCCCGGGAGGAGACCCGGGGACAGACCCAGGTCACAATGGAGGGATCATATCTCTTGGCTGGCCTTTGGTGTTCCCATGGACAAGCTAGCAGCCTTAGCAAAAGCAGGGCCTTTCTGCTAAGGCTGCTGCCCCCACAACCTGGCCCCAGATAATCGGAAGAAGATGGATAAAGTATAAAGTTCATTTCATTTCATTCATTTATTTATTCATTTTCAGGCACAACAAATACCTATATTGAACATAAAATACACAAAACAAAAAACAAAACTTGCCTGAAAAAGGAGTGGGACGAAGAAAACTTATTAAATCCCACCCCTATACTCACTCATCAACAAAAAAAAACAATAAACTTCCCGCAGCTACGCCCATCATTGCATACAGACCCATCAACAGCTCCGGGCAGATACAAGCATCTAAGCGGCAGCTCGCAACCAACAATTAGAGCCTTCATAACTGAATACAGAATATATAAATTATAAATTGCATTACCACAGGTAACAGGCAGTAATAACTACAAGTAACAGACACACATACATATACATACATATATATCTACACACACAAGTACATATATGTACATACATACGCACACTTTTTTTTTTTTTTTTTTTTATTTTGGAATCCATACCAGCAATGGTAAGAGGACAGACATTACAGAGCACACTAAAAGCATCATTGAGTATACTGTGACCAGACCAACTGTTTGTAGAGAAATTTAAATCTATGAATATTTTTGCATTGTTTCAATTGTAAACTCAGACTGTTCCAGATTTTCACACCACATACAGACACACAAAAGCCTTTACGGGTTGTTCGAGTTCTGGGTAATTTGAATTCTCCAAAGCCTCTCACATTATAAACCTTTTCTCGAATTTCAAATCTAGTTTGTAAATTTGCCGGTAAAAGTTTAGTAAAAGCTTTATACAAAATTATGGATGTATTGTAATTAACCAGATCCTGGAATTTAAGTAACTTTGCCTGAAGAAAGAATTTGTGAGTATGATCTAGATAACCAGCCTTGTGAAAGTTGGTCTAAGCATCATCAGCTTAACATCAAAATAATCTCTGCTGCCCTTTATGTAACCTAACTCTGACCATGAGCAGCACAGCTACTGATCACCAGCCACACACTGTCCGTTACTTTGAATCCATCACAGATAAACAAACTAACCTGCAGAGGATTTTCATGCAGCCTCTAAATAACACACTACTCTACCTCAGTTTGTTTTGCAGTATGTTTTACAACATGAACAAATATAATGTGACATGTACAGACCCATCTAATTTTAAAAAAAGAAGCCTTACGTGTAAACTTTCAATTTCCACTTTATCAAACTGAGCAGTCCTTAACTTTAACTCTAAGCTCTCTTCTTCCTCTCCTGTTCTTCTATCTTATCTTTCTCCATCTGTGAGTGAACTTAGCTCTCTTTCTTTCAGGGAGCCACCAGCTACCCGCACAGTACAGAGATGGTCAGAGGAGAGCGAGGAGGCTCTTAAGGACTGTTTTGAGTCGACTGTGTGGGAGGTGATCTGTGACGACCATGGAGAGGACATCGACAGCCTTACTACATGCATTACTGACTATATTAATTTCTGTGTGGATAACACCGTACCTACCAGGACTGTACGGTGTTTCTCCAACAACAAACCTTGGATTACCCCAGCAATTAAAGCTGTCCTCAAGCAGAAGAGGAGGGCCTTCAAATCCAAAGACAAAGAGGAGTTGAAAAGGGTGCAGAGAGAGTTGAGGGGACTGATAAGGAATGGGAAGGACAGCTACAGGCAGAAGATGGAGAACCAGCTTCAGCAAAACAACGTTGGTGAAGTCTGGAGAGGCCTCAGAACCATCTCGGGCCACAAACAGCAGAACTCTCTGCCTGGGAGGGATGTGAGGTGGGCAAATGAACTGAATCATTTCTTCAACAGATTTGATTCAACCATGAGACAGTCTACAACATCGGCTGCAGACTCACCCACCCCCACTGCTGCTGTTCCACCTCTGACACCTCAGACACTTCACACCTCCTCTATTCACCCTGCTCACTCCTCCCCACCCCCAACAACAGCATCCAATACACACTCAACACAAGGCTCCAGCCTGTCTCTCTCAACCACCCAGGTTAGGAGGGAACTGAGGAGGATTAATGGCAAGAAGGCAGCGGGCCCAGATGGCATCAGCTCGAGGGTCGTCAGGTCCTGCGCGGACCAACTGTGTGGGGTGATGGAGCACCTCTTCAACCTGAGCCTGAGGTTGGGAAGAGTCCCACAGCTCTGGAAAACCTCCTGTGTTGTACCAGTGCCAAAGACTTCACGCCCCAAGGACCTCAACAGCTACAGGCCGGTGGCTCTGACATCCCACCTGATGAAGACCCTGGAGCGGTTGGTCCTGGCTCAGCTTCGGCGCCTAACAAGCTCATCACTGGACCCACTTCAGTTTGCCTACCAGCCTGGCATTGGAGCGGATGATGCCGTCATTCACCTCCTACATCGTTTCCTCGCTCACCTGGAGACCGCTGGAAGCACTGTGAGAATCATGTTCTTTGATTTCTCCAGTGCCTTCAACACCATTCTTCCCTCGGTTCTGAAGGACAAGCTGGAGAACTCTGGAGTGGACCATCACCTCACTACCTGGATTTTGGACTACCTCACCGACCGACCACAGTATGTGAGGACTCAGGGCTGTGTGTCGGACAGGGTCGTCTGCAGTATGGGGGCCCCACAGAGAACGGTTCTGGCTCCGTTCCTCTTCACCATCTACACTGCAGACTTCTCCCACAATTCCACCCAGTGCATCCTGCAGAAGTTCTCTGATGACTCTGCAATAGTCGGCCTCATCACTGATGGGGACGACAAGGAGTACAGAGGACTGACTCAAGACTTTGTGGACTGGTGCCAGCTGAACTACCTCCAGATCAACGCCAGTAAAACCAAGGAGCTGGTGGTAGACTTCCGCAGGCACAAGCATTCTCCACTGCAACCACTGAACATCCAAGGTATGGACATTGAGGCTGTGGACAGCTACAGGTACCTTGGTGTTCATCTGAACAATAGACTGGACTGGACTCATAACTCAGACGCCCTCTACAGGAAAGGGCAGAGCAGGTTGTACCTGCTGCGGAGACTCAGGTCGTTTGGGGTGGAGGGCCCACTCCTGAAGACCTTCTATGACTCTGTGGTGGCTTCTGCTATCTTTTATGGTGTGGTCTGCTGGGGCGGCAGCATCTCTGCTGGGGACAGGAAGAGACTGAACAGGGTGATCCGAAGGGCCAGCTCTGTTCTAGGATGCCCTCTGGATCCAGTGGAGGTGGTGAGTGACAGGAGAACGGCGGCTAAGCTGTCATCCCTGATGGACAACATCTCCCACCCCATGCAGCAGACTGTGACAGCACTGAGCAGCTCCTTCAGTGGGAGACTGCGGCACCCACGGTGTGGGACGGAGAGATTTCGCAGGTCTTTCCTCCCCACTGCTGTCAGACTCCACAACAAAGACTTTAACTGAACAAACACACACATCCATACATATGCAATAATACTAAGTGCAATAATCTTTTCTGGCATCGTTGTATTTTTACTCAGTTGTATATAGCATTCGTATTCTATTTTTATCTTATTGTATATTTTTATTCTATTTTATTCTACTGTATATAGTATTTTATTTTATTCTATTCTGTACAGCTGTGTACTGTATTTATTCTTATTGTATTCTAATTTTTGCGTCATAACTTTTGCACTGTCCACTTCCTGCTGTGACAAAACAAATTTCCCACGTGTGGGACTAATAAAGGTTATCTTATCTTATCTTATCTTCCTCTCCTTGTCAAATACAGCAGCTGGACCTTTAGCTGCGACACAAACAGTTTGTGTGTTTGTTGGTGTTTGGTGAGCTGATAGAAACGTTACATTTGAATTTACATGACACTAAAAACACATTATTCCCTTTATGTTCACTCCTCTTTTGTAGCTTCAGTACCCCAAGCGCAGCTTTTGGACACCTACACTCATTCTGGTGTTGTGGTCCAAAAAGAAGACTTTAAAAAAGTATGGTAAATATGATATGGAAATATATTACTGCAAAAGATCATCACATATTATTAAAATGTGACAAAATAACATCTGAAAAAGTATTGTGCATGCATTATGAACGCTACACGTTATTCCACAATTGATAACAATTTTCTCCATACAAGCTAAAATAAAACAAAACAACAAAAACGTTTCTGATTAGAGAAACCCAGACCTCCCTTTACGCAGCTTCTTTCGATTAGCAGCAGAAGTGACAGATCTACTCTGAGCCCAAATGACTGAACTCCTCCACCTTTCCCTAAGAGAGAGCCCATCCACCCTGTGGAGAAAGCTCATTTTCACTGCTTGTATCTGCAGTCTCATTCCTTCAAAATAACTAATAATAAACCTTACAAAAAGATTGGATCTAGATTAACAGAGTTATGGGATTTGCCCAATGATCTCAGGGCTGCAGCTCTGTGGCAGCTGGTGACAGATGGCTGCAGAACATTTACCGGCATGGGCATCAATTCAAATGTTAACAATTAGATTAAATGACTAATATGTCTACCCTGAAAAGATTAAGCAGAAGCGAATGGATGGATGGATGGATGGACTAATATGTCTAGTACTGACTGGTGACCATAACTGCAATTAGTCATGTTGTCAACTAGTGGTGCAAATCCCTAGTCTTGACCTATCATGTCTATTTCCACCTTTTTTCTTTTAGTTATATATAACGGCAACATGTCACAGTTTAAGTTTTTTAGTTTTTAGAACATCAGATCATGTATTTAAAAAAAATGTTCTCCACCTTTCCTCTCCACTTCTCCACCTTATGTCACTTCTCCTTTGTCCCTCCCCAGCCATCTTCATCAGCAGGTTCTTTTTAATTGCATGTCATAATGAAATCTAATTTAATCTGGAGCAATCCAGCGCTGCCTAATCAAATTAATATGGTCCTCCTTTGATTTTCAGTTATCTCTCCTCCAGGCATCAGCTAGCTTTCTCAGATCTTCCTTCAGCCACAAGCCAAAGACAAGAAACAGATGTCACTTTCCCTCTCTCTCTCTCTCTCTGTTACACACACACACACACACACACACACACACACACACACACACACACACACACACACACACACACACACACACATTTTATCCTACATGGATGAAGAGAGTGATGATTTGGGAAGATAGGAAAACCAAAATAGTGTCCGTATAAGGAAATGTACCTGGAAGATCTTTCTATTGTAAGGTAAACAGCCCACAGCATTAGAGGGGGTAACCCCAACAATCACATGATCCCCTTCCCACATACCAGACAGTTCTGGCCCGGATCTGGTATCAAGCCGACACTGCTGGCTGACTTCTGGCGATGGTAAGTGGTATTTCACCCAGATATGGGCCTTGCCTGGCATAGATGGCACTGTTTATGTGATGGCATGCCATATCTGGACCCATTATGGTTTGGTTTATGTGGCCCAGGTTCATAGAAAACAGGTCCTCCCCAGTCCCGCATCAAGCCGGCACTTCTGACTGCCTGGTGTCATGGCAGGATGTATGTCAAGTAAGTAAGTAAACTGGTCCCATGTGTGGGCCACCTTTGGCAAACCTGATCTGGGCCACCGAAGGGACGTCATTCTTTGCGATATGTGGGCCATGTGTAAGCACATTGTGTGTGCCAGATCCGGGCCATACCAATTTTGCTATGTGGGTATGAGTGATCACTATGGGGAGGAAGAAGTCCCTTTAAAAGGAGCAGACTTCAAGCAGAACTAGGCTCAGGGCATGGCAGACATCTGCTGATACCAACTGGGGACATGAGCTGAAAGATAAAATTTAACTCAACTTAATTTAGTTTTATTTATACAGCACCACATCAACAGTTGCCACAAGGCTCTTTATATTGTAAGGTAAATACCTACAATAATACAGAAGCAACCCCAACAATCATTCTACCCCTATGAGCAGCACTTTGGCGACAGTGGGAAGGAAAAACTCCCTTTTAACAGGAAGAAACCTCCAACAGAACCAGGCTCAGGGAGGGGCGGGGCCATCTGCTGTGATTGGTTGGGGTGAGAGAAGGAAGACAGGATAAAGACCTGCTGTGGAAGAGAGACAGAGATTAATATGTCATGTTTCTGGGTCATTTGACCCTGTGTTTTCAGTTCCTGTGTTTGTGTTCTCTTTTGTGTTTTAGGTTCATTACTGGTCTTAAGTTTAGTCTAGTTTGAGTTTCTTCGTCCCCATACAGCTCATGACATAATAACTCATAAATAAATGCAGAGTGCTGCCTGAGCCAGTTTTAACTTTACGCTTTATCAAAAGGAGTGTGTGTGTGTGTGTCTGTGTGTGTGTGTTTCATGTCTTCTTTTCAGTAACTTCCTGTTAGAGTTTAAAGATTATTTCCTTGTGTGGCTTATTTTGCCCTTTTTCTCTTTTCCTGTCTGTGTTTCTTGTCAGATGGAGTTCAGTTGGTCCGTCTTTAGCCTGCGTGGCTTCCCACAGGCTTTGTCAGTTTTTTGTTTTGTTCCTTTTGTAGCCTCCTTCCTCTTTACCCTTTTGAGCTTCTCACCATATGATTCAAGCTTCAATAGGCTGAGACCAGGCTCAGGAGAAAGACCTTATAGTGTGTTAGTCCATAAGACATATTAAAGGTGCTCTGTGTGTGTTGCACTCAGGAGCTTAGAAGATGCATGGATTTTATTAGCCTCCGACAATAACTGTCACCCAGCATTTCATATTCAAAGTAATGTGTATAATTACAGTTTTACGAGCAGTCTCTGAATACATTTAGACAGCAATTTTATGTCTCTGTGTGATGCTGTTTCACAGATTATCAATAGTTAATATGCTCTCTGTCTTCCTATAGATACCCAGAAGGAGCAAAACCAGAGGAGGAGAGAGAGTGATAGAAATACAAGAGTTCATTTTCCCCATAGATGATCAACCATGGCAGCTTATTCTAACTTTAACCGTTCAGCCTGTACTTCATTAGGTCAGGAATAATCATTATGGTGTTTGTTAAAGGAAGCTGATGAAACGTAGGCCACTGCATTGTACTCTGTAACAAATGGCTTATTACTGCAATATTCAATGAGAACAAGAGGGCCTAGAGCTGAGAATCATCAGCCCATTCTCAGGATGTCAGATTGTTTGACATCCTATATTGTTTATATAAAAATATATAAAACTGAAGCCATACCAGCTCAGCTCGGACATCGCCCAGATTAACAAGGTCCACGTCATGTGTTGAGGAACCAGGACGCACTGATGAGAAGAGCGCTACAGGAACAAGAAGGCATCGGTGGGCAAGAGATGAAAATAAGCCACTGTTGGAATGTTGCTATGCAAGTAGCCCCAGCGGAAGTGGTTACATGAATATGATTAAAGACCTATGGAATCTTTGATTTCCAACATCCAGACTGACAGTGAAACAACTAGTAGCTCAGTGTTCCAACACGCGGAAGAAGGATCTGCTCTCACAGCTACAGACTGATGAATGAGACTGAATCTCATTCATGCGATGTGAATGGAGTACTATGGACAATACCTACAGCCACCATTACCGAGACTAACCAGCTGATGTACACCACAGCAGCAGTGATCAGTGAGATGCTTGGCTACAAGAACACCATAAGGAGCAGTACCCTCCATGGACAAGGAGGCCAAAATCCAAGGCAGCACGGAGGGAGGTTAGCCAACTGTCAGAGCTGCAGAAAGGTGCAATGAAGAAGGTGCCTAAGAAGTACAGCAAGCTGTCCATACCTGAGGCCTTGGAAACTGCCAAGCAACAACTCACAGCCTTGGCCAGCCGCTTGAAGAGGTACACTAGAGAGATAGAAGGCAGGAGAATAAACCAGCTGTTCTCCACAGAACCAGCCAAGGTGTACTCTCAGTGGCAAGGGAACAATATGATAACAGCACCATCAAGGATGGAGACGGAACTATACTGGAAGAGCATATGGGAGAAGGACGCAACCCATAACAGCAACACTTATTGGCTAGTGGATCTAAGAGCAGACCACAGCAACTTCCCTGAACAGGATCCAGAAACCATCACAGTGGCAGACATCCAAGAAAAGGTCTCCAGTATGAAGAGTTGGACAGCACCAGGCCCCGACATGGTTCACGCTAGGGCTGCTCGATTATGGCAAAAATGATAATCACAATTATTTTCACTGAAATTGAGATCTCGATTATTTGACGATATTTATTTAACCCTTTAAGACCTACTATAGAACCAAGTCCGCCAGAGCTTATATTATTTTTTACATGTTGTAGTGCCATTTGTGGGAGCATTTGAAGTTGCTATACATCAATACAACTGTTATAGCCCATATTTTAATAATATGTATGCATTAAGTCCATAGTAACTACATTAATCGCAAACAAGTGCAATAAACTACAAAAAAATTGAAAATCGTTTTTGTTTTTTTTACATATATTTCTACTTGGAGAAATTTAAGAGGCTTACATGAGCGGGACACAGAAAGGAATTGGCAAGAATACCAGAGGCGCAAAACACCAGCTACTGGTAGACAGAACAATCAGCCGAGACTGCAAGACCAGACTGACCAACCTGTGCACTGCCTGGATTGATTACAAGAAGGCCTATGACTCAATGCCCCACAGCTGGATACTGGAATGCCTAGAATTGTACAAGATCAATGGGACCCTAAGAGCCTTCATCAGGAACTCAATGGGGATGTGGCGCACAACACTAGAGGCCAACTCCAAGCCCATAGCACAAGTCACCATCAAGTGCGGGATCGGATACCGACTACGGAACGGAGCAGTTGTCAGCCACCTCCTGATTGTGGATGACATCAAGCTGTATGCCAAGAGTGAACGAGACATCGATTCACTGATCCACACTACCAGGCTATACAGCAATGACATTGGAATGTCGTTCGGACTGGAGAAGTGTAGTCGGATGGTAACAAAGAGAGGGAAGGTAGTCAGAACTGAGGGGATTGAACTACCAGAAGGCAACATTGCAGACATAGAGGACAGTTACAAGTACCTGGGGATCCCGCAGGCGACTGGGAACCATGAAGAGGCCGCTAGAAAAGCTGCAACCACCAAGTACCTACAGAGGGTCAGGCAAGTCCTGAGGAGTCAGCTGAATGGTAAGAACAAGATCCAGGCCATCAACACGTACGCCCTGCCCGTGATCAGGTACCCTGCTGGGGTAATAGGCTGGCCAAAGGAGGAGATAGAAGCCACTGACATCAAGACAAGAAAGCTCCTTACCATGCATGGAGGGTTTCACCCCAAGTCCAGCACCCTGAGGCTGTACGCTAAGCGGAAGGAAGGGGGCCGGGGACTGGTGAGTGTCAGCACCACAGTCCAGGATGAGACAACGAACATCCAAGAATACATTGGGAAGATGGCCCCAACTGACCGAGTGCTCAGTGAATGCCTCAGGCAGCAGAAACCCAAGAAAGAGGAGGGAGACGAGGAACCATCATGGAAGGACAGGCCCCTGCACGGTATGTACCACCGGCAGATAGAGGAGGTGGCTGATATCCAGAAATCCTACCAATGGCTGGACAAACTTGGACTGAAAGACAGCACAGAGGCACTAATCATGGCAGCACAAGAACAAGCTCTGAGCACAAGATCCATAGAGGCTGGGGTCTATCACACCAGGCAAGACCCCAGGTGCAGGCTGTGTAAAGATGCCCCAGAGACAATCCAGCACATAACAGCAGGATGCAAGATGCTAGCAGGCAAGGCATACATGGAACGCCATAACCAAGTGGCCGGCATAGTATACAGGAACATTTGTGCCGAGTATAACCTGGAAGTCCCGAGGTCAAAATGGGAGATGCCCCCAAGGGTGGTGGAGAATGACCGAGCTAAGATCCCGTGGGACTTCCAGATACAGACGGACAAAATGGTGGTGGCTAACCAACCGGACATAGTGGTGGTGGACAAACAGAAGAAGACGGCCGTAGTGATCGATGTAGCGGTTCCGAATGACAGCAATATCAGGAAGAAGGAACACGAGAAGCTGGAGAAATACCAAGGGCTCAGAGAAGAGCTCGAGAGGATGTGGAGGGTGAAGGTAACGGTGGTCCCCGTGGTAATCGGAGCACTAGGTGCAGTGACTCCCAAGCTAGGCGAGTGGCTCCAGCAGATCCCGGGAACAACATCGGAGATCTCTGTCCAGAAGAGCGCAGTCCTGGGAACAGCTAAGATACTGCGCAGGACCCTCAAGCTCCCAGGCCTCTGGTAGAGGACCCGAGCTTGAAGGATAAACCGCCCGCAGGGGCGTGCTGGGTGTATATATATATATATATATATATATATATATATATATATATATATATATATATATATATATATATGTATATATATATATATATATATATATATATATATATATATATATATTCTGTCTCTCCTGTTATTTCTAAGGTATGTTTTTTATAAGTTTGTTATATGGCGGGCCATAATCATCCATTCTGTAATTAATTATAGCAACATGTCAGAAAATATGTTTATTCCTGATCTTGTCTGGGCAAAGCCTGCCATCTAGTGGGTTGACAGGGTAGCGCCATGTTAGAGCGCAAGCAGTGGTTTTCTCCCAGTGCTCGACAGGGAAGGTCCATTTCTCTGTGTCTCTGTAATTTCCTGCATCTGGTGCGCTTGAAAAGGCATAATCTGTAAGTGTGGCAACACGGTTTATTGTTCCCACTTATTAGTACCTTGTTCAGCAAAGTAATGAGTTCTTGTGTATTTAGCGAGTTTGTTACATTACTAGCACAAGCTAGCTGTTAGCCCTTTGTTTAGCCTGCTAGCATGAAACATACCAGCATGTGGTGTTAGCTGTATCTCTTGAAATGCTACACGGGTGTAGTGTTGATACTGAGATTGTGTAGTGACTGTTTACATAAGTCAACAATATTTAATGTAATCTTTGTGTGTTTGTATGGAGAGTGAATACACTGTATTCTGTTTCTGTTAATACAGTTTTACAAAAAGAAAAATAAGGATCAGTAAAGCTCTGAAGAATGCCACACGGTCTCCTGAGTGTTTACTGAAGCCATTTAATGTTTAGCTCTCTGCATAAGCTGGATAGAGACATTCAGCTGAGGGCAGAAGATATACATATATATTAGGGGTGCAACGATACTCGTATGGATATTGAACCGTTCGATACAGAGCTTTCGGTTCGGTACGCATATGTATCGAACAATACAAAATTTTTAATTTATTTGATCAACTTTCCTTCTGACGATGCTGTCTGTGTTGAGCGCTCAGTGGATCTGCGCTCGACAGTGCAGCTTAGGCGGAGTAGTCAAACGCAGATTCACTGAGCGCAGGGCAAGCTAGCGAGACAGAAGCTAAGCTCGTTGCAACATGGCAAATTGAACCTCCCCCACCCTCATTCAGATCTGGCGTTTGGAACTATTTTGGTCCTCATGTGACGTATGACCCTGAAGGTAAGCGCGTCATGGACTAAAGTAAAACAGTATGTCGGATGTGCCACGCAATGCTCAATTGGTGGGAACTAGTGCGTTAGCGCAGTTAGCTTGTTAACGTGTTGACGCCGTCCAGCCCCACGCACGGGGCGACCCCCAGTAACTTGCTAACGGAGATTTGCCGTGTTGTGGCGTTAACGTCATTTCAGATTAAGGCTGACAGCACTAGTGGGAACACAACGAATATGACTGCACATTTACGCCGACATCATCCTCGTGCAAAGACAAGTGGAAGCAGACAAAAACAACAAGCATGCATGCTACAAACTTTACCCGAGTCATTTAGACAGCCGTTAGCACCTGATTCTCCTTATGGGGACCTGATATGTTTAATATGCTGCTGAGAATATAGCCCAGAAGAAGCGTATAGTATAGCTTTTATTTTGGAAAGAGCCATTTCTCTGTAATAAACTCTCTTTTCCAAAGATGAGTGATTCCTCAATCAGATAGATTTATTTTTTATGATATTGTTGTTTCAGCAACATTAAATTTAAAAACTGTACTTTTGAGTTAAAATATATATTTATAATTTTAATAAATGACAAATTAAAAAGGCATGAACATTTTTTTGTATCGAAAAAATATCAAACCGTAACACCAAAGTATCGAACCGAACCGTGAATTTTGTGTATCGTTGCACCCCTAATATATATATATATATATATATATATATATATATATATATATATATATATATATATATATATATATATATATATATAATGTATATGGTAGTAAGGGGATACCACAGCACAGCAGTGTAGCTCCTGAATGAATTCAAAACTAGTGTGTTACATTATTTACCGTTGAGCGGTAAATAATGTAACACACTGTCCTCAGTTTGACAGCTTTAGGTTGGATCAATATTTTTCTGTATTAGAGGGCCAATAAACCACTATCATCCAGCAAAACTAAGATATTCACTGAGCACTAATTAACTCTAATTGCTTAGTGATTTTCTCGCTAAGTGAAATTTGAGCTTTCCTGTTTATATATAGAGAGATTCTTTCCTCCCCTTGTTTTGCATGCACAGGTTTTTAAAGAGTGTCCTTAGAGGCCTTGAATGCTCAAAATGTCGTTCATCTAGAACTGCAGCATGCAGGATATGTTGTATAGTGACACACAGAAATAAAAACAGTCATTTTTAAATAAAATGTTGAGCAATTGAATTAAAAATTAAAGACAGAAGAAGAGTGTGGAGCAAAAAGGAAGTTGGGCTAAGCAAGTCGGATGGAAAATAGTGGAGGCAGACAATTACAGGGAAAAGGAAAGAACAAGCATGAGCTCGGAGTAAGATGATCCTGATGGGAGGCTCGACAGTCTGCATAATAAAGCATGCTAAGTGCAAGACACCAGATTTACAGGGTCTTTTCCCCCAACTGAATGTGCCATCATTTTTCCTCCCAAAACGTTAATGTTGCACAGGACTGCCAAAAATACATCACAATGCTAATTTAAGGGTCCACAATAGAGGAACCCCTCCATTGTTCTCTCAAGGGGCTCAAAATATCTTGAAATCCTGGAACTTTGCATTAACATGTGGAAGAGTTGTTGCTGTGCCTCCCACAATGGGAGTCCAACATAAAACTCACCACAAACAAATGTGTGTGTCTCTGCATAACCAGCAGTGCTGTCCAGCCTTCACCTGACAATGACTTGAAAAACATCTTAATATACATAACCTTTCACCTTTGTGCCAGAGTATAGATTTGTTTCACTCTACTAAGTTACTCTTACAGTAACTATTACTCTACTACTGGTGTCTCCTGATGATTACTGTACAGTAATGCCACTGTTTTGCACATGTCTCAACTCTGTATATTTTTATATATTTTATTTATTGTTTACTCTATTTAATTTGTAAAATATGTGTACACACACACACACACACACACACACACACACACACACACACACACACACGTAGAAAAATATTTAGTATACACATCCAGAAATGCATATACTATTATATATTGTACATATATTTATTAGTTTCAGATGTAGCCATTCTTGTATTTTGCCTGTTTACATTATTGTATTTTGCACAACTCTGTTGCTTGTGAAGCTCGCACACAAGAATTTCACTCACATGTGCTGTACCAATGTACCTGCACATGTGATGTGACAATAAAAGTGATTTGATTTGATTTGATTTGATGCCATTGCAGTTTTCCTTTGCAGCATTACTCTAACATAGAACAAGCTCACCAAAGTGAGATTCATGGAAAATTAATGTACATAGTTTATGTATAATTTATATTAAGAAAAAGATAATTGTACAAATCACAGTGAAGGCCAAACGAGTTAGAGACAGTCGTATTGGAGTCTTTATTCTCAGCTGGAGGGAGAAATCACCGTCATTAAAGAGTTCAAACCTGGAGCAAAGAGTAATTGCAACTGATAATGAATAGATGTATTTATTTTTACTTGCATATTTGCAGGTCGTGAGGGAGGATACTGGGTGGCTCTGCTGCACCCATACATGACTTAGAGCTTCAGTTTCCAACTCTGGCAGAACTTCACCAGCATTTTGAGACAAGCTTAGCACACTGAGTCCAAACGCGTCATTTTCCTCACTTCTATTGTAGGTGCAGATGTTCGGAGCTGATCCACAAGGTGGCGATGCTTGTTGCAAATGGCGGTCTCTGAACCAGATGGTGAACACTGAAGTCATGACCTGGAGAAGGAGCTCTATCAGGGTTGGTTAACCTGTGGGACTCAGCTGACATGTACTGGACAGCATTTTTGAAATGAATCTAAACTTCATTAAGGTTCATAGATTTAGATGTCTTTCCCCTTGCAATGAGCTTTTATCCACAGAAGCATGTGTACAAGAAAATTATGTTCAAACTATTGCCTGTACACATGCTTCAAACTATCCATTTTCTGCACCTTATTTGGATCTGGGTCAAAAACCATCCAAGAGACATCTCCTGTGTCTCTTAGATCTGCCCCAGGTTCTTCACCCAAGACGCCTCATCTTGGAGCCATCGAGGAAGCGTCCTACTCAGGACCCAGAACCACCTTAACTGACTCTTTCAGTAGGGAAGAATGGCAGCTCTTCTTTCAGTTCCTACAAAATAACTGAACTTCTCACTGCTAAGGAAGAGACTCCCTGCTTCATCTCCCAATCCTTTCTCACTTCACTTATGATCAAGATCTCTAGATACTCGAACCCTCCACTTGGGGCAGCAGGTCGACCGATTCTATTGAGGCTGTGGATGGTTTCAGACTTGGAGGTGCTAATTCTTTTTTCTTTTCTCTCCTCTTCTCCTCCCTCACTCTTCTCCTCCCCTCAGCAGGAGGAGACACAGTAATGACTATAATTAATAATGGAAATAAATGCAGGCTTTTACCACTCACTAGGAATTCACTCTTATTGGGTCTTATTTTTTCTGTCCAACTGTGCCTCTGTGCATGGAGTGATTAAAGACACACACACACACACACAGACACACACACAAACACACGCACACACACACACACACACACACACACATGCACGCACTTGCTTAAAGTCTGCGACATGTGGGAGTATAAATAAAAGAAACGTGTATTGTTGGTCGTACTGAAATGTTCCGTTTCATCATGAGTGCTAGCTGAGCTTCAAAGATTTACTCATTATTTTTATATACAGAATTTGGTACATGAAGAACAACCAGGCATCACCAATCAAATCAAAATATCAAAATATTATTGATACAGTTGTATGGTTTGTATGGTTTTTCTTTGATTTTGTAAATCAAAATGTTGCATAGACCGATGTGGTAACTAATAATAATAATAATAATAATAATAAGTAGTAGTAGAAAAATTACCATATTGTTATGCACAAGCCTTAAATAGCTGGTGAGGGTGTGATGTCCCTCTCCAGCCTCGAATGCTGGCAGTGCTACATGTTTGCACTGCCATCTGTTGGTAGTTTATCCACAGACAATCTGTCACATTGGACTTCACTAAGACACATCTCAGAAAGACTCTCCAGCTCAGGTCTCGTGAGGTTCTTTACAAACCTTCAGTACAGTGCATATTTGAATTTAAGCTTTAAAACCAGGGAGTGAGTATAGAGTGTGTAAAACTGCAGATTACGACTATTTGAAAATTTTTTTTCTATTTTTATGTGGATGGTTTTTTTTCATAAACTGAATTAGAAATCCATGAAAAACTATTTTTTATTTAAATAGTAGCAAATCAAAATAACAGTTACCGAAAAAACAGTCATATGACTTGTTGTGATATTTTGATACCACGGTTAGCATTTACAGGATATTGTTTTATACAGGAAAACTGTTACTCAATAAGGCCCATCTACTAGTTGTTTTTCTCTTTCTCTGTGACCCAAGAATTAATGTGTAAGACTCACAAGCTGGTACCCCAAGGTCGAAAACACCACAGAGACGAGACCACTTCCTTACTCCCATCCTCCCTTCTTTATCTCTTAGAAAAAGGCTCGTTAAAGGCCAGGTGGTTTGTTTCAGAATTCACTAATGAAAGAACTCTGTATTTTATGTCTAGGAGTGTATTTTGCTGGGATGATCATAAATTGTAGCTGAACTGATAAACTACACAAGGGATACTTTGCTCAGAAGGCAGGAAGACGTTTCCTTATTTAGTCTGTACCGGTTTGAACTGGGAAAGCTGACACACGAACCTTTTTTTCTCTATATAAACTGCTGTGTACCAAATAAACCTTTGAGTTGATTCTGGGAAAGCAATCTTAACAGTCTCTGTATCACTTTGTTCTCCTAACTGCTCCCGATATCGTAACTAACCCAGCTGAACGGCATACCTGAGTGTTACTTTGAATAATTAGGAGTCTTATAAGGAAAGGACAAAACTCTGCTTATCGCTCACGCCACGGAGGAAACCCGGGACGGCAATTTCCTTCATGACTCCCTATAAGCAACAAGGCTCAGGGAGGAGCGACTAAATTTGTCACAATTATCTCATCAGTAGAAGATGAGCAGAAAAAGAAGCTCTGTTTTCTGTTGTCTACTTTCCAGATCGGGACGTTGACCCTAAACAGGACGGTGTGTACACTCAAGTTTTAAAGTGGATTCAGCAGGTGGGGGAACCTGAAAATGGAAAGAATTATAATTCACAATAATTTCTACTGAAAGCTCCAGTGGGTTTTCCTACAGTACAGGCTGTGATCAGCTGATCTGAATCCATCACAGTGCAGCAAACTAACCTGCACTAGTTTTTCCATGCAGCCTTTAAATAACACAGTTAGCCTAACTCAGTTTGTTTTGCAGCAGGTTTCACAATATGAAAAAAAACACAATGTAACATGTACATAATGTTCAAACCCAATATGTGATTTAAAAACAAGAAACCTTCGATGTGCTTAAATTTACACTTTATCAAACATCACTGAGCAGTCCGTACCTTTAAATCTAAGCTCTCCCTCTCAGCTCAGTGTTGGGAAGGTTACTTTTAAAATGTATTCCACTACAGATTACAGATTACATGCCCCAAAATGTATTTTGTAACGTATTCCGTTATGTTACTCAATGAGAGTAATGTATTCTGAATACTTTGGATTACTTAATATATTATCGTGCTTTTTACAACTACATGAATGTCCCATTGCTGTGTGATTTATTACTATTACTGAAGGTTACTCTCCACACCAACACCAACTAGATGTTTAAATCTTAATATAAATGAGTAACAGTAGGTGGACATTAGGTAAGGCTGCACTTTTTGCAGTGATCTCATACAGAAAACTATTCCACACGTATATAAAACAGGTCCGCGGCTCCGAGCCGTAGTAAAGGGACCTCTGGCTGATACGTCGGGTTCGTGTTGGGCTCGTAGCTGAAAACTAGCTTTACTTTGTTGTCTGGGTCAACTTTGCTAGCGAGAGACAGAGAGAGGCGTTGAAAGACTGCTCCAACCAAACTTATTGTTTCAGAGGAAAAAACTATGCCTGTAACACTCTGCCTATTTCCTTCATATTAAATAATTTTTGAGCCTCTTAATGAGTGTTTTGTTTGGATTTCCACCAGCGTGGAATTACCAAAAATAGAGAGGGCATAGCCTCATCATAGGGCGAAGGCGAGGTGGTATGGGCCAAGCTGGATCATACGGCGGTGCCACAACCAAAGGAACAGACGAGGCAGGACCAGATAGCAGCGTGGCAGCTGCAGGCGACGGTGTGGAAACCGCAGGTGAAGGAGCACGTGGTGGCCGAACGGACTCATCAAAGCCGACTGAACGGGCCCCTCGGACCCTCCAGCGGAGACCCGCACAGATGGTGGCTGAATCAATGAGTGGGCTGACAGCTGAGCAAAAGGCAACTGAGTGATGGACTGAGCAGGCAGTTGAACTAATGGCTGTGCTAGCAGCAACACAGGAGACTGAGCTAGCGGCAACTGAACAGGGGACCGAGTTATGGATTGCACTGGCGGCCAAACTAAAGGTTGAGCTGTGCACTGATTAGCAGACTGGGCTAGTGGCAACACAAGTGGCTTCATAGCAGGTCAAGCTAATGACTGAAGTGAAGGTTGAGGTGAAAATGGAGTTTCTGGCCTGGCAGCTGACTGGGCTAAGAGTAGTGACGGAAGAAAAAGTTCCGAAACAACTGTTTCAGTGAGTTTTCCCTCTTTCCCTGAATGAGCCAATGCAGGTGAAGAAGTATCCTTAATATTTTTAGTCCCTAAAATCACAGTCCTAGTCATAATAACTCCAGGCTCAGAAGCAACAAAGTGAACAAAGTCATGCACACTGATTGTGGGCTCAGAAAGAAGGTCTTTGAAGCAACAGACATGGGTGAGGCAGAAAAACCACCGTTATCCTCAGCGGCAACACAAAAAACAGTCCCAGGAAAAATAGTCCTAGTGTCAGACATGGCAGAAAAAGTGTCCTTTTCACACAGCCGGTTGTTTAGATGTCCCAAAGACTGGCTGCGAGGTGACGCGCCGTTGGCGCGGCTGCCGTTTCCTTCTCGGAGACGGCTCAGATGGGCCGGGTAACTCCACATCCAGTGGTTTGGACAACATATCCTCCGTCGAACCGAGCAGGCGAGCTGTAGCGGCTGGGGTGTGGGAGCTCATGGAGGATAAAATCCTGTATGAGCGGGTGCAGTGAGTCCAGTATCCAGGGGTGACCGGAAATTAGTTGCTGTAGCCTGGCTTCCACAGTGCAGAGAAATCCCTCTCCCTCATGTTCTAGCCATAGGTTAACCAACCTTGAAGCAGGTAGTCCTCCCAAAGCTTCTTGGGTGGGGCATTGTAACTCCCTTTTAATAGGGGTTGGACCGGGCACTCTGACACGCCTGCAATTAGTACAGAATGCTGCGGCATGGTTTTTATCTGGTAAAAAGAAAATTTGAGCACATTACTCCGGTTCTGGCCTCCCTGCACTGGCTTCCAATTGAATTTAGGATTGATTTTAAAGTTCTTTTATTGGTTTTTAAATCTTTAAATGGCCTGGCACCTGCGTATCTGTCTGATTTGCTGAAGCCCTATGTCCCCACTCGTTCGCTCCGGTCAGCTGAGCAGCTGTTGCTCTCAGTCCCCAAATCACGGTTGAAACTGAGAGGAGACCGAGCGTTCTCTATCGTGGCGCCTAAGCTTTGGAATAATCTTCCTCTTCACATTAGGCGATCGACATCAGTGATGGTTTTTAAATCCAGATTGAAATTCATTTTTATTCACTGGCTTTTGATTCAGTGGTTGACTGACTTGTATTTTATTGTTTTCACTATGTTTATTATTTTATCGTATTTATTATTCTTATGGTATCTATTATGTTTCTGTTGTTCAGCACTTTGGTCAGCCTTGTGTGTTTTTAAAGTGCTATATAAATAAACGATGATGATGATGATGATGATGATGAAGTACTCTTTAAAATACCAGAATAGGGAGGATAGAGCAGGTTTAAGTTTATTAGATTGATCAGTTTTGCTGAACTATGAAATATTTTGGGTGCAGTGTGTTTTTTTGCATACACGTATAACAGGATAGCTTTAGTGTTGTTGTTTATTTAAACTTGAGTATGAACTTATACAAAAGCAGCAAGATATTAAAAAACTGTTTTATCGATTAAAAAACTCTATAGCGGATTAAATATCGGTATCGGCAGATATCCAAATTTATGATATCGGTATCGGACATAAAAAAGTGGTATCATGCCATCTCTAGTCTGTACTGTCATGGCTAACGGGGATGAGCCGTGTGGAGGAATTAAAAGAGGATCCAAGCGCAGGCACTCACTGTTTGCTGAGGTGGTTTATTGTAAAATAAAGCACAAGGTGAAAAAATGTACAAACAGAACTAAACTACTAAAGAGCAAACGTGAAAATGAACATGAAGGAGGCTGAGCAGAGGCAGATGATGATTGCCAGCAGGGTGAACACACAGTAGATTCACAGACAGACCAGCGACCAGCATACGAGTAGACGCGTCTTAAATACACACAGAGGAACACAGCTGGAAGTAACTGACAAGACGAGACAGGGGAAGCAAAACTGAATACACTCACATGAGACACGGACCTTCACAATAAAACAGGAACAAGACAAGAAACAACTACATAAAGATGCAGACTTGACACTGAACTAAACCTACAGTAAACACGAGAGCACAAGAACCAAACCTAAGAACTAAACCCTTAACCAGAATAAACTGAAACATAGAATCGTAATAATAATAATCAACAAAGCACAACAAGAGAATCAGAATACAATCCATAATGCAAAATCAAACCAAAACATGAGAACTCAAAATGCTGGGTCAAAATGACCCAGAACCGTGACAGAGGTTGCACAGTCACAACTTAGCGATACATATTTGTACTTAGTTATGCTGCAGTAGATCTAGGCCAGAGGTGGGAAGTAACTAAGGGAGGGTTCAGGGTCACCTGGTCCAGGCCTAACTATATGCTTTAGCAAAAAGGAAAGTTTGAAGCCTAATCTTGAAAGTAGAGATAGTGTCTGTCTCCCGAATCCAAACTGGAAGCTGGTTCCACAGAAGAGGGGCCTGAAAACTGAAGGCTCTGCCTCCCATTCTACTTTTAAATACTCTAGGAACAACAAGTAGGCCTGCAGAGCAAGAGCGAAGTGCTCTAATAGGCTGATATGGTACTACAAGGTCATTAAGATAAGATGGGGCCTGATTATTTAAGACCTTGTATGTGAGGAGCAGGATTTTGAATTCTGGATTTAACAGGAAGCCAAAACAGGAGAAATCTGCTCTCTCTTTCTAGTCCCTGTCAGGACTCTTGCTGCAGCATTTTGGATTAGCTGAAGGCTTTTCAGGGAGTTTTTAGGACTTCCTGATAATAATGAATTACAGTCGTCCAGCCTGGAAGTAATAAATGCATGAACTAGTTTTTCAGCACAAGCAGACGGGATGGAAGGAGAATTATGAGTTTTCCAGATATATTATTTAAGATATGAGACGATTCTTCATTTTGAAGTTCAAGTGCTGATGGTGCAAAGCGCTGCTTTAAACATACTGACCCAAACCTCCCACAGGTTCTCTGTGAGTCTGAGAATCTCTGAGCACATTTGATTTACGCCATTTTCAAACCAGACACTGAGTACTCCTGTCCTACATCCTAGAAGGTACCACCATTATCAGTACAGACATACCTCATCACAGGATGACGGTGATCACTCACAACATCTTCATATTGATTTGAAACTGGCCCATTCTCTACCAGCAACACACACAGCATAACAAACACCAGGTTTCCACCGTGAAGAGGGCCCAGGTTCTTCTTTGAGCTTGTCATCGATTTGCATGTAGGGCGGTATGCTTTGTAATGCAGGAGTGTTACCACTAGATGGTGGGAGAAGTATAGAAATAGAAGTGCATCTTACCCCTGCTCTGCTAAAAATACAGCATATAAAAAAGGGGAAAGAAATCATACAAAGTTTGTATTAAATCATGTTGTAAAATAGGGAACAGCTGTATCAACATTTATTGTGTGACCCTGCAGAGACTAGAGTTTCTTCCTCTCCTCTTGTTCTGCCCACACTCTCATCCACAATCACTGCAACAGTTTCCTCAGGTAACCTCGTATGCATATTTCTGCTGCCTGCTCAGTCACTCAGCCCAGTCTGTCTTTGTTTGAGTTCAGCTGAGGTTCCTCCTCTTTCATTGGTTCTCATCTTATCAGCTTAAATCATGTAAAGAAAGAAGGTTAGCTCAGTAGCTTGTAACAGGACCCTCAGTAAATATTAGAAATTCTCATAATGGGAGCTTTTCCACTTTTAACAGAGAACCAACTATTTTTGATCCCTTGAACTCCTCTCTGGTCACAACTGCTAATACATCACTATGTAACTTTACAAACACTTTGTTTTATGAAAGTAATAAATAATAACAAACTAATCACTAACAACTAGCCAGTAAGTAACCCTCAAAGACTCTCTGGTCTGTACACATTAAAGCCACCCTGACTCTAGCTGCTGATGCATCCCTGCAGTTTAAAACTTGAGTTTAAAGTCACATGCTTTGTAATGTGCATCCTGTGTGAGGATGTGAGCATCTTATGTGATAACAGTCAGCCAGTCAAATCATTTATTCAGAGCATGTTTGAAAACAGAAACTTCCACGAGGAGACAAGATGCAGAACTTTGAAGCAGTATAAGAAAAAGATGAAGCTGGTTTTGTAAGATGAAGGAACAAAGGAAACGGGCCAAACTCAAAAGCTCCTTTATATTTTTGAGCATTTTATTTAACATGAAAAAATAACTTTTTTTTGAGTATTCTCCATATCATTGTGAATATAAAGAATAACTGTATACAGACATTGATGCAACTATAAAATTGTGTAATACATTGAAGTAATACATGTGGAACATTATGATATTTTGGACTTTTGTTTGAGGACATTTTCTTAAATTCCCAAGATACGATACTCCCAACCAGACCACCTCTGACCTGCTCGGTCTCTCTGACCCAGTCAGTCCTCTCAGATCATCTGATGCAAATGTTTGAACTGTCTCTGGATCAGATCTCAGTGAGCTGACGGTGCTTTACTTACTGTGGTCCTGTTCTTTGGAACAAGCTGCCTGCTGACCTGAGGTCAGCTACAGCTACAGTGTTTGTCCAGACTGAAAGCCTTTTATTTTTATGAGCCTACGTGCAGAAGCTCAGTGTTTGTGTGCATGTGAATATGCTTGTGTACTCGACTTTGCTCTTTTCATTGTAAACACATACGTTTTGATGTTTTCTTCTTCCACATTAAGCACATTGAGTTTAATCTGCTACATAAATAAAACTGTACATGTCATGGTCCTGGGTCGGTGACCCAGCGCTTTTAGTTATCATTTTCTAGTTTATGATGATGATGATTATTATTGTTTGAGTTCTGTGTGTTATATTTGGTCTGCCTTTGAGTCTGTCTCTGTCTATGGTGTCACCCCATCTGTTTGTGAATCTGTCTGTTTAGTTCAATGTCTTGTCTGGTTCCATGTGTCTGAGTTTCCTGTTTTATTGTGAAGGTTTGTGTCATATGTGAGTGTGCTCAGTCTCGTCAGCTGTGATTTCTCCCAGGTGTGTTCCCCTCCTGTCTCTCATCCCTTGATTACTGCCATCTGTGTATTTAAGCCCTGTGTTTCTCTGTGTCAGTGTCGCGTCGTACCCTCAACTAGCTGTGTGTTCTGCTTCTATGTTCCCAGTGTTTGGTCTCCTGCTCCAGTTTAGTGTTTCTTTCCAGTGTTTCAGTCCTTGGTTCCTCTGTTCTGACTTTTGGTTTTCTTTTGGTGAGTTTAGTTTGTACGAGGTTTTTCCCAGCAATAAAGCTGCGCCTTAAGTTTCACTTCCGTGTCTGAGTTCTGCATTTTGGGTCCACCACTCCTGCTTGCCTGCCACACAGCGATTCATGACAGAACGACGTGACCAGTAATGGATCCAGCGGACTCACCGTGGAAGCGCAGCTCCCGTTTTGACGGGACTCGGCTAGCGCTTGGAGGGCCTCCGTGCTGCCGCTCCTCACTAGCTGCTTACCCTTCGGTCCACTCACCTGCTTCCTCTCCGCGGACGCCCAGGTCTCGCAGAAAACGCTCCAGCCGGTCCCGGGAGGATTACTACGAGCCTGCAAGCAATCAGCTCACGCCTGCACAAGCCTTCTACAAGATGTTAGGGATTATTATCGTGCCGCCCGACTCACCCAGCGTTTCCACTTCACAGCAGGAGCCTGGGACTCTTCTCGACCAACCGCCTAGGGTGAGTGACAAAGTCCCCCTACATTCGCCTTCTGTGTCGAGGGATAAACGTACCGTTTCCCCCAAGGCCGCTAACGTCGGCTTCATGAACTCTAGATCTTCTGTTCCTCCTGTTCCCGAAAATGACAGTATTCATTTTGAGAGCGATCGTTTCCACTTTGGTTCAAAAGACTGTGCTTCTGATGCTCCTTCGGACCCAGGAGTTAAGACTGTTTCATCTGGAACTGTTTATTCTGGAGCTATGTTTATTCAGTCAGCTGCCCGTCCGCTTTCAGCTCAGTCCCCTGCTCAGCAGCCGTCTGTAGCTCAGTCTCCAGTGTCACCTGCTCAGCAGCCACCTGTAGCTCAGTGTCCTGTGTTTCCTGCTCAGAAGCCGCCTGTAGCCCAGACACCAACTCCACCACCACCATTTTCGTCCCAAGCTCTGTTAGCCGCCCGGCCCGAAGCTCTGTTAGCCGCCCGGCCCGAAGCTCTGTTAGCCGCCCGGCCCGAGGCTCAGTCGCCACCTCCACCACATTCAGCCTCGCTTCCCATAGCACAGTCACATCCACAGCCTGACTTACTACAAACCTTATTTCAATCCTTAGCTCAGTCAATAGCTCAGTTGGTAGAGGAATCATCAGCCTTATCGTCAGCTCGGTTTCAAACTTCACAACCATCATTTTCCCGACCTTTTCCTCAGTTGCCCTCAGCTCAGCCACCTATACAGCCATCATCTTCACCTACACCTCCGGTACAGCAAGCTATGTCTATCCAACCCTTACAGAACTGTCCCACAACCTTGAATTCTAATCAGAGAGACAAACCAAACAATATTGTTATCAGTCCTCAAAAGCTGGCCAGCTCTGAGACTGAGATTCACTCCAGGGCCTCCCCAGAGGCTGGGTTTCAGCCCCCAGCAGACTCTGGACCCCTGGCGGTTAAGAAGCCAGCTGAGGACCGCACCCGGCCGTTGCTGCCTGAGCAGACTCAATGCTCTGAGCAGCTGCAGTCTGCCATGTGTTTGCCAGAGGCCCGTGTGCCTGCTGGTCCTGTTGCGTTCCTGCCAGAGGCCCCCGCGCCTGCTGGTCCTGTTGCGTTCCTGCCAGAGGCCCCCGCGCCTGCTGGTCCTGTTGCGTTCCTGCCAGAGGCCCCCGCACCTGCTGGTTCTGTTGCGTTCCTGCCAGGGGCTCCAGTGCCCACTGGTTCTGAGACTGTTTTTGCTGGGGGGCCCGAGGAGCCCGTCCAGCCTCCAGCTGCTCCACCAGCAGCCTCATCCGCGCTTGCAGCAGCGGTTTCATCCATGCCGCCACCTGCTGCAGCGCCTCCGTCTGCATCCTCGTCATCCCCGTCTGGTCCAGCCTCTGCATCCTCGTCATCCCCGTCTGGTCCAGCCTCGTCTGGTCCAGCCTCGTCTGGTCCAGCCTCGTCTGGTCCAGCCTCGTCTGGTCCAGCCTCGTCTGGTCCTGTGCCCACCAGGCCATGGCCAGCACGCCTGGGACTGGAGGGCCGCCGCTGCCTTCCGCGCGGTCGGCCTCCTGAACTGCTCCGTCGTCTCCTTCGCCGCCGCCGTTGCCTTGCGCACGGCCGGCCCCCGGAACTGTTTGCCCGTCGTCGCAGTTGCCGTCCGCACGGTCGGCCCCCGGAACTGAACCGTTTTGGCCTCCTGCGCTGTCGGCCTCCGGGTCGGCCCCCTGAACTTGACCTTCTGGGTCTTTCTGGGCTCTGTCCCTCCTTCCTGGTCCCCCGCCGCCCGCCCTGGTGGGGTTGTTTTCTGTTTTTGGCTGTTTTTTGTGCTTCTGTTGGGCGGTCTGGAGCCCGCCCTTGAGGGGGGGGTACTGTCATGGTCCTGGGTCGGTGACCCAGCGCTTTTAGTTATCATTTTCTAGTTTATGATGATGATGATTATTATTGTTTGAGTTCTGTGTGTTATATTTGGTCTGCCTTTGAGTCTGTCTCTGTCTATGGTGTCACCCCATCTGTTTGTGAATCTGTCTGTTTAGTTCAATGTCTTGTCTGGTTCCATGTGTCTGAGTTTCCTGTTTTATTGTGAAGGTTTGTGTCATATGTGAGTGTGCTCAGTCTCGTCAGCTGTGATTTCTCCCAGGTGTGTTCCCCTCCTGTCTCTCATCCCTTGATTACTGCCATCTGTGTATTTAAGCCCTGTGTTTCTCTGTGTCAGTGTCGCGTCGTACCCTCAACTAGCTGTGTGTTCTGCTTCTATGTTCCCAGTGTTTGGTCTCCTGCTCCAGTTTAGTGTTTCTTTCCAGTGTTTCAGTCCTTGGTTCCTCTGTTCTGACTTTTGGTTTTCTTTTGGTGAGTTTAGTTTGTACGAGGTTTTTCCCAGCAATAAAGCTGCGCCTTAAGTTTCACTTCCGTGTCTGAGTTCTGCATTTTGGGTCCACCACTCCTGCTTGCCTGCCACACAGCGATTCATGACAGTACATGAATTCAGAATACAGACACCCTCTCTGCTTTTAAGATTAGGCTGAAAACTTTCCTTTTTGCCAAAGATCAGGTGGCTCTGAATAAGATAAGATAAGATAACCTTTATTAGTCCCACACGTGGGAAATTTGTTTTGTCACAGCAGGAAGTGGACAGTGCAAAAGTTATGAAGCAAAAAGCTGCTCAGTGCTGTCACAGTCTGCTGCATGGGGTGGGAGATGTTGTCCATCAGGGATGACAGCTTAGCCGCCGTTCTCCTGTCACTCACCACCTCCACTGGGTCCAGAGGGCATCCTAGAACAGAGCTGGCCCTTCGGATCAGCCTGTTCAGTCTCTTCCTGTCCACAGCAGAGATGCTGCCGCCCCAGCAGACTACACCATAAAAGATAGCAGAAGCCACCACAGAGTCATAGAAGGTCTTCAGGAGTGGGCCCTCCACTCCAAACGACCTGAGTCTCCGCAGCAGGTACAGCCTGCTCTGCCCTTTCCTGTAGAAGGCGTCTGAGTTATGAGTCCAGTCCAGTCTGTTGTTCAGATGAACACCAAGGTACCTGTAGCTGTCCACAGCCTCAATGTCCATACCTTGGATGTTCAGTGGTTGCAGTGGAGAATGCTTGTGCCTGCGGAAGTCTACCACCAGCTCCTTGGTTTTACTGGCGTTGATCTGGAGGTAGTCCTGCTGGCACCAGTCCACAAAGTCTTGAGTCAGTCCTCTGTACTCCTTGTCGTCCCCATCAGTGATGAGGCCGACTATTGCAGAGTCATCAGAGAACTTCTGCAGGAAGCACTGGGTGGAATTGTGGGAGAAGTCTGCAGTGTAGATGGTGAAGAGGAACGGAGCCAGAACCGTTCCCTGTGGGGCCCCCGTACTGCAGACGACCCTGTCCGACACACAGCCCTGAGTCCTCACATACTGTGGTCGGTCGGTGAGGTAGTCCAAAATCCAGGTAGTGAGGTGATGCTCCACTCCTGAGTTCTCCAGCTTGTCCTTCAGAACCGAGGGAAGAATAGTGTTGAAGGCACTGGAGAAATCAAAGAACATGATTCTCACAGTGCTCCAGGTGAGCGAGGGAACGATGTAGGAGGTGAATGACGGCATCATCCGCTCCAATGCCAGGTTGGTAGGCAAACTGAAGTGGGTCCAGTGATGAGCTTGTTAGGCGCCGAAGCTGAGCCAGGACCAACCGCTCCAGGGTCTTCATCAGGTGGGATGTCAGAGCCACCGGCCTGTAGCTGTTGAGGTCCTTGGGGCATAGGGCAGGGATAGCTCAGTAGGTAGAGTGGTGGCCCCATGATCGGAAGGTCGGTGGTTCGACTCCACTGAACGGCTACCCTGAGGTACCCCTGAGCAAGGTACCGTCCCTACACACTGCTCCCCGGGCGCTGCATTGGTGGCTGCCCACTGCTTCACTGGGTGAATGGGTTAAATGCAGAGGAACTATTTCCCTACGGGGACTAACATGCACACTTTTTTTGAATCTTTGTCACTGGTACAACACAGGAGGTTTTCCAGAGCTGTGGGACTCTTCCCAGCCTCAGGCTCAGGTTGAAGAGGTGCTCCATCACCCCACACAGTTGGTCCGCGCAGGACCTGACGACCCTCGAGCTGATGCCATCTGGGCCCGCTGCCTTCTTGCCATTAATCCTCCTCAGTTCCCTCCTAACCTGGGTGGTTGAGAGAGACAGGCTGGAGCCTTGTGTTGAGTGTGTATTGGATGCTGTTGTTGGGGGTGGGGGGGAGTGAGCAGGGTGAATAGAGGAGGTGTGAAGTGTCTGAGGTGTCAGAGGTGGAACAGCAGCAGTGGGGGTGGGTGAGTCTGCAGCCGATGTTGTAGACTGCCTCATGGATGAATTAAATCTGTTGAAGAAATGATTCAGTTCATTTGCCCACCTCACATCCCTCCCAGGCAGAGAGTTCTGCTGTTTGTGGCCCGAGATGGTTCTGAGGCCTCTCCAGACTTCACCAACGTTGTTTTGTTGAAGCTGGTTCTCCATCTTCTGCCTGTAGCTCTCCTTCCCATTCTTTATCAGTCACCTCAGCTCTCTCTGCACCCTTTTCAACTCCTCTTTGTCTTTGGATTTGAAGGCCCTCCTCTTCTGCTTGAGGACAGCTTTAATTTCTGGGGTAATCCAAGGTTTGTTGTTGGAGAAACACCGTACAGTCCTGGTAGGTACGGTGTTATCCACACAGAAATTAATGTAGTCAGTAATGCATGAAGTAAGGCTGTCGATGTCCTCTCCGTGGTCGTCACAGATCACCTCCCACACAGTCGACTCAAAACAATCCTTAAGAGCCTCCTCGCTCTCCTCCAACCATCTCTGTACTGTGTGGGTGGCTGGTGGCTCCTCCCTTAGTTACACTACAATAGGCTGCTGAATGTTCCCATGAGGCACTGAGTGTTTCTTCTTCAATCATGTGTTTATACAGCACTCTGCATTTAATTATTAGTTATTAATAATAATATTAATAATAATAATAATACATTTTATTTGAGGGCGCCTTTCAGAAACCCAAGGTCACCTTACAAAAAACACAATTAATAAAAGGAACAATAGTCATCAAAACAGAGCGTGACAACAGATAAAATCAGCATTAAAGCGAATAAGCCAGTTTAAACAGATGTGTTTTGAGCTGTGTCTTAAATATGGAAAGACAATATTTCTTAGTGCAGGAGGAAGAGAGTTCCAGAGCCGAGGAGCAGAGCGACTGAAAGCTCTGCTCCCCACAGTGATAAGGTGTGAGGACGGAACAGTAAGATGATGATCTGAGAGGGCGGGAAACAGCGGTGATATGGAGCAGGTCACACAAATATGCAGGAGCAGATTTATGGACACACTTGTATGCAAGAAGTAAGATTTTAAAATTTATCCTGGCTTCTATGGGCAACCAGTGAAGCTGCTGAAGAACTGGGGTAATATGAGCACTTAATGGAGTGCAAGTTATGACCCGAGCTGCAGAATTTTGAAGAAGTTGGAGTTTATGAAGGGACCTTTCAGGGAGACCAAATAGGAGGGAATTACAGTAATCAATACGGGATGTAATAAGACTATGGACAAGTCAAGTCAAGTCAAGTTTATTTATAAAGCACATTTAAAAACAACCGAGGCTGACCAAAGTGCTGTACAATAAAATACAAATATAAAATACAATAAAACACAAGTACATAAAACACCTCACTGATAAAACAATAAATTAAAACAATAAGTTAAACCTTGCTAAAAGCCAATGAGAAGAGGTGAGTTTTAAGAGCAGTTTTAAAAGTTCCAAGGCTTGTGGAGAATCTGATGTGAGGAGGTAAACTGTTCCACAGTCTGGGTGCAGCCACAGCAAAAGCCCTCTCTCCCCTAGTCTTTAGTCTGTACCTGGGAACATCTAAAAGCATCAGGTCTGCTGACCTCAAAGATCTCCTGGGGCGGTAAATGCTAAGAGGCTCTGCCAGGTAAGGAGGTGCAGTACCGTTAAGAACCTTAAAAACCAACAGTAAAATTTTAAAATCAATCCTAAAAGCAACTGGGAGCCAGTGGAGAGAGCAGAGGACCGGAGTGATGTGGTCTCTTTTTGGAGCCGGTCAGCATGCGAGCAGCAGCGTTCTGCACCAGTTGAAGGCGATGCAGGCAGGAACGATCTAAACCAGCATAAAGGGAGTTACAGTAGTCCAGCCGTGAAGTAATAAAAGCATGGACCACCCTTTCTAGATCGTTCCTGGACAGGTAGGACTTGGATGGCAGCAGCATGGGGGGTAAGGAAGGGGCGGAGTCGGTTAATATTATGTAAGTGGAAGTATGCAAACCGGGTTATGTAATTAATGTGAGACTGGAATGAAAGAGTATTATCAAGTATGACACCCAAACTCTTAACCTGAGGGGAGGGAAGGGTGGGAGAATTTTCAATGTTAATGGAAAAGCTGTGGGATTTGGTTAAGATAGATGGTGTACCAACAAGTAAAACTTCAGTTTTATTACTGTTGAGTTTGAGGAAATTATTAATCTCTGGCTCTCTTCCAGCGTGTCTTTGTCCTGTCTTCATCTCCACTACCTGAGCCAGCCAGTCATGGGAGAGCCTGATTCTGTTGGAGGTTTCTTCCTGTTAAACGGGACTTTTTCCTTCCCACTGTCACCAAAGTGCTTGCTCACAGAGGGTTGTCTGCTTGTTGGGGTTTTCTCTGTTTTGCACTTTCAGGCAACTGTTGTTGTGATTTGGCGATATATAAATAAAATCCAATTAAACTGAACTGAAAGAATATCAGTTGGTCTTGAAGTGATTGTGCCAAGCTGCTCGGCAACCTAAGAGGGTGAAGGAGTGCGCTGTCCACAGTGGGAATGGGCTGCTACAGATTTCAACTGGGGACACGTAAGGTGGCAGGAGGAACACTTGGAAAGTCTTCTCTGTGTGAATGACATGTAGAGGAAGCAAAGTCTGAGGAAAAGGTGCATAAGTCACCCAGTCACTGAGTCATTACAGTGGCAGGGTCCTGCAGCGGTGAAGAGAGACCTGAGCTCGACAACGAGGCTGTGGAATATTTGTGGTATCTACGTTCTTAAGCTCAGCTGCTTACGAGCTCTGGGATGGACCAAAAATAATAAGACTGGATACAAGCAACAGAAATAAGTTTGCCCCACAGGGTGTCTGTGTTCAGCTTTAGAGACTGGGTGGGTCAGTCATGGGATCAGAGGAGATCAAAGTGGAGCTGCTACTCCACCATGGAAGGAGCGAGTTGTGTTCCAGACCAGGATAACTCCAGGACCTGAAACACTTCACCTTCACCTGTAGGTGACGACATGTCCTACTGGGAGGAGGATCTGGGGCAGACCCAAGCTACAAGTGTTGCCTGGCCAGGAAACCTTTGTTTGCCTTCAGACAGTATGACAGGACAAGCTGGAGAGGGTGACGGAGGAGAGGGAGGTCTTTGTGTTCAGCAGCTCAGTCTGCATCAGCACAGAGCAGCAGAAATAGACTGATGATAGATTAGAACCTCTCTTAGATTGCTGTTATTCATTCTGCAATGGTGAGATACTTTTGTCTGGTATCCTGTAAGGTTAGGTTAGAACATTTATATTCTCAGTCAGTCTCTAAGGTTTAAACAAATATGCCTTATGTAAAACTTTCACTAGGTTGGCTGTAGCTCACGAGGTTCAGCAGGGCATCCTCTAATCAGAAGGTTGTTGGTTTGATCCCTGCCTGCTCCAGTCTTCATGCCAAATATCCTTGGGCAAGATGCTAAGCCTAAGTTTCTGATGCATCCATTGGAGTGTGTGTGAATGCTAGCTAGAAAGCACTTACACTTAGAGAAACATGCTTGCATGAATTTATGTGAATGGATGAATGAGGCAACTTGTGTTGTGCTTTGTGTGCTCAGGTAGAGTAGAACAGCACTATATAAGAACCAGTTCATTTAACATCTGGAAATACCTCTAAACTGGGAGGTGGCTGTGGCTCAGGTGGTACAGTTGTTGACCAGTTGGAAGGTTTGTAGTTCAATCACTTGCTCTTCCACTTTGCATGCTAAAGGATCCTTGGCCAAGATATTGAATCCCAAGGTGTGTGTGTGTGATGACACTAGTGTGACTGGTGAGCATTCAAAATGCTAAAGTATAGATAAAAGCAGTTTGCATGAGAAACTAAGTACTGGTCAGTTTACTATTTACAGCCTTTTCTCTTTCAGCACACATGCTGTACATGCACATACAGACTCAACTCAACAAGAGATGAATCACTACAACCATCCACTGCCATGTTTATTCATGACATAAGAGATGTAGACTTGGAGTAAGAAGTCTTTAGGATTTTTGAAGCTCGCCACATGAAAGTCATTTAAATCCTTTTTCTCAGTGAATATCAGTTTAAAAAGGGTTTCTTGGTTTCCAGATTTTTGCTCTTTGACAAAACAAGACAGAACAAGAGAAAGACAGCAAAAAAAGGTAGTCCCCACACTCTGCTGTCATCTTAATCCTGATTGTGGGAGAAGGATCAGCTTCTTCTTTTTTAATAATTGGTTTTATTTTCCCGATCAGCAGATATCATGTAGCACAGGACGATCACATGCCAGAGGTATAGGAAAGATAATATTCACAACATATACTTTGACTCTGGCACACGATCAAAGGAAAACTTGTGCAAACCTCTGAGTCAAAGACTTCCTTCTTTCAGAGTTACAAGCCCTTTGTGTAAGAATTCACCTTCTAACTGCATATTAAGGATCAATGATGAATGTTAATGTTGGTCAACACAAGTGTGCGCTCTTTAGTACAAAGTAAAAGTTCTACTTTTTTCTCTATCTGCTCGTCTTGACATAAGTGACTTGCTTTGGTCACTCAAGCTTTGGCCAGGCATGTGCACATGGTCAGGATTAGCATCGTCCTGGAGAAGGAAGGTTCTTTAAATGACTTTTCAAGATGGCTGTTGGTGCCAGACGGGCTGGTCTGGCTGCTTGAATGTCCTGCTGAGTGGCACTTCAGGTCAGGAGCCTGACTGCTTGGAATTGATAAGAAGGTAATAGTAACTTAAATAACCACTAGTTACAACCAAGATATGCAGAAGGCACTACAAATCAAGACTTGAAGCAGATGGGCAACAGCAGCAGAAGACCAGGAACCTGAGGCTACAGATCGTAGGGTCTCAACGAATAAGCAACATGTATGTACTCGCCTATAAGAAGTAAATATGCCAGATATTTGTCTTTAAAGGCTCTTCTATGAAGATAAAGATGAGAACTGATCTCATTTCATGTTACCATGTTACAGCATCATGATGATTAATGAGGGTTCACACATCGCATCATGTGTACAGTAACAGTATACGCTTTAGGATATGAGCGTGATTGGATATCAGCACAGACGCTGATGGTGAATCTTATTATAACTGGTGGAAGCTCTTCAGTTCCTGGAAAAATATGGACCCACAGCATTTTACTGAACATAATGTTGACACACCCAGTAAGAAGAAAATAAGACTTGTACCCTCTGGGTGACAGCTTGTTTACACTCAGAGCCTTGCACACACACCTCAGCCCTGACGAGGTCTGGCCCACATGAAAATATGCTAATGTCGCTGCTCCCTATTTGTCTGCTTTAATTAGCTGGAGTTTGTTTCCATAGTTGGATTTGCCATGAACTGATTCCTGTTCACGACGGCTACAGATAGTTGGTGTAAGACAGAGGACATTTGATTTATGCACTGTTAACCATCAACAGTGCAGCAGCCAGAAAAACACATGAGCCACATCCAGGAATCAGCTGATTCACATTCAAGCAGCGAACACTGAAAACAGTCGGACAGCAGGACTGAAGAGATTCTTTTTGATTGTTGAACCTTCTGGACTGACTCCTGCATTTCCATCACTTATAACAGAAAGACCCCACATCGTCCTCCATCAGCTGATGGGAGGAGGTAAGAAAGAAGAGCAGACTGTGAGGAACAACACAAACTACAGGAGACAGCACGCTAGAAAGATATGCAGGAGTTACATACAAATGCATGAAGAGTGAAAAATGAGAGTGGTGTGGAAGCACTCACTGCATGATGGGAAGCCCCAGCAGCCTCACCCTGCTGCCAAATGATGAAGGGACAGCTTCATCCAGTCTTATCTTTACGCTTTATCAGAAAAGAAAGTTTGAAGCCTGAACACAGAGACTGGGTGTGTCCTAGCTGGTTCCAAAGGAGATGGGCCTCAAAGCTCAGGCTCTGCCTCTATTAGGATTAGGACTGCAGCTATCGATGATCAATCGCAAATATCAAGCGTAGTATTTACAAATACATAACAAATCTGTCCATGTGTCCATCCACGCTTATCCAATTCAGGGTCGTGGAGGAGCTGCAGGCTCCCAGTAGGGCAACAGGCAGAGTTCACCCTGGACAGACTGCCAGTCTGCTGCAACACAGAGAGACAAACAACCACTTGCACTCACATTCACACCGATTTAGATTCCCCAAGTAACCCAACACCACGAAGTGTGTGTGTTGGGATTGTTTGAAGACGTCAGAGTACCGAGAGAGAGAACTCACACAAACACATGGGTGGAATCGAGATAGATAGGTGAGCTGCTTTCCACGTACCTTAGCAAAGCTTTCTGGGAAATGACCTCCTTTTATTAGCCACCATGTGGACGTACAGACGGACCAGTGCTCCTGAGCCCACGCAGTGACTTTCCAATACTGAGGGTGTTTTCAGGGCCTGGAGATCCTGGGCATTAAGTAATGGTTCTCAGCAGTGTTGCTTTGTAAAGAGAAAGTTCTAAGGATGTTAGGCATTCGGACATTTTATTTTTTACAAATTGCTGCTGATATTATGATTATGGAGCTGATCAAAGGTGTGTCAGAGGGATAAGACTGAGGTAGACACATGCTTGACATATGTGGAACTGTACATATGTGAATCAGCTGATCTGCTTTAATGGAAAAATGTGGTGTTGAATGATAACTGTGACATATTGATGTTGCCTCTCATATAGTCAGCTATATTTAATTATTTTTGTATCAGTATGGTAAGACAGCGGAGCAACAACTGGTGTTTGTATGTAGGTCAGCCTCCGTCCTCTCCATCCTTCCTTCTATCACCCCTCAGCTCCTTCCACTCCTCTATTCCTGGGCCAGATAATAAAATGCATAAGTGTAGCATGTTATTTAAGACACTCTTCCTCTCCTTCTCCATGTAGCCAGTGCATGTTTCACTCCAAAACAAAATGCAAAGCAAAGTATGGCACCACCACTGACTGGTCCCAGCAGGCCAGCAGCTGAGTGCTTTAACGCTTCACAAACCTGTGACTTCATGGCAGTACCACCATAATAATCAGACACTATCACCACAGCAACATCAGCTTTTTATTCTGAAGTTAGCCTAAAGTTAGCTCACTAGATTCCATCTAAAGATGATTTACAATGGTCAGAATGGAAAAAAACTGAAACATGCAGCTCTGCTATCACTTTGGACATAAAGACTAACCCCCTAACCCTAAACAGCACCAACATTTGTAATTTTACTGAAGTTGGGCTAACTGGCATATAAGGGTGCGGCACCTGGTGGCGAGCAGGAGTGCTATGGTTAGTATAATATAAACAGATTTGCACTGTGAAGCTGGAGCATGAATATTAAGTTTGTTCCCCTCAGTAAAAGTTAATGTGAAGGATCCAGATGGGCAGAGACAAATGCAACCGCATCGCTGGATAAAGATGGTGTAAATGGGCCAAAGTTAAGTCAGGAGAATACCTGAGATAATCCATCCACACCTCGAGGTTAGGCATTAATATACTGCTGCATGGTTTAATTACTCGCTGTGAAAAATTCCTGATCCTCAGCTTCATGTATTCTCTGTTATCCTCAGTGATTCTTTTCTGACCCGTCCAAATATTTGGTGTCTGACAAATCGTGAGTCGATGGGCTGTAGTTGCATCGTAAGGTTTTAAAAGCTGAGCTTTAAAACGTGCTGCAGACGAATAATGGTAATAAAAACTCAGAGAGTTCGACAGTGATCACTGATTATTTTTAGGGGCTCATTTATAGTAAATAAAGAATATACTAAAACATTACAACACATTAAAATGCCAGCAGCCCAGGCTTTATATGTCATCACTTAACAACCAGATTGGTTAGTAACAGCATCCTCAGGACAGAAAGGTGGGTGTGTATGTGAACTGAACATCATATATCAGAGACCTCCCTGTACCCATCACACCAGAGTGCACAGGTGCCATGCTGACAAATACAGTGACAGCAGAGAGGGCAGTGTTGTTTTAAGCAATCATCATGTCTGTGCTGGAATCAGTATAATCCAAACATATCAAAACAAGCAAATGAGCAAGGTGTCTGTGAATAGGCTCTTCCATTAGGTTAATCACACACAGTGCCACACTCTCAGACGTGATATCATTACACCACGTTAAGCACTGTGCGAGATGCCTTTGTTTGCAGAAACACCTCAGAGGGATATCTGGGTGACAGAGGCGACGTGATAAGAGGCAGCCTCATTTGAGCTCAGCTGTTTGTTCAGATAAACACAGATACAACGCTCTGTTGTCTTTCTTTCTCTTTAGGCCTGTTTTTATTGTGCTTCACCACCACAGGCTAACTCAGTTTGCCAACTATAGGATGGACTAAATAACAAGCCAATGGCAACACTCCAATCTGGACAGTTAGTGAATGTGGAAATGCAGAGGAACAGGAAGGACACAGTGAAGGCAGTTATGTGAAGAGGATGAAGAGATGAAAGGTACAGATGACAAAGCTGTGGAGGTATGGAGAGCTCTAGGAGAGAGGGCAGTCTTGGAGAGTGAGAGGATGTCTGATCAATGTTTAAGAATAAAGATGATGTGTCGAGTTGTAGTAACTACAATAAGTACAGAGAAGGTTAGGAGGAGGTGGACTTTGAGGATCCAGAAAAACCATATGATAGATTTGAGCATTGTTTATCTGTAGTGAGAGTAGGAAGCAGGTGGAGGAGAGCCTTGAGAGGTGAAGCTATGCTCTGGTGAGAAGAGGAGCGAAAGTAAGAAGAAGCAAGACAGAATAAGTGTATGAATGAGATGGAGACAGGTGGAAAGGTGGGGTTAGTCATCCAAAGCAATGGACAGTGCACACAAGAGGCTAAGGAAAGTGTTCAAAAAGAGCAATTTATCAGGCTCGAATGAGAAATTAGCTTTTTCTATAAAAGAGGCTAAAATGAATAATTTATGTGGGGAAGAAAACACTTATTGAACTACAAGGCCATATATCATGTGCAAACGTGATGTTGCAATAAGCCTTTATTTCATCAAGTGCTTATTTCTTTCACACCTGAAAGTTGTAAAAATCAAAATTCATCTTCACAGCACTTCACAGCCCCGGGGTTACAGCAGTAACAGGGAGCACGTGAAGCACTGTCTTTCATTCCTGTGGAACATAGTTCCAGTGTTAGGGTTAGGGTTAGGGTGTGCGACAGTTCAACATGCTGTGCTAATGTTGAATCATACACAGGGAATCAAAACAGAAACAGAAGAAGAAAGCACATTTTGGACATGTTTTGGAAACTGCTGTGTTAATTATAGCAGACAGCTCCTTAAAATGCATTTGGTTCAAAGGAAAATATGTAGATAATCTCTGAGAGGCAGTCACAACCTGAAAAAACCCAGGAAAAACAAACCTGGCAACCCTCACTAAGAATACATAATCTGTTTTCCTCTCCCTCATAGACACATATTCACCACTTATATGCAGTTCATATGCATCTGTCAGTCTGTACACACACACACACACACACACACACACACACACACACACACACACACACCCTCCATAGTAATCCTGTGTTGATTACTGTATTACTAATTTAATGTGACTCTACATTGTGACGTTTATACGTTTTTTCTTGAGAAAGAAGAAAGAAAACAGAAAGAAAGAACAGTCATTGCATAGAGATTTATCGGTTATTTCCAAGTAGATAAACTCTTTATTTTGTCTTTACTTGAAACTGCAGTCGTCCGCCTACATTTACAGTATTCATGAAATGCAGTGTTGGGTAAGTTACTTTAAATTAGTAACTTAGTTACATTACTAGTTACTTCTCTCAAAAGTAACTCAGTTACTTCAAGTTACTCGTTACTTTCAGAGTAACTAGTTACTAGGGAAAGTAACTTTGGTTTTACTCAGAATTCTCTTGTTAATGTGTTGCTTCCGTAACTGGATACCCAGCCAGATTGCCAGTCTTCTAGCTTGCTTACTTGCCACAAGTGCACTGTGCCACCTACCAATAGAAAGGAAAAAATAATGTGCACACTTCCACGAGAGAAATCCCACGCCTGATTCTATCCTAGCCTGCTTTTTACATCCAACACAAAAACTGCAGTCGTGGTGCTTTCGATTGTACTCAGAACTCGGAAATTCTGCCTTCTGAATAGGAAGATGTAGGTAACACCAGACTGCAGATGAGCTGCATACAGGGCTGGACTGGGACAGAAAATTGGCCCGGAGAATTTGACTAGAGACCGGCCCACCATTATAGGAAAAATCAAAAGCCTTTCCCTGTTAATGCCCTACCTGCCCCCTGGCAACACTTTGCTAGACCCGCCCCTGCACAGTTACCAGCTGTCAGCTACCTAAAAAAGGATCCTGGTGTTATTTGTCTCTCAGAAACAGTTCATAACTTCCCTTCAACTCATTCATGTCACCTAAAAGGTAAACCTGTTTCTCCATCACAGCTCTGATGATTCAGTAAGGACATCTCCTGGTTTCATCTTCATGTTTCCCTCTCACCACATATCCAAACCGTATCATGACCAGCAGCTTTTTTACAGCTGTGGCTCCAGCAAACATCAGCTGATACTAGAAATTAATATTAAATAAATTCTAACAACAGCTGATCAAGCTTAAACGTGCTGCTGTTGTTTAGCGCGACATCCACTGGTTTCCTCTTTCTGGCGCAAAGTGGGCGATAAATAAACAAGAGAGAAAAGCCGATCAGCTGATCATTGATCAGTTTCATGATTGAAGTAGAAACGGGAGAGAGAGGGAGAGAATGACAGAAGAAGAGGCAGCTGTGCAGCAAAGACACAGAATAACTCCAGCTTGGTGTCTGTTTCATTGTAGCTGAAGTCCGGGACAAACTGTTCCTTTTCACCTCAATAAGAAACGCGTAATATTTTCTCTGAATACGAGACGATTGTGGGAGGGTTGGCAACTCTAATATTTAACCTTATGAACAAAATAAAGTTCAACATCAGTAACATAGCACCCACCCAGCTGTATAGAAACTCCGTCATGCTAGCTAGTACGCAGTACGAAAAAGTCAGCATAACGAAAATAAACTCCACCTAAACTTGGTTTATATCTGACCCAGATGGACTGCAGGTTATAACTTCTTACCTGAAGTTCAGTTCACCTGACACTCGGACCGGCGGCCGCTTCGGGTCTCTCCTCTTGCCTCCCCTTTCCTTCATCCACCTGCTGGCTTCCACCACTTGCTAATGTTATTGAATCTGTGGAAGCTCCGCGATAGCCACCACACGAAGTAACGAATAACGAGCCTATCTAAATCCCAGTAACGAGTAACGCGTTCCTGGTTTTGGCATAATAACTAGTTACCGAGCTCGTTACCACAATAATAACGTAGTTACTGTAACGCGTTACTTAATAACGCGTTAGTCCCAACACTGATGAAATGCCACCCAGACAGGATTCACCTGTTTTAATCAATATAACTTTTGAGGCAGTTTGCTTTGACTCCAACCTGGCAACCCAACTCAAGCCACCTGTTGACCTTTATTTTGTTTAGATATCTCTATTCTGCTGCAGTCCTGGGTTTACTAATAGCTGCATTTCCCAATTAAAGCCACAGCTGACAGTTCAGGCTTTACTTTGGAAGATCATAAGTTTATTTGCTCTGTAGCTTTTAATCATAATGTTCCTAGATACCAATTTAACGTCACACTCTATATTTAAGCTACTAAGGAAAGTACACAGAAACCTGCTCATCCCAGGAACCAGGCTGTGATGAGGTCCACTATGGGCAACTGTTGCGGAGAAATGGCAAAATTGAGAAAGAAAGATAACGAAAGATAAGAGAGACAACAAAATTAGAAAGACAACGCAGGAAATCCCACACCTTGCTTTCAAAAACACTCAGTCTGAACCTACACCACTCAGAGAAGAACACACACCTGAGGACTCCAAAACACAAACTTACAGTGGGGCAAAAAGGTATTTAGTCAGCCACCGATTGTGCAAGTTCCCCCACCTAAAATGATGACAGAGGTCAGTAATTTGCACCAGAGGTACACTTCAACTGTGAGAGACAGAATGTGAAAAAAAAAATCCATGAATCCACATGGTAGGATTTGTAAAGAATTTATTCGTAAATCAGGGTGGAAAATAAGTATTTGGTCAATAACAAAAATACAACTCAATACTTTGTAACATAACCTTTGTTGGCAATAACAGAGGTCAAACGTTTACTATAGGTCTTTACCAGGTTTGCACACACAGTAGCTGGTATTTTGGCCCATTCCTCCATGCAGATCTTCTCGAGAGCAGTGATGTTTTGGGGCTGTCGCCGAGCAACACGGACTTTCAACTCCCGCCACAGATTTTCTATGGGGTTGAGGTCTGGAGACTGGCTAGGCCACTCCAGGACTTTCAAATGCTTCTTACGGAGCCACTCCTTTGTTGCCCGGGCGGTGTGTTTTGGATCATTGTCATGTTGGAAGACCCAGCCTCGTTTCATCTTCAAAGTTCTCACTGATGGAAGGAGGTTTTGGCTCAAAATGTAAACTGCAACTCAGTATTCTTCTTCCTCCAAACACGACGAGTTGAGTTTATACCAAAAAGTTCGACTTTGGTTTCATCTGACCACATGACATTCTCCCAATCCTCTGCTGTATCATCCATGTGCTCTCTGGCAAACTTCAGATGGGCCTGGACATGCACTGGCTTCAGCAGCGGAACACGTCTGGCACTGCGGGATTTGATTCCCTGCCGTTGTAGTGTGTTACTGATGGTGACCTTTGTTACTTTGGTCCCAGCTCTCTGCAGGTCATTCACCAGGTCCCCCCGTGTGGTTCTGGGATCTTTGCTCACCGTTCTCATGATCATTTTGACCCCACGGGATGAGATCTTGCGTGGAGCCCCAGATCGAGGGAGATTATCAGTGGTCTTGTATGTCTTCCATTTTCTGATGATTGCTCCCACAGTTGATTTTTTCACACCAAGCTGCTTGCCTATTGTAGATTCACTCTTCCCAGTCTGGTGCAGGTCTACAATACTTTTCCTGGTGTCCTTCGAAAGCTCTTTGGTCTTGGCCATGGCGGAGTTTGGAGTCTGACTGTTTGAGGCTGTGGACAGGTGTCTTTTATACAGATGATGAGTTCAAACAGGTGCCATTCATACAGGTAACGAATGGGGGACAGAAAAGCTTCTTACAGAAGACGTTACAGGTCTGTGAGAGCCAGAGATTTTCCTTGTTTGAGGTGACCAAATACTTATTTTCCACCCTAATTTATGAATAAATTCTTTACAAATCCTACCATGTGGATTCATGGATTTTTTTTCACATTCTGTCTCTCACAGTTGAAGTGTACCTCTGGTGCAAATTACTGACCTCTGTCATCATTTTAAGTGGGGGAACTTGCACAATCGGTGGCTGACTAAATACTTTTTTGCCCCACTGTAACAATGTGGTGTATGCTGTACAGTGCAGTGAGGAATGCCCAGACCTCTACATCGGAGAAACCAAACAGCCACTTCACAAGCGCATGGCACAACACAGAAGAGCCACCTCCACAGGACAAGACTCAGCAGTCCATCTGCATCTTAAGGATAAAGGTCACTCTTTCGAGGATGCCAATGTTCACATTTTGGACAGAGAGGACAGATGGTTTGAAAGAGGAGTGAAAGAAGCATCTATGTCCACTGTGAGCGACCATCTTTGAACAGAGGCGGTGGTTTACGACACCAACTGTCTGCCATCTATAATCCAGTTTTGAGATCCTTCCCAGACGCCTTAACGCCCACTCACATCCTGGGCCATCTGATCTCAGGAATTCGCATGATAGGGTGGGGCCAGGTTTCACAATGAGCTCACCTGAAACCCTGGCTGATTGGGACCCACACCCAGTTTCACACCTTGGCTCATGTGATTAGGTAGAGGATCATCAGGGGGTCCTTTGTCCCTCTTTGGGGGGGAAACTCCCACTGGGTTTAAATCTGGGACTCTCCACCATTTGACCTTAGAACTGAAGAAGCTTCTCGGATGAGAGGTGAAACGTCTTCAAGGACCTTAGACTATGTTTAACTGTGTTATAGAGTCTGACAGCTGCCGGTAGCGCTCCTTCCTACACTGTAGGTGTAAAAGTCTACTGCTGAACGAGCTGCTCAGTGCTCGTACAGTCTCACGCAGGGAGGTGGGAGGTGTTGTCCATGATGGCTGTTAGCTTAGACAACATCCTCTCCTCCCCAACCCAGTGTTGCCAACTCCTCAGTAAGGAAAATCGCTATTGGTTGTCCTAAAAGTCGCTAGAAGTCGCTAAATGACGTCATCACCTAATTTGCATAATTGGTCATGCTAATCTAATTGTAACCTATGCTGTTGGAGAGAGAAATAACATCGTGGAAGAGACATAAAGTGAGTAAAAAACGTCCTAAATGCATTTAGAGTTCATTTAGAACTACAAATTAAATTTCTTTTAGCAATCATTGTTTTTTAATGTCACAATTCCAACCCTGGTCCTTTACCCGGGCTTGGACCAGCAAGTGACCCGAAATAGGCACTCTGGTGGAGTTACTTTGTGTGTGTGTTTATAAGTAGTTTTAAACCTCGTGATCCACAAAACAGCATAAGAGTAAAAGAGTACAGGGAATGCAGAATTATTAAGCAAATGAGTATTTTGTCCACATCATCCTCTTCATGCATGTTGTCTTACTCCAAGCTGTATAGGCTCGAAAGCCTACTACCAATTAAGCATATTAGGTGATGTGCATCTCTGTAATGAGAAGGGGTGTGGTCTAATGACATCAACACCCTATATCAGGTGTGCATAATTATTAGGCAACGTCCTTTCCTTTGGCAAAATGGGTCAAAAGAAGGACTTGACAGGCTCAGAAAAGTCAAAAGTAGTGAGATATCTTGCAGAGGGATGCAGCAGTCTCAAAATTGCAAAGCTTCTGAAGCGTGATCATCGAACAATCAAGCGTTTCATTCAAAATAGTCAACAGGGTCGCAAGAAGCGTGTGGAAAAACCAAGGCGCCAAATAACTGCCCATGAACTGAGAAAAGTCTGCAGCTGCCAAGATGCCACTTGCCACCAGTTTGGCCATATTTCAGAGCTGCAACATCACTGGAGTGCCCAAAAGCACAAGGTGTGCAATACTCAGAGACATGGCCAAGGTAAGAAAGGCTGAAAGACGACCACCACTGAACAAGACACACAAGCTGAAACGTCAAGACTGGGCCAAGAAATATCTCAAGACTGGTTTTTCTAAGGTTTTATGGACTGATGAAATGAGAGTGAGTCTTGATGGGCCAGATGGATGGGCCCGTGGCTGGATTGGTAAAGGGCAGAGAGCTCCAGTCTGACTCAGACGCCAGCAAGGTGGAGGTGGAGTACTGGTTTGGGCTGGTATCATCAAAGATGAGCTTGTGGGGCCTTTTCGGGTTGAGGATGGAGTCAAGCTCAACTCCCAGTCCAACCCGTTCTCACTCCCAAAGCGTAACATTTTACGCTAGGTGACAAATCGTCACCATATTACGTTTTCGGCTACCCACCACGTTCCTAAATGACGATCTCGGAAAAAGAGGAAATATGAGAACCGTCTGGACTGAACCTACACATGTTCGCTCTTTTTCTTCAAATCGCTTAGAAACACGCTATTTAACATCATTAAAGTCCTGGTTAAGGTCAGGAATAAGGTTATGGTCAGGGCTAGGGATAAGGTTAGGTTTAGGGCTGGAATACAGGGCTGGAACGTCTACTACCGCGGGAGCGTCATTGCACTGGATTCCAGCCTTAACCCGCCGCGTACCATAAGAACGCCGAAGGTCTCCTTTCGCGTTCCTCAGGAACGCCGCGGGACGTGACAAAACGTCGACATGTTACGCCTCGGGAGTGAGAACGCTCTGCCCAGTCCTACTGCCAGTTTCTGGAAGACACCTTCTTCAAGCAGTGGTACAGGAAGAAGTCTGCATCCTTCAAGAAAAACATGATTTTCATGCAGGACAATGCTCCATCACACGCGTCCAAGTACTCCACAGCGTGGCTGGCAAGAAAGGGTATAAAAGAAGAAAAACTAATGACATGGCCACCTTGTTCACCTGATCTGAACCCCATTGAGAACCTGTGGTCCATCATCAAATGTGAGATTTACAAGGAGGGAAAACAGTACACCTCTCTGAACAGTGTCTGGGAGGCTGTGGTTGCTGCTGCACGCAATGTTGATGGTGAACAGATCAAAACACTGACAGAATCCATGGATGGCAGGCTTTTGAGTGTCCTTGCAAAGAAAGGTGGCTATATTGGTCGCTGATTTGGTTTTGTTTGGTTTTTGAATGTCAGAAATGTATATTTGTGAATGTGGAGATGTGATATTGGTTTCACTGGTAAAAATAAATAATTGAAATGGGTATATATTTGTTTTTTGTTAAGTTGCCTAATAATTATGCACAGTAATAGTCACCTGCACACACAGATATCCCCCTAAAATAGCTAAAACTGAAAACAAACTAAGAACTACTTCCAAAAACATTCAGCTTTGATATTAATGAGTTTTTCGGGTTCATTGAGAACATGGTTGTTGTTCAATAATAAAATTATTCCTCAAAAATACAACTTGCCTAATAATTCTGCACTCCCTGTAGTCGTGTGTCTTTGGCACTTCAGCAATAAAGCTGTGTTTTTGAGTCGAGCTCTGCCTGACGAGTCTGCATGTTGGGTCTCCTTCACCCTTTGCCTCATGACAGGTTTTTATGTGGTCCAGTGATACTTTGGCCAACGGTCAGGTCAGTGATCACAGTTTCATCTTTGTTATGTAAATACTCATTTCTCTCTGTTGTCTTACAGTATGAATATTGTGGTAATGGTAACCTGAAAGAAACCAGTAAGTGTTCCTTTGCCACAAGGAGTCGCCATGGCCAGAAAGCTTCACATCTTTGACTGGACAGCGTTTTATGCCACATGCTCCTGGTGACACAGCACCAATCAGGATTTCATAATGACTGAGTGAAAATAGGCTTTAAGCTTTTTAAAGGGTCTCAACATCTCTGTACATGTTTTAATGCTAAATGACATTTAATATGTGTCGTGTTGATGGGTTTGAGGGAAGGTAATGTGCACGCATAACTTGCTTCTCCGGTGAGGGTTAAGTGTATCCTGCGGCATAAAAGTGGGCACCACTGGCTTATCCTCATCAACATGAAGAAATGCAGCTTCTGATAGGTGGGAGAATAAAGTACAACGGAGCTTGATTTAAGTAAGAAATAAAGAATGAGAAGCAAAGCAAGCAAACACATGTGTGAAATCAGCTAAAGGCATTAAACTCAGTGAATTCTAATTACATTGCATCCTGTTGTTGAATGAATCACATATTCTACAATAACAAATAGAAAATGATTTTAATGTAACCAGTAGCCTGATACAGGTTTGATGTTACTTGGTGATTTGAAAGTGTCAGAATAGGAAAGAAAAAGGTTCGGCTCTTCTGCCCTCTGCTCTTCTTCCCTTTTCGATCTTGAGCGATCGTGGCTCAAGAGTTGGGAGTTCGCCTTGTAATCGGAAGGTTGCCGGTTCGAGCCCCTGCTTGGACAGTCTCGGTCATTGTGTCCTTGGGCAAGACACTTCACCCGTTGCCTACTGGTGGTGGTCAGAGGGCCCGGTGGCGCCAGTGTCCGGCAGCCTCGCCTCTGTCAGTGCGCCCCAGGGTGGCTGTGGCTACAATGTAGCTGCCATCACCAGTGTGTGAATGGGTGGATGACTGGATATGTAAAGCTCTTTGGGGTCCTTAGGGACGAGTAAAGCGCTATATAAATACAGGCCATTTACCATTTTTCTGGGAGGCAGAGCGTACAGCCCGGGGAGGTGTGAGAAGCCAGATCGGGCACCCTCCTTCCGGCTCTCCTCTCTGCTCTCTCCTGTCTTATCTCATTTACTTGTCTTACTTCTTACGTCTAGTGATAATGGCCTAAACACCCGATGAATCCAACATCCACTACTGACGATGTGTCCCAAATTTTAATATGATAATTTAGATCAGATCTCTAATCCCTAAACCTAATCAAGGAAAAATGGCAGATTAGCCTGGGTAAAAGAACGAAGGTTGAGGCACAAAACGATGTGTGCTGCTGGAAAAGTTTCTGGGCTGCCTTTCCTCATAACAGCCTCAAGAGTTTTTCATTTAAAGCGATGCATTGTCAGGGATCCTAACAGCTAGTCCTTTACTGAATCAGAACTCTGGAGTGATCCAGTGACCGCTGCGACAGGGCAGCTGACAATCAGGGAAAGACCAGATGACAGCCTGGAAAGACTGCTGACAGGAGGGAATAGACCCTAATGGGGCTGGTGTGGGTTAGTGCCTCATACCAGCAGGACCCAGCGCTTTTTAGTGTACTTGGGTACACCCATTATTACTACACAGGGCTGGACTGGGACAAAAAATCGGCCCGGGCATTTTGACTAGAGACCGGCCCCCCAGGTATTATAGGAAAAACCATAAAGCCTTTGAATGAAAACAAACACTGTTGTGACAGTGATGTACAGTCTTGTTGGTATATATGTATGATTTCTATATGTTGTACATCAGATAAAAACTTTGGTTGTAAGATTCAGATAATTATTTAATAACAGCGAGACATTTTAAATGAGAATAACAAAGAAAAGTATTTCTTTGTGCCCCCCCTCTCCCTGTTAATGCCCTACCTGCCCCCCTGGCAAAACTTTGCTAGACCCGCCCCTGCACAGTTACCAGCTGTCAGCTACGTAAAAAAAGGATCCTGGTGTTATTTGTCTCTCAGAAACAGTTCATAACTTTAACTCATTCATGTCACCTAAAAGGTAAACCTGTTTCTCCATCACAGCTCTGATAGTACAAGATGGCGCTGGAGTGACGGCAGCCTTTCCAAGTAGCTCTGCAACACCGCACCTTTTTTGTTAACTTTAACTTTTTAGACTAGGCTTTTCAAACTTTTTTTCACCTTCCTCTACTTATACCTCTTAGATATAGCGATACAAGATGGATAATGCACTTTTCAAAACTTCTGGAACCAGCTCCTTCATCTATTCGAGAGTGGAGCTGCTGGCACTAAGAACAAAGGGACAGACCGGCATGCGACACAACATCCCGGCCGAGCTAAAGAGGAGCTACAGAGGCTGCAAAGCTGGAGCGAGGAGAGCGGATCACCGGAGGCGATTCAAACCATCAATCCCGACAGTGATCATGGGCAACGTGAACTCGTTACAGAATAAGATTGACGAACTGTGCGCTCTGAACAACCACAGACTATACCGTGAGTGCAGCTTGTTTATCTTCACGGAGACGTGGCTAACCGAGCTAACGCCGCAGGCTAACGTAGACCTATGTGGTTTCACATCCGTGAGAGCCGATAGGGACACGCAGGCCAGCGGAAAAAGCAGAGGTGGGGGACTCATTGTCTACGTTAACAACAGATACTGTAACCCTGGACACGTCTCCGTTAAAGTTTCGGTATGCCGTCCGGACCTGGAGCTGCTAGCTGTTAGCTTGCGGCCATATTATCTACCTCGGGAGTTCAGTCATGTGATCTGTGTGTGTGTTTACATCCCTCCGAGGGCCGACGCAACAGCTGCCTGTGAGAAAATACACACAGTCACAGCAAGACTTCAGACACAAAACCCCGAGGCTTTCATTATTATATCTGGAGACTTTAACCATGCCACACTGGACTCTACTCTGGCTGCTTTTCACCAGTTTGTGAATTGTCCCACAAGGAGCAACAGGACAATTGACCTACTGTATGCTAATGTGAGAGATGCATACAGAGCCACCCCCCTCCCCCCACTAGGGAAGTCAGACCACAACCTGGTTTACCTACAGCCACAATACACACCCCTCGTCCAAAGGCAGCCTGTCACAACGCGCTCCATCCGGAGATGGACCCCAGAAAAGGAGGATGCTCTGAGGGACTGCTATGACACCACAGACTGGGATGTGCTCCTGAGCCCACATGGTGAGGACATAGAGGGGGCGACACACTGTCTTACAGACTACCTCAACTTTTGTGTGGACACAGTCGCCCCTGCTAAGACGGTACGGTGTTATCCTAATAACAAACCGTGGGTAACACAGGAAGTCAAAGCTGTCCTCAACATGAAGAAGAAGGCTTTCAGGAGCAAAGTGAAGGAGGAGATGAAAGCAGCACAGCGGGAGGTGAAACGCTGCCTGAGGGAAGCAAAGGACACCTACAGGAGGAAGGTGGAGCAGAAGTTGGAGAGGAACAATATGAGGGAGGTCTGGAATGGTGTGAAAACCATCACAGGCCACAACACCAAGAAAAGCACAGTGGGGGGGACTGTGGAGAAGGCAAACGAACTCAACAACTTCTTCAACAGGTTTGACCAGCCCACAACCCCCCCACCCTCACCCTCACCTTCACTACAGAGTCCTCTCCCCACTCTCCTGCCTCCCTCGCTTCCCCCCCTTCCTGACACCATGACACCCCCCTCCTCCAATCCCTCTCTCAGCAGCAAGACATCTCCCCCCCTCCCCTCCTCCCAAACATCTCCCAGTGTCACAGTGGATCAGGTCAGGAGACAACTGAGGAAGCTTCGCCCCAGAAAGGCAGCAGGCCCAGACAAGGTGTGTCCTAGGATGCTAAAGGCGTGTGCTGCTGAACTTGGGGAGCCGCTACAACGAGTCTTCAACCTCAGTCTGCGACTGGGGAGAGTGCCCGCCCTATGGAAGACATCCTGCATCGTCCCGGTCCCCAAAAAGAACCGGCCCAATGAGCTGAATGACTTCCGACCGGTGGCACTGACGTCACATCTTATGAAGACTCGTCAGGCTGAAGGACATCACGTCTGACACTGTGGTCAGCAGCACAGGAGCACCACAGGGAACTGTGCTGTCCCCTCTTCTCTTCACCCTGTACACCTCTGACTTCTGCTACAACTCTGAATTATGCCATATTCAGAAGTTTGCAGATGACACGGCCATCATGGGGTGTATCTGGGATGATCAGGAAGAGGAGTACAGAAGTCTGGTGAGGAACTTTGTCGCATGGAGTCACACAAACCACCTGCAACTCAACACCTCAAAGACTAAGGAACTGGTTGTGGACTTCGGGAGGTCTAGAGCAGGTCCACTGCCGGTTCAGATAGAGGGGGAGGAGGTGGAGGTGGTCAACAAGTACAAGTACCTCGGGCTGTGGGTGGACAATAAACTGGACTGGTCATGCAACACAGAGCACCTGTATAAAAAAGCCCAAAGCCGACTGTACTTCCTCAGGAGGCTGAGGTCTTTTAACATCTGCAGGAAGCTCCTGAGGATGTTTTACCAGTCGGTGGTTGCTGGAGTACTTTTCTATGCTGTGGTGTGCTGGGGGAGCAGCACAGCAAAGAAGGACTCATCCAGGCTGGAGAAACTGATCAGGAGGGCTAGCTCTGTGGTCGGCATGAAGCTGGACACTCTGGTGACAGTGGCAGAGAAAAGGACATTAAAGAAACTGATGGACATTATGAACAATGCTGGGCATCCTCTGCACACGGCCATTAACAACCAGAAGAGTCTGTTCAGTGACAGGTTGCTTCTCCCAAAGACAAGAACTAACAGACTTAAAAACTCCTTTGTCCCACACGCCATCAGACTGTTTAACTCCTCTCTGGAGGGGAGAGGGAGGGGAAACAGGAGGACAAAGGAGGGAACAACTAAGCTGTAGTGCCTCTTCACCTCACTGTACAATACCTTGTGCAATACTTTTTGTAAATAGTCAACGGTGCAATAGACTCAATACTTGAAATGTGCAATTCACTTGTATTTTTATTTTTATTCCTATTTATTCTATTTATCCCCTTCGTATATTTTATTTATATTTGTTTCTGTATTTATATATGTGTGTGTGTGTGTGTGTGTGTGTGTGTGTGTGTGTGTGTGTGTGTGTGTGTGTGTGTGTGTGTGTGTGTGTATATATATATATATAACAATTCTGTAACTGTAACTTCGGTCGTTGCTGTGCTTTTTGGAAGTCGAATTTCCCAGAGGAACCCACCCGAGGGATTAATAAAGTTCTATCTTATCTTATCTTATTTTATCTTATCTGATGATTCAGTAAGGACATCTCCTGGTTTCATCTTCATGTTTTCCTCTCATCACATATCCAAACCGACATCATGACCAGCAGCTTTACAGCTGTGGCTCCAGCAAACATCAGCTGAGACTAGAAATTAATATTAAATAAATTCTAACAACAGCTGATCAAGCTTAAACGTGCTGCTGTTGTTTAGCGCGACATCCGCTGGTTTCCTCTTTCTGGCGCAAAGTGGGCGATAAACAAACAAGAGAGACGATCAGCTGATCACTGATCAGTTTTCATGATTGAAGGAGAAACAGGAGAGAATGAGAGGAGAAGAGGCAGCTGTGCAGCAAAGACAGAAAAACTCCAGCTTTGTGTCTTTTCCATTGTAGCTGAAGTCCGGGACAAACTGTTCCTTTTCACCTCAATACGAAACGCGTAATATTTTCTCTGAATACCAGATGATTCCGCTTTTTAGGGGGCGGTTGGCAACTCTACTAACTAACCTTATGAACAAAATATCAGTAACATCATAGCACCCACCCAGCTGTATAGAAACTCCGTCATGCTAGCTGGTACGCAGTACGAAAAAGTCAGAATAATGAAAATAAACTCCACCTAAACTTGGTTTATATCTGATCCAGATAGACTGCAGGTCAGAACTTCTTACCTGAAGTTCAGTTCACCTGACACTCGGACCAGCGGCCGCTTCAGGTCTCTGCTCCTCCTGCCTCCCCTTTCCTCCTCCACCTGCTGGCCTCCACCACTTGATAATGTTACTGAATCTGTGGAAGCTCCGTGATAGCCACCACACGAAGTAACGAATAACGAGCCTATTTAAATCCCAGTAACGAGTAACGCGTTCCTGGTTTTGGCATAATAACTAGTTACCGAGCTCGTTACCACAATAATAACGTAGTTACTGTAACGCGTTACTTAATTAGTCCCTACACTGCTGATGACACAGATGAAAACACTACACAGGAAACAATTTAGTCAGCTGAAACATCCATGTTTGAGCTGGTTTCTGTTTCTGAACAAGAAACTGAAGCAAAGGAGATTCTGGCTTCATTTCATGGTTTGATCAAAGAGCTGAAACTGTATCACTGTGTCGTGCTTTTGTATTTCTGGGGCAGTTTGAGTTCTTGTTGGCAGAGTCGTGACCACGTTTGAGAGGGAGAGTTTCAGGGATCAGTCTGAGTTATTATTTTACTGGTTCTGCATCACTTTATATTCAGTACTGGTGTGTGATTTGTTGCAGTGATCTGATGGGTAAAATCTGAAAAACAGGAAACTCATCCAGTGAAATTACGTGGTTGGTGAGCCTGAGAAATATTTTGATGGCACAAAATATTCACACAGATTACTAAGGTCTGATGTGTAAAGGCCTTTAGAGTAAGAGTGGGCTTTCCAGTGTAGTTAGGGTTCCAGTTAAACAAGCAGGAGTTATGGTCAGGATTCATTTTATTGCAATGTAATGTAATGTAATGATGTGTGAGGACAGCTACAGCTCTCTCGGTTCCTATGTAGTTAACAAGACTAGGAGCTGCTGCATGCTCAGTTTTACAGGGTTACATCAGGCCTCTGTCTCTCTTACACAGTGCACACAGTGCACACACATGCTTGCACATGGCACTGATCTTATCTGAGCATGTTGTCACTTTTTGTCTCAACATGTTTCTCATTGATCGTCTCTGAGGTTATCAGGTTATCAGTCTGTCTGTTTTCCATCTTCCAAAACTGCAACAATTGCAAAATATGTTTTTGAGCTGATATTTACCAAAACATATTCATCACAAGTAGAAATAATCCCCCTGCATCATTCTTCATGTCCAGCTGAATGACTCTTCAGAATGGGTACTAGTGTTTACCTGAGTGCAAACACACACAAACACGTGTGCCTTCCATTAGTGTGATGTACAGGTGGAAGGAAGCCTTTCACTCTGTCATTTGGAGGAGAAAGTGTGCGTCTGTCTGTAAATAGGAACATGGATGGTGTGGTTGGCCAGGAGCACAGCACACCCTTCCCCAAACACACAAACACTGAGAAACAACGACGTTACCCACACATCAAAACCCCACAGAGGGTCTCCTGTGGACCGATCTGTTCAGTGCTGTGTCCGCTGTCTAAAACTGAACTAAAAATAGATGCAAAAAGTTTTAGACTAATTTCACAACTGGTATTCATATCCTGGAGCATGTTTCTAATTCTGCTGACAGCAGGAGGCGCCACATTCACCCATCCACACTGACAGCCTCTGTGTCAGCACTTCAAACAGCTCTCATTCACACAACAAGACTACTTGAAAGTCACACAGTGATACCACTATTAATGTTATTATTATTGTAGCACGTGGTCAGTTAGCTTTGCATAAAAAGGGTCTAGTTGAGTTTTAGTTTAGCCAGTAGTATCATCCATCCACCCTTTTTTGTCATGTTTCCTGTCCAGCATGTTGTGTGTTCCATGTTTCCTGTTTTACTTTGAAAGGTCTGGTGTTTCCATGCTCAGTGTGTTTAGTTTTTCTTTTCCCTGTGGCATCGTGGTCTTTTGTGTCAGCTGTGTCTCTCCAGGTGTTTCCACTTCCCTCTTTTCCCTTCTGTGTATTTCAGTCCTCTGTGTCGGGTCGTCTGTTTCCCTCGTTCCACGTCAGG
>NC_137950.1:550000-577500 GCF_963969265.1 Rhamphochromis sp. 'chilingali' | reverse complement strand
GATCCCCCTGACCTCTGTGTCTGAGGAGAAACTTCTTTTTTCAGTTGGTTTCAAATAATTTTAAACTCATGTTTTTGCTCTATAAGCGCAAATATGATTCCAAAACAGGTCGGGGACCTTTGCAGGTACAGTTGCATTGTGCTTTTAGATTTATTCTGTACTCGGAGGCTCGACTTCACCGTGGGAGGTCTTGTCAAGTCTTACTGACCAAACTGCTTAAAGCACTTTTCCTGTTGCAAACACATCTCTGTGGCCTTCAGCCTGCATTACACATTTAACCTCTACATAGTTTTTGAATATTGTAGTTTTGTCTTCGTTTATGAGTCAGATAGGTGAACTACAGCCTGGACGCTGTCTGAGCCTCCATCATGGCTTTTTAGTCAGGAGCATTAAAAGCCTGAGCTTTATATGAAGGCATTCACAGTTTACACCCTCCTCCTATTGGGCACTCTGATCGAGTGAAGAACAACATTTTCCACTTAACCAATTAAAAAGGAGAAAGAACCTGCATCAGGTGACATTTTAAAGACACAGACCCTGGTCTGTAGGCAGGCCCGTCACTGACATGAGTTCATATTCAAGAACCCGGCTGCTTCACTTGTTGTATCTTCAGGTAAGTAAATGTTATGGGTTTGGTTTTACAGTCCATGGAACAGGGCACCAACTTTAAAGGTGGACTCGTCAAACACCGACACATGACAGACTGAGAAACTGCTGAACTCCAGACATGAACAGTGAAACTCCTCAGTAAACAGCTGCAGTGTGTGTCAGTGTGGGAAATCCTCCACACACACGTGGCCTCTGTCACAGTGGGATTTATTGAAATACTGCACACTACAAGACTGTGTGTGTGTGTGTGTGTGGTTGTGTGTGTGTGTGTGTGTGTGTGTGTGTGTGTGTGTGTGTGTGTGTGTTCAGGGTAGACGTTGAGTGTATATTACAACAACTTGTGTATTCTCAAAGGTTACACAATTCCTTTCTGCCCCTGAATGATTTTCACTGATTTCCCCACATCTCCCAGTGGGTCCCAGTATGTGGCTGCCCACCTCCTGAACCTGGTCCTGCCTGAGGTCTCTTTCTGTAAAAAGGGAGTTCTTCCCTCCCATTGTCACCAGCTCACAGGGCTCTGTTACAGAAAAATGTGAAATAATAGTAATAAAAAAACTACTACTAGATACAGGTGCAGACTGAAGTAAAGGTTCTTTGGTTGGAGCTGGAAAACATTACTATACCTGGATTAGGGAGCAGTTGTGGCGACATCACCTGACATACACCATAGGGACATTTTTATGGTTGCTTGAGGTGTTCATGAAAAAGCTTCAGTTGTGTGATCACGTAACAGTTCAGTTTGAGAGGAGTGTAAAACAGAGGACAACGTCTCAATAGAGCCCTCAGATTGAAAACTTCACTCATGGATGTGGGAATCCAATCCAGTGGGATTGGCATTGAGCAGGCTAAACAAGGATGGATTGTATGCCTCCAGCCTAATTGTTTGTTAGCCCACTGTGGAGTGGATACTTTTGTCTGCTATCTTCTACTTTCACATTTCGTATTTTATGTCTGTCACATAAGAAACAAAAGCTTCTCATTTGAGGAAGCTAAAGTAACCTGTGCATAGTTCTGCATCACCCCCACACCTACACCCTACAACTGCTGAGGTTGTGCTGGCAAACTCAGTTTTATTTAGTTTTTTACACACGTTTTACACTATTGAGTGTGCTCCAGCCACCGCTCTGCTATCCGAACCTCTCACGCCTCCTCTGGGTCCTGGAGCTGCTTTGATAGGGGACAGATGGTTAGAGTAATGACCCCATCGCTCCTCTGCTGCTGAGAAACAGACCACACCCACCACAAAATGTTAACACAGATTTATATGTATTTTCATGCTGAGGGCGATCTCAGTGCTGTGTTTATTTCTGACATGACAGCTACACTTCTGACTTCTGAAACCTCAAACTGGACCTCAGACTTTGGAGTGGCTGAATCCTTGAATCGATCCCTTTCAGTTATGTCTCTCTGTCTGTTGTCAGCACATGTAGGGACAGTGCACAGCGACCCTTCGACCATCCCATCAGTGTGTTGGACCACCAGGTAAATGGCGGGCATGCCAGATTACCAGTCCAGCCCTGTGCAGCAGTGAGCTGAATACGTTAGTTTCATTCCATCAGCCTTAAAACGTTGACCTTCACCCAAAGATCAAGCACTCCTAAGAATCAGTCTTTCCAAAAAGACTCACTAACTGAACAAAATGACTCTTTTTCAACTTAATTCACCACTTGCCCACCTTCAAATGATCTCTGTCCCTCTCTGTGTTTTGCTCCTTCACACGGATGTGATTGCTTTTAGTACCTTCTCTTTACTCTCATCTTCCCCTGGTTAATCCCTCAGTTAAGGCCACCCGTCTCTCCTTTAAGGCTTTCAAGTCTTAACAAGCCAATTAGGAGACTTGATTTTTTTCTTGCATCCACCCGGCCACAACACCTCGCTTTCTCTTTTTCAATCTTCTTTTTTAGCCCAGTCTTTAGTCTATTTTCACGATGATTGTTTAGAATTCCCTCCACTCTTCAACAGTAATTCCTCCAATCTTCTTTCCTTGTGTTCTTTTACCTTCACATAGTCTTCAAACATTGGCCTTCTTTGTATTACTGCAGAGCATGTTTATTTGTTTTAATGACGAGGATTAAAGAAAATGAAAAGTTATTCTTTCCACGGAAGATGGTCAGCATTTTATAATAATGCTTGAGCTAAAATGTCTTAAAAGGCACAAAAAAACAACAGTTCAAGTAATATAAACTGACTGACCTCTACATATTCATCCACCCAAGTTCTTCATGTCCTGCTTAGTGTTAAAGAGAGGTACAATATTATCCCAAATGTCACTGGACAAGCAGTGTACACCCTGAATGGCTGTCAGACCAACACATGGCTTACACGGAGCCTACATAGGTACCTGTGCTGCATCCACACATACGAGGGTTTTTTCATTATTCTGTAAATATCTTGACCAAATGACAGAAATGGTTTTAGTGGAGCCGTCGCTGTCAACAAGCAATTCTTAAGAAAGGAAAACAGGAAGAAAAGGGCGAGGTATGCTGAATTATACAACTGCTGGACTGGAAATCAGTGGCAGCAGGGCTGATGGAGTGATAAATTCAAGTTTCAATGGTTTTGGGCTGCAGTGGTGTTAGAGATCTTGTCAAAACTGATGCAACGAGCACAAAAAAGTTCTGTCAAATTTTAATGGTGTACTTGAAACATCTGCTAGTGTAATAAAGGATAACAGAATAGGAAAAACACACCATCAGCCATGAGTTGGCCTCCCTAGACCTCAAAATTGGCACAAAACACATAATGAAACCTGACAAACACATGTTTTGTAATTAAACAAAATGAATCAAATCAAAACAATTCTCATTGAGTTCAGTGACAGCAACAGGGACAATTTTATGACTAGAATTACTGAAACAGTGTTACCTTGATAAAGAACTGAGCAAAAAGCAGTGAAAGAAGAGCTTCTTGAAGCTCCTTCAAACAGGACTATTCCTGAAGAGACAAAAAGCCAAGGTGGAACCATCACATTCCACAGTTACTTGTACAAACCCTGTTGTTGGATCAACTAATTTTTTCTTATTTCCACTATCCTTATTGTTCAGTCTTAAGTGACACCTTATTGCAATGGGAATCTGACACCGACTATGACTTAGACAGTTACTTTGTTTAACCAAGACTCAGTTGAATTCAGGGGAGATGTCCTGTATCTGGGAAGATTCTGTATGGTTCCCGTTTGTCATGTGGTAAACTCTCCAGCGATCAAACAGATGGAATGTCGGTTGTTATTAAATTACAGAAGTTTAAAACGTTTCTATAATATCTATGAGATAGTAACAGTGAAAAAGTAAGAGATGATTTAACTATATTTGTTTGGACGGGTGAATAATGTCCCTCACACAGAGGCTCTCACTTGTTACTAAAGACATAAAAGACAAACATCTCATTCCCTGCAGTGCTGGCAGAATCCAATGAAAGAAATCAGCCATGCAGACTCACACACACGCACACACAGAGACACACACGCACACACAACCCCGTTCAGCTATCTTAGTGAGGACCTTCATTGACATAATGCTTTCCCTAGCCCTTTACCCTAACCATTAAAAATGAATGCCTAACACTAAACCTAACCATAACCTAATTGTAACCCTGACACTAAAACCACATTTTGAGCCTTTAAATATCTTCAAATTTGTGAGCACCGGGTTGTGTGTCCTCACAAGTGACTGTTGGTTCTCACAAGTATAGTAGAATGCAGATTTCGGTCCTCACAAAGATAGCTAGACAGGAACAGACACACACATGCACACACACACACAGACACCCACACACACACACACACACACACACACACACACACACACACACTGCAGTCAGCTTCAGCAGGTTCATATACTAATTAGTCATGGTTGTGGTTACAAGTTGTTGCCAGAGCAGCAGTGGGCTGAAAATGAGACAAATCACTCCAAAGTAATCGTGACAGGCTCTTGGTGCCATTCATTAGAAATAGTGATGCGTCGGTCGCGAACGAAACGGCTCTTAGAGCCGGATCTTTGACATGAACGACTCGAGTCTTTATCGCGAGCCATGGGGGACTTTGTTCTTTCTCTCACCCTCTCTCTCGCACTTTCTTCCGCTTCACTCCGCACGCGAGCCTTGGCTGGAGCAGCATCTAATAACCAACTCGCAAAATAAAACAAAAATAAAAACAAACCAACAAACGCAAAAACACCAGACATCATGATACAGACTTATAATTTGCACCGATATTTTTTCGAAATTCTATACACGAAAAGTGAGGGAGAGCCCTCGGTGCGCCTGCTCGCTGCTGAAGTCAAAGTAAACTTTATTGTCATCTCCGCTACAGACAGTCCAGCATATAGAGAGACGAGACGACGAGGCTCCAGTTACAGCAGTGCAAGTTAACAAACAATAAATATAAGAGGAGTAAGAAAATAAATATACACTTTAGGACTCGGGGTAAAGGATCAATAACAATTTAAAATGTATAATTTACAGTTTGATGATTTAAAGTCTCTCACACAACCCGTCGATAGGGGAGGCGAGCCGGCTGCTTCCAAATAGAGCACATTTCATTCATAATGTTGTAAATCCAAGCCCATTATGGATTCATGATTTGAATCCAGAAATAAACCAGATACAAAGTGAATCTGTGAACTAAGGTGTAGGTCTGTTAGGCTATGTTGTGGTGATCCTCGGGTTGGAGGATTTGTGTTCATACTGGAGTGCAAAACTAAAACCAATGGAAGATGGACAAGAAAAGTTCAAAGCCATCAGGTGCTCAGTTTAGAAAAAAGAGAAAAGAAGAGGAGGAGAAACGAGCAACAGATGCAGGTAAGCAGACGTGTGATTGGATAATGGCAGGTCATCCTGAAACGATCAGAGTCAGAATACTTTATTAATCCCTGAGGAAATTATGTGGGTTACAGTTGCTCCAAGAAGAAATGGTAAAAATAGTAACAGTAACAGACTAAACTCCAAACATTATGTTACAGATTTTAATATTAATTAGTCATTGTCAATTGTTGATTTGTTCCTCATTGTATGATGAATTATGATGGCTGTTTGGTAGCTGTTTGCATACTATGCATACTCTCTCTCTCTTCATATGTGTGTGTTTCTCTGGTGAAATTCAGAGATGGTCCCGACAACAGTTTTGTGTTAATGTACAATCCTTAATATGTTTTATGGGGGGGTAGGAATGCGTGCTTGTGTCCACTTTGTAATATTCTGCCATCTTGTGGTGACAGCTGGATACTGTCGCTGCAAGCTTACTTTTCTTACCGAGCATTGAGTCATGGTTGTGGTTACAAGCTGTTATCAAAGACTGAGGATTAGCAAACAAAGGACAAAGCAGCAATTTTTGGATGTTTGCACATACACACTGTGGATAATCTTTGACTGAAGACCTGCTACCTGTGGGTCTGTCAGCTGTGAAGACATCTGCTATAGGTGAGGACTGGGAATCAGTTGAAGGCAAGGGTGCTTCAAAGCTTCCTGTAGGTCAGCTTCCACTGACCTGAGATCACTCATAATGTGACCTACACTATTGTACATATGTGCAGAGAAGTGTAAAACTGTAATTAACAAAATGATTCGCCGTTTCCAGTGTTGGTCAAGTTACTTGAAAAAAGTAATCAGTAACTAATTACTGATTACTTCCCCAAAAAAGTAATCCCGTTACTTTACTGATTGCTTATTTTCAAAAGTAATTAATTACTTAGTTACTTAGTTACTTTTTAAAAACACGATTTACAACCTGAAGAGGTGATAAAGCGATAGATCTTTCAGCCCAATTCTACTTTTTCTACATAATCCATCATATAAAATGTAATCAAATGGAAAAGTCTCTATTTTTTAACTTGTTTTATCAGTTTTAATCTTTTAATGTTTTGCATCAAGCAAAAATGTAATTATATGCAACATTCTCTGACTTGAATAAATTAGTTTAACATTTAAACCTATTTTCTGCACATTCCAGCACATAAAATAAAATATTTTGTGTGTTTACACTCAGTCTTTCAAATAGATGCAAGTAAAACACAGCAGAAAATAAATAAAGTCAAAGACTCAGCGGTCCTGTTGCTCTATTTTCACCTGTAAAGCAGGAGTGGGGTAGGCGGAGGGTTACCCTGGTGCAGGTGTGCCGCGGTCAGTTGCGCATTACGTCGTAGCTACTCGGTGCTTGCTCGGAAGTTTAGGGGTTTTTTTCGCTGTAAAAAGAAGTTTTCTTCCCACGCACAGCGGACACTAATGTTTTTGTCACTTTTTATGGAATCAAACTCAAAGTAAGGTCAGTGCTTCCACGCTTTAAACGCTGCACGCTCATACTCTCTCCTGCACAATCGATATGTGATCCATTGCTGATCTGCACACAGCTGTTGTCACTAACGGCGCACTCGCTTACGTCACTGTCATGAGACATTCTCGCAAAAAATCACGGTTTTAGTAACGCAGTAACGCAGCGTTCCTACGGGAAAGTAACGGTAATCGAATTACCGTTTTTGCAATAGTAATCGCTTACTTTACTCGTTACTTGAAAAAAGTAATCAGATTACAGTAACGCGTTACTGCCCATCTCTGGCCGTTTCTCCTTTTAAGCAGTGAAGGCTAAAGGGTAAAAAAAATAGCTGAAAAACAATCAAACTGAGTTGTAATCTTTATTTATGAGGTACAAAATCAACTTGATCAACAAGTGTATGTCATGGCACTGGGTCTGTGAAATAGTGTTTATGTATTTAGTGGTATTCTAAGTTTAGTTATTTTCTGCTTGTGTTATAGTTCCTAGTAGCTAGGTTTCTGTTACTGTGCCTTCCCTGTGTTCCACGTTTCATGTCCAGTCACCCATGTCTACTCTTCATGTTCACTTATCTTCTGTGTCCGTTTGTTTGCATGTCCGTTTCTTCCCCGGTCGACGTGACAAGCCCGCATCTTGGTGTTTATCTAATGTTTCCTGTTTTATTTTGATAGTTCCTTGCTCTGTGTTCAGTGTGTTCAGTTTTGCTTCCATATTTCCCTCCTGTTTCCATCCCCCTCATTATCCTCTGCGTATTTAGTCATCTGTCTTCCTCTGACTCTTGTTGCGTCATCCCATGTTGCTGTGTGTAGTTTTCCATGTTCCTGGTTTCCATAGCTCCTAGGCCGTGCTGTTCGTGGACATGGCTGAAGGCACATGGGAGGCTTGGCAGGCAGCTGTCATGCAGGACCAGATGGCACAGGACCAGGCAGCGCGACAGCCTCTGGCAGAGATGCGGTGGCGGCATGGCAGACGTGGACGGTTGAGCTGGTGGTTGAATTGGTGGTTGCCGGACAGACTCTCCAGATTCCCCAGTGAAGACAAACAATGGATCTCCAGAGCCCTCAGCGGACACAGGCGGCTGGAGTGAAGCAGGCTGAAGCTGTGCAGGGCACACAGCCAACTCCGGATACTGCAGCTGAGACTGCACAGGCCAGGCAGTCAGTGCAGTCCGTCAGCGTGCATGTCATTGCATCATTCTGTCATGTTTAGTGGTGTGTGGCAGGCAGGATGAGGACCCACACGCAGGACTCACGGACACAGAAGGGTGGACTAAAAGAGGCAGCTTTTATTGCACTGAAGCAGAAAACAAAACAAAACCCAAAACTCATGAATCTAAACTGAAAACTTGAAGGGACTGCAGTGATGTGGATGCTATACTGGATTGTTCTGATGAAGAGTGAGGTAAGGATGAGACTGAAGCTTACTAGTCAAGTTTACTAGTCAGTCTGCACTCTTACAGTCTATACTCTTACTTATACAATGTGAGTGTGAATGGTTGTCTGTCCCTGTGTGCTGGCCCTGCGACAGACTGGCGACCTGTCCAGGGTGTACCCCGCCTCTCACCCTATGACTGCTGGGATAGGCTCCAGCGCCCCCCGCGACCCTGAAAAGGATAAGTGGAAGCGAATGGATGGATGGAGTTTCAAATAGCTATTCAGCACTTTATAAATAAAGTTATTATTATTATTATTATTATTATCATTATTATTAAAACTACCTTTGAAGTGTTATATTCTTGTGTCCTTCAGATCCTCCTGGCTTCACTGGACTTGGCTTCTATCTGTCTCTCTAGTGCCCCAGGGGTGTTTTTACCTCTTCTAAGGCAGTAAGGTTGGTTTGTCTATAAGTGAGAAAACATGCCTAGATGGTGACATGAGTTGGTTCAGTAATCCTTTGGGAATTAAAACTAAATGATCCCTGGGAATCTGGGAAGATCCCACATCTCAGAAAATGCAAAGTTAAAAACATCTCTGTTTTAGTACGTGGTAAGCTTTAATGAAGCAGGTGTAATGTTGACTGAATGAAAACTTCAAGTTCATGTATCTTGATAAAATTGAGGGGGTAGTAGTGAAAAAGTAAGAGATGATGGCTGACTGGTTGTTTGCATCACTGTTGTACCTCATGGTCACAATGTGTCTCGCTCCATAACTCGTGACTAAACATTAGACAGACAGTCATCTCTCTCCTTGCATGCTGGCAGGATTGACAAAAACAAATCAGCCAACCAGATACAGAATTCACAATCTCTCTTACGCTCATACTCGCACACAGACAAACTACAGATGGCTTCAGCATTTCCATATTCTAATCAGTGCCTGATTATTGCCAGAATAGCAGTGAGCTAACCATGAGACAAATCACCACAAAGCCACCACGACAGGCTCTGGGTGCCATCCATTACATATTTCAAATCCCAGTCTACAGGAATGAGAATGAAACTCTGCATCAGATGTAGATTTAGATGTGAAAAAGCCCAGTCTCAGTTAATTATGCCTGTGGTGATGGCACACTGGTGAAGCTGGCATAGGGACACTGGTCCAGGTGTGCCCACTATGACTTACAGAGGAGGAGTAGCCCACAGTGACACAATGCCGCTTCCAGTCAGCAGTTATTCATTTTTAAATATTACCATCACTACTATTTATTTTTTACTCCCATTGCTTTGATTGCTGCTGCCAATTAGTTCTTAGAGGTCACACAATATCATGGTCATACAAATATGCTTGTTAGTTGACACCACAATATCTGCCATTGTGAAATTCAGCCCTAATCAAAGAGGAGAAGGTTTTCAATAATTCATCTCTTCTCATTTATAATGTAACAGTTTCAACATCATTGAAGAAAAATAAACGAGTCTTATCATCTCTGCAGCAAGTTCAGCAACATGCCTATCAAGCTCCCAGTCACACCGAGTGGTGTCAGAGTGGTGGTTATCACCCAGGTTTCCTGAATCTGAATATGAGATTGTTCACAGTGTTGGCTCCAGACAATCCTTAAACACAGACTAGTGAGAAGCCACAAAATGTATCAGAAGAAGTGCAAATAAGATCCAAAACAAATGCACAGAATTAAAAATGAGATATTAAGAGCATTTTTACCACCTTATTCTTCCATAACTTAAACTGGTAGTCTTATGGGCTTCTCACATTGGAAGGAATTCCCTGTTCACGATCCACCCACCATGGTTTTTGTCAAAGCACGCAGAATTAAGTTAAGTAAAATGGCCTGTATTTGTATAGCGCTTTACATATCCAGTCATCCACCCATTCACACACACAGTCACACACTGGTGATGGCAGCTACATTGTAGCCACAGCCACCCTGGGGCGCACTGACAGAGGCGAGGCTGCCGGACACTGGCGCCACCGGGCCCTCTGACCACCACCAGTAGGCAACGGGTGAAGCGTCTTGCCCAAGGACACAACGATCGAGACTGTCCGAGCCGGGGCTCGAATCGGCAACCGTCCGATTACAAGGCGAACTCCCAACTCTTGAGCCACGATCGCCCTAATTACTGTTATCGTATAGTTCAGGAGGAGCCATGTTCATAGTCTCAGTCTTGTTGGCATAAGACAAGGTAACTGCCGCAGAGCCAATCAATGATCTGGGTAAATGGTGAATGCAATGGACTGATTCTTATATAACACTTTTCTGCTCTACCTGAGAACTCAAGACCCTTTATACAACTTGCCTCAGTCATCCATTTATACAAGTACTTTTTTCTATGTTTAATTGCATAATTTAACTCATAATTTCAATCATGCACATTCATGAATCAACATGAATCTCATGAATTAACCTCAGTGTGTGAAGAGGACTCTGCATTTACATGCACAAACTGGAGTCTATTAGATAGATATGATACAAACCACTGCAGCACAGTACCTGTAATACCTACAGCATGTTCTAATCACTCTAACAGGATATTATGGTCGACAGTATCGAACGCTGCACTAAGGTCTAGCAGGACAAGCACAGAGATGAGTCCACTGTCAGAGGCCATAAGAAGATCATGGGGTTAGTATTCTGCCCAAAGATTTTTGGCATGTAGACAGCAAAGGATGGAACCGTCAACCTTTTTTTGGAAGATTACCTGCACTGTCTACTGAGACATCCAAACAGTTTAAAGAGTAAACTAGGATGGACAGTGTAACCAGCTAGTGAGGCACAAAAGGCATATACAACTAAATGTCACAGGGATAATAAAAAAAAAAAAAGATCAAGTTAACAAGCAATGCAGCACAAGTAAGTAAATGAACCATGGCCACTTTTAATCACAAAATATTATCCAAACAATGTGTTTTCCTCTCATTTTTTGCAACAATCTGAATGTAGAGTACTGCTTCTGCAACATTTCAAATCCCAGTAACTTGCCCTGTCATCTGATTAGCTAGCAACAATAGTGTGCACAAACCACTTGTTTTAAAGTAAAAGATTTGGTATCTATTTTTTTTCCTAAACCGTCTGTGTTGGCATGCATATACAGAGTGGTGCATAGTAGGAACTCTGCATTTACGCTTTTCCTTTTGCTCCAGAGCGACCACCTTAACTTACATAGACCTGTCACACCAGGTGAAACATGCATCAGAAACACAGATGCTCTGACAAAATAATGTCTTCTGCGACCTCAGTTTAACCCTGCATAGGGTTAGGCTTAGCTGTAGCTCAACTGTTTTGATCTTGAAAAACATCTAGATGTTCTTGATTTGCATATTGCAATCCATGTCGAGCAACACTCTCTCACCCCTCTGATCATTGGAATGGTATATACATATATTCAGATTTAATACTGAATGTCGTCAGTCTCTATAGATACTGTGCATTACTAGTATGTGAGCCACCCAGAGGGGCGATCGTGGCTCATGAGTGATTTATTTAGATTGGCTTTTAATTAGATTTGTGCTGTGTGTTTTATTATTAATGTATTTTATGTATTTCTGTTTTATATTACTGTGAACCACTTTGTGGTTTTTATCCTGTGAAAAGTGCTGTATAAATAAATTGATTTGATTTGATTTGATTTGAAGAGTTGGGAGTTCGCCTTGCAATCGGAAGGTTGCCGGTTCGAGCCCCGGCTCGGACAGTCTCGGTCGTTGTGTCCTTGGGCAAGACACGTCACCTACCGCCTACTGGTGTTGGCCAGATGGCGCGATATGGCAGCCTCGCTTCTGTAGCTTGCCTCCACCAGTGTGTGAATGTGTGTGTGAATGGGTGGATGACTGGGTGTGTAAAGCGCTTTGGGGTCCCTAGGGGGGGACTAGTAAAAGCGCTATACAAATACAGGCCATTTACCATTTACCAAATCTAGGCTCAGTGACATTAGTTTTCATGCATCAATACTTTTGCACAAAAAGCCAACTATATTTATTCCAATTAAACTATTAAAAAGCAGAAAAAAATTCTGAGATTGTTGACATTAAAATCCAGTGAAACCATTCATCATAACGACGACAGTGTCGACAGGTGTGAACATGTTCTTCTGATTGATTTAACTTCCATCAGCGTCTTTAATTCAGTGTGTGTCAGATGAGGTTTGGTAAATTCAGAGCTGTTCTCTGCTACTTTATGAGCTCTCTCAAGGTGGAGACATAATTCTGTTCAAGGTAGTTTAAAAGTCAGGGAATTGCCGGAGGGAAAAAAAGGAATGAAGCAATCCACACACAAAAGTACACAAACACACACATGTGTGAAGTCCAGGCACAGTGTGCATTCATCCTCTGCTGTCTTATTCTCTGTATATGGACTCTGGTGAGGTTCATGGTGTCTGAATCTCCCCCCATCATCACACAGTATCTAGCTTCTGTCAGTCAGCTTTATCTTTGACACTTAAAGGCGAGCAACAGACAGGATCCCTGTGCCCTGCAGGGAGGATCGTGTTGTTAAACAACAAGACCTGATTTTATTTTCTTGTCAAAGATATTCTGTAAAAAAAACTGAATACTCCAGGAGGATGTGAACTTGAATGGTTCAGCAGTTTCAGAAAAAAGTGGTTGCTTTCAAAGTAAGAGGTTCTCCAAAATGCTTATAGTTCAGATTGAAATTCATAAATCAAACGTTGACATTAGAAGATGGTGAAACAGTGATTCAGGTTAGGGTCTGTGCAAAGCCTCCAGTGTGACTCCATGTGCAGACCTGAGAAGGAAATTTGGGCTCTTAAATCACAGCCCAACAATCATCCTAACTGGTTGTAAAACACTGGGCACTATTTCACACTAATTAGTGGCCAGTTATGTCCTGTCATAAAAAATAACTGCAGTCAACATTAATTAGATCTTGGCAGGCTTATGTGCAGCTCTACGGGGCTTTTTGCAGCTATATAAAGCACGTGTGTGACAGAGTGTAGTGACGGGATGAACAGAAGACGTGTGATGATAGCACACACTGACTTAGTCGAAGGTGGTGTTCACGGGTGTGTGTGAAAGAGAGAGAGTGTGAGCTTTTGTTTGAACTTTCCACTGACTCCACCACACAGCCCCCCCGTGGACCCCATCGAAGAAAACCAAAATGCATTATCACAAATCCTGGCTTAAGAAAAACCTCTTCACAACAGCCAAGTCTTGAAGAGTCAGTGCATCGTCCACACAAGTGAAGGTAAATACAGAGGGTTGATGTCAAGATGCCACTGCTTACAGCCAAGGAAGAAAAACCAGTTCTTATATTTAAGACAGTAGCGTGCAGGCTTTTGTTAACCCTACTGAAACGTTTTTTAATATACAGTGGGGCAAAAAAGTATTTAGTCAGCCACCGATTGTGCAAGTTCCCCCACTTAAAATGATGACAGAGGTCAGTAATTTGCACCAGAGGTACACTTCAACTGTGAGAGACAGAATGTGAAAAAAAAATCCATGAATCCACATGGTAGGATTTGTAAAGAATTTATTCGTAAATTAGGGTGGAAAATAAGTATTTGGTCACCTCAAACAAGGAAAATCCCTGGCTCTCACAGACCTGTAACGTCTTCTGTAAGAAGCTTTTCTGTCCCCCACTCGTTACCTGTATGAATGGCACCTGTTTGAACCCATCATCTGTATAAAAGACACCTGTCCACAGCCTCAAACAGTCAGACTCCAAACTCCGCCATGGCCAAGACCAAAGAGCTTTCGAAGGACACCAGGAAAAGTATTGTAGACCTGCACCAGACTGGGAAGAGTGAATCTACAATAGGCAAGCAGCTTGGTGTGAAAAAATCAACTGTGGGCGCAATCATCAGAAAATGGAAGACATACAAGACCACTGATAATCTCCCTCCATCTGGGGCTCCACGCAAGATCTCATCCCGTGGGGTCAAAATGATCATGAGAACGGTGAGCAAAGATCCCAGAACCACACGGGGGGACCTGGTGAATGACCTGCAGAGAGCTGGGACCAAAGTAACAAAGGTCACCATCAGTAACACACTACAACGGCAGGGAATCAAATCCCGCAGTGCCAGACGTGTTCCGCTGCTGAAGCCAGTGCATGTCCAGGCCCGTCTGAAGTTTGCCAGAGAGCACATGGATGATACAGCAGAGGATTGGGAGAATGTCATGTGGTCAGATGAAACCAAAGTAGAACTTTTTGGTATAAACTCAACTCGTCGTGTTTGGAGGAAGAAGAATACTGAGTTGCATCCCAAGAACACCATACCTACTGTGAAGCATGGGGGTGGAAACATCATGCTATGGGGCTGTTTTTCTGCCAAGGGGACAGGACGACTGATCCGTGTTAAGGACAGAATGAATGGGGCCATGTATCGTGAGATTTTGAGCCAAAACCTCCTTCCATCAGTGAGAACTTTGAAGATGAAACGAGGCTGGGTCTTCCAACATGACAGTGATCCAAAACACACCGCCCGGGCAACAAAGGAGTGGCTCCGTAAGAAGCATTTGAAAGTCCTGGAGTGGCCTAGCCAGTCTCCAGACCTCAACCCCATAGAAAATCTGTGGCGGGAGTTGAAAGTCCGTGTTGCTCGGCGACAGCCCCAAAACATCACTGCTCTCGAGAAGATCTGCATGGAGGAATGGGCCAAAATACCAGCTACTGTGTGTGCAAACCTGGTAAAGACCTATAGTAAACGTTTGACCTCTGTTATTGCCAACAAAGGTTATGTTACAAAGTATTGAGTTGTATTTTTGTTATTGACCAAATACTTATTTTCCACCCTGATTTACGAATAAATTCTTTACAAATCCTACCATGTGGATTCATGGATTTTTTTTTTCACATTCTGTCTCTCACAGTTGAAGTGTACCTCTGGTGCAAATTACTGACCTCTGTCATCATTTTAGGTGGGGGAACTTGCACAATCGGTGGCTGACTAAATACTTTTTATCCCCACTGTACTTGAAATAATTTTGAGTACAATTATTTGTTATTTTATATTTATGTGTATATAGTGCATGTGTAGCATTTATTTCCTTGTTTAGTAAATTCATTTAAAAGTATCGAAATAAAAATCAAGTGTAAAACGTTTTTGATCATTTATTTTGTTTTCCATAAAAACCTTATTGAGGACCATTGTGCATGTATTCAAAATGTATTACAAAACCTTACATATGTGCACAAATGGGCTGGGACTTTCAGTGTTTTGATATTTCAGCATACGTACCATAACGTTAATTCACATGTACGCATTCTCGAAAAATTCCACTGTGTGTACGAGTGGTCAGTTCATCGTACAGATGACAAACGCTGAGTAAATTATGTTTATTTTAAACATATAAGCACATTTTATTTTGTATTGACTAGTGGCTGGGGTAAGGGTTACTGCTTGTCTTACAACGTATGATTATCTATGAAATAAAGCTGCAACTCTGTAGGCCGCGCTGATCTGACACCGTGTGATGATTTGTTAAACCACTGGGTGTCTTCTGCATTCCTGCATTTTTCTAAATAAATTGGCCATTTCCTGATCTGAATCAGCAGAACAGTTCATCTCTACTGCTGCTGCTTCCTGCTGGACGTTCTCCTGGGAATAGTCAGTGAGGGCTCAGCTGCAGATATGTTAAACGCTGATACGTATATGAACTCCAAATGTGGACAATGCACAGCACACGAGTAAGAATCAGTTTTAAGTTATAAGGATTTTTTGTCCAACAATCAGTCCATCACTATGCTGAACTTGCAGACTCTGGTGAATGTTAGAAAATTTTAATAAATTGCTAATATGACCCTACTCTACACCCCAACTACTGCATTTACAGACCGAATGACATGCATGGCAACACTACTGAATAAGAAAAGCTCCGTGGTGGAGGTAGTAAGAAACAGGAAATACAGCCTTGCCTGAATTTGCAAATCCATATGTTCATTTCCTGATTTCTTTATTTCAGTTTTCTCAGTACATTCTCCTGTATGTGCTCGTCTTCATACTGTTGATCCGCAGAACCATGTTGACGACCTGTTCATCTTTGGTTTGGCACCACTACACTACATTTTACCACTACAAGAATGATGCCATTGCTCTTGTGGGGGTGTATTTTTTTAACAATTGTACACTACAGGGAGTGCAGAATTATTAGGCAAATGAGTATTTTGTCCACATCATCCTCTTCATGGATGTTGTCTTACTCCAAGCTGTATAGGCTCGAAAGCCTACTACCAATTAAGCATATTAGGTGATGTGCATCTCTGTAATGAGAAGGGGTGTGGTCTAATGACATCAACACCCTATATCAGGTGTGCATAATTATTAGGCAACGTCCTTTCCTTTGGCAAAATGGGTCAAAAGAAGGACTTGACAGGCTCAGAAAAGTCAAAAATAGTGAGATATCTTGCAGAGGGATGCAGCCGTCTCAAAATTGCAAAGCTTCTGAAGCGTGATCATCGAACAATCAAGCGTTTCATTCAAAATAGTCAACAGGGTCGCAAGAAGCGTGTGGAAAAACCAAGGCGCCAAATAACTGCCCATGAACTGAGAAAAGTCAAGCGTGCAGCTGCCAAGATGCCACTTGCCACCAGTTTGGCCATATTTCAGAGCTGCAACATCACTGGAGTGCCCAAAAGCACAAGGTGTGCAATACTCAGAGACATGGCCAAGGTAAGAAAGGCTGAAAGACGACCACCACTGAACAAGACACACAAGCTGAAACGTCAAGACTGGGCCAAGAAATATCTCAAGACTGGTTTTTCTAAGGTTTTATGGACTGATGAAATGAGAGTGAGTCTTGATGGGCCAGATGGATGGGCCCGTGGCTGGATTGGTAAAGGGCAGAGAGCTCCAGTCCGACTCAGACGCCAGCAAGGTGGAGGTGGAGTACTGGTTTGGGCTGGTATCATCAAAGATGAGCTTGTGGGGCCTTTTCGGGTTGAGGATGGAGTCAAGCTCAACTCCCAGTCCTACTGCCAGTTTCTGGAAGACACCTTCTTCAAGCAGTGGTACAGGAAGAAGTCTGCATCCTTCAAGAAAAACATGATTTTCATGCAGGACAATGCTCCATCACACGCGTCCAAGTACTCCACAGCGTGGCTGGCAAGAAAGGGTATAAAAGAAGAAAAACTAATGACATGGCCTCCTTGTTCACCTGATCTGAACCCCATTGAGAACCTGTGGTCCATCATCAAATGTGAGATTTACAAGGAGGGAAAACAGTACACCTCTCTGAACAGTGTCTGGGAGGCTGTGGTTGCTGCTGCACGCAATGTTGATGGTGAACAGATCAAAACACTGACAGAATCCATGGATGGCAGGCTTTTGAGTGTCCTTGCAAAGAAAGGTGGCTATATTGGTCGCTGATTTGGTTTTGTTTTGTTTTTTAATGTCCTCCTTGAATCGCTACCTTATCGTGATGGAAGGGTTTGTGTGTCCCATGGATCCCAGGGGCTATGTTGTCTGGGGGCTTTTGCCCCCTGTTAGGGTCTCCCATGGCAAATTGGTCCAGGGTGAGGGACCAGACAAAGAGCGATTCAGAAGACCCTTATGAAAAGAATATCGAGGGAACAGTTTACCCTGCCCGGGATAGGGTTACCGGGGCCCCGCCCTGGAGCCAGGCCCGTGGAGGGCGCCTGAGGGCGAGCGTCTGGTGGCCGGGCCTTAGTCCATGGGACCCGGCCGGGCACAGCCCGAAGAGGAGACATGGGCCCATCCTCCCGCAGGCCCACCACCCGCAGGAGGCGCCATAGGGGTCGGGTGCATTGTGTGCCGGGTGGCGGCCAGGAGCGGATGCCCTGGTGGACTGACCCCCGGCTGCCAAGACTGGCAATAGGGACATGGAATGTCACCTCTCTGGTGGGGAAGGAGCCTGAGTTAGTGCATGAGGTTGAGAGGTACCGGCTAGATATAGTCGGGCTCACCTCTACGCATGGCTTGGGCTCTGGAACCAGTCTCCTGGAGAGGGGCTGGACTCTGTCTCAGTCTGGAGTTGCCCCTGGTGAGAGGCGGCGGGCTGGGGTGGGTATTCTAATATCCCCTCGGCTTGCTGCTGGTGCGTTGGGGTTTTTCCCGGTGGACGAGAGGGTTTGTTCCCTGCGCCTTAGGGTCGGGGAACGGGTCCTGACTGTCATCTGCGCTTATAGGCCGTAGGTCGATGATCGATTTTGTAATCGTATCACCAGTCCTGCGACCATATGTTCTGGACACTCAGGTAAAGAGAGGGGCTGAGCTGTCAACTGATCACCACCTGGTGGTGAGTTGAATCAGGTGGCGGGGGAGGACGCTGGACAGACCTGGTGCACCTAAACGCGTAGTGAGGGTGTGCTGGGAACGTCTAGCAGAGGCCCCAGTCCGCGAGATCTTCAACGCACACCTCCGGCAGAGCTTCAACAGCATTCCGAGGGAGACTGGGGACATTGAGTCCGAATGGACCATGTTCAGCGTCTCCATTGCCGAAGCTGCTGCATTGAGCTGCGGCCACAAGGTGGTTGGTGCCTGCCGTGGTGGTAATCCCCGAACCAAATGGTGGACACCAGAGGTGAAGGGAGCCACCAGGCTGAAGAAGGAGTCCTATCGGGTAAACTATGCGGTTTTCGTCCTGGTCGCGGAACACTGGACCAGCTCTTTATCCTCTTGAGGATACTTGAGGGTGCATGGGAGTTTGCCCAACCAGTCTACATGTGTTTTGTGGACTTGGAGAAGGCATTCGACCGTGTCCCTCGGGGTGTCCTGTGGGAGGTGTTGCGGGACTATGGGGTGTCTGGCCCATTGATTTTTTTTTTTTTTTTTTTTTTTGCCTGTCCCGTTTGGCTCTTTTGCATCAGAATTGTTGTCTAAAGGCAAAGAAAGATGCCCAACGGATTTACTTTACCAAATTGACCATCCCAGCCTTGCCGTAATGGCCCATTTGATTCACCTTTTATTGTTTATTTTATTTTCACTTACTGAATACGGGACAGACTTGACTGGGGGAAAGAAGGGGGGAAAGAAAGAGGGAAAGAGAAACAGCTGAGAAGAGGGACGGGGGAGAAGGGCAAAAGACAAAAACCAACAGAACGGGCAGAGAAAAAAAGAAAAGAAAAAAAATGCATATATCAATCACCTGGGTCACCTGCTGAGAAAGAAAAAAGAAAACAAGCAGAAGAGAACAAGAGTAATAGAATAAACAACATCACAATGACATATGGGAATATGACAGTAAATACTAAATATTAAACATTATTGTGCAGCACATAAGATCAACAGAACACAGTGTGCTTTGAGGTAGGAGCCAAAAAGGGTGTAGTTTGTGGGTGTGATCACCCGTGTGTGCACCTGTGAGCATGGACGCGCTTGTTTTTAAAAGGTTCCTTCATGTAATGATCTGCTAGAGGGTGTGGGGGGGCCACAGCCCCGTCCTCCAGGGCATGAAGCAGGTATGGAGGAGATCAAAACTCCAGACATCCAGAGGCCCCCAGAACACAAGAGACCAAGGAAGACCAACAGAGGGGCAGCCACGCCACTGTCCCAGAAAGAGCTGAGGAGAGTCCCAGATGAGGGCTCACTCAGCAGCCGCGGAGCAGAAGCCAGGGGGAGTTGCAGTGACGCGCCCGTGAGCTACACCGGCAGCCAGCTGTGCCTGAGTGACCGAGCCCCAGGCCGAGAGGCCAGGGGCACCCCACCTCCGAAGTGGCCCGAGCGAGCCCCAGGCTCCAGGCCCCGATAAGCGGCCGCCAAGGAGTGAGCCGGTGTGTACCTGGACGCCCATCCCCGGACACAAAGAACCACCAACGCACCGATGTCTGAGGGAGTCCGCCACTGGCAGGGGAAGTGGTGGTGGGTAGATAGGCCTCCAAACCTTGGAGGGCCTGAGATGTCCCCAGAGAGGTGGCACCTGACACCCAACCTGACATATAGAAACAGACATACAGGCACACACAGATACAAACATCCATTCCCACGCTCATGCTCTCATATGCACTTACTCCACACTCAACCAACGTGGAGACAGACATAAAGAGACGCTGTACGCACGATCCCACTCCCCAAGCCTACTCTACAAACTGGGTCTAGGTACCCTTGCCCCTGGAGGGGGGAACTGCACCCACACCCAGGTGGTGTTACCCTTTTCCCTGCGGTGGGGGGAGGCAGACCGCCCCGACTCCGCAGCACACTCCAGACCGCAGTCGGACGGCCAACTCCTCCTCCTAGCTCCCCCGCTCCAGCAGGCCGCAGAGAATGGGGGTGAGAGAAGACTCCAAACCTCCCTCCACCCGCTCATTGTAGTGTTGATGCATGTGTGTTCTAAGGTGCAATTAAAACCCAGGAGGGCATGGAGCTACCTGCCAGAGAGCAGCAGGTAAGCGCATGGTCCCTCCTGCTGGCCCTCAATGTCTACGTGTATTTAAAATTGAGAGGTGGGCAACGACGCCCTGATGGTACTTTGGATTCCGTGTATCGTGCCCACCCCCAAGATCCTATATGTATGTGTAATGAGAGTGTGAGTAGTCTGAATGTCTAAGTTGTGGGATAAAATTGAGGCAGAGGCAGCAAGAAGGGGACGGGGGGGGGGGGGGGGGGGGGGTAGCCTCCTCTGCACCCTGGTGACATACCCCTACTCCAAGGTCCTGCATGTGTGGGTGGTTGTGGTGGAGCGGGAAGAGGGAGGCAGCTGGAGATGGGGAGGGAAGTAAGGGAGGGGCAAGTGACCCCTCCCTGGGGCCAGCTCCCCCGCTGACCCCAGTAGGCACCCCCATACTCCGCGACCCGCCAGGGAAAGGGGGCCCAGGCCCATCCAGACCGGGGTGTCTGGCCCATTGCTACGGGCCATTCGATCCCTATACAACCGTTGCAAGAGCTTGGTTTGCATTGCCGGCAATAAGTCGGACTCGTTCCCGGTGGGTGATGGGCTCCGCCAGGGCTGCCCTTTGTCTCCGGTTCTGTTCATCATTTTTATGGACAGGATTTCTAGGCGCAGCCAAGTGGTGGAGGGCTTTCGCTTTGGTGGCCTCAGAATCTCATCTCTGATTTTTGCGGATGATGTGGTTCTGTTGGCTTCATCGGGTGAGGGCCTCCAGCTCGGACTGGAACAGTTCGCAGCCGAGTGTGAAGCAGCGGGAATGAGGATCAGCACCTCCAAATCTGAGGCCATGGTTCTCAGCCGGAAAAGGGTGGAGTGCCCACTCCGGGTCGGGGATGAGTTCCTGCCCCAAATGGAGGAGTTCAAGTATCTCGGGGTCTTGTTCGCGAGTGATGGGAGAAGGGAGACGGAGATCGACAGACGGATTGGGGCTGCAGCTGCAGTAATGCAGACGCTGCACCGGTCCGTCGTGGTGAAGAGGGAGCTGAGTGTAAAAGCGAAGCTCTCAATTTACCGGTCGATCTGCGTCCCTACCCTCACCTATGGCCACGAGCTGTGGGCAGTGACCGAAAGAACGAGATCGCGGATACAAGCGGCAGAAATGAGCTTCCTCCGAAGGGTGGCTGGCCTCTCCCTTAGAGATAGGGTGAGAAGTTCGGCCATCCGGGAGGGGCTCAGAGTAGAGCAGCTGCTGCTCCACATCGAAAGGAGCCAGCTGAGGTGGTTCGGGCATCTGACAAGGATGCCCCCTGGGCGCCTCCTGGGTGAGGTGTTCCAGGCATGTCCCACCGGGAGGAGGCCCCAGTGCAGACCCAGGACACGCTGGAGAGAGTATATCTCTCGGCTGGCCTGGGAACGCCTTGGTATTCCCCCGGATAAGCTGGAGGAGGTGGCTGCGGAGAGGGAGGTCTGGGCCTCTTTGCTTAGGCTGCTGCCCCCGCGACCCGGCCTCAGATAAAGCGGATGAAGATGGATGGATGGAATGTCAGAAATGTATATTTGTGAATGTGGAGAGGTTATATTGGTTTCACTGGTAAAAATAAATCATTGAAATGGGTATATATTTGTTTTTTGTTAAGTTGCCTAATAATTATGCACAGTAATAGTCACCTGCACACACAGATATCCCCCTAAAATAGCTAAAACTAAAAACAAACTAAAAACTACTTCCAAAAACATTCAGCTTTGATATTAATGAGTTTTTTGGGTTCATTGAGAACATGGTTGTTGTTCAATAATAAAATTATTCCTCAAAAATACAACTTGCCTAATAATTCTGCACTCCCTGTATGCATGACATGCTGCTGGGAAGAAGGCAGCAGTTACAGTTTGAACACGTTAGGGTTTGAAGGAGGGAAGCATCATTTAAGGAACATCATTCTGTTATGGTGTGTAATTAAATGTGGAAACACATTTTTAAGGAGGACTGTTGTTATCATGACACCTTATAAACTGGTAACCATCATCTCTTTTCACAGTCGGCTTTTTTTGATTTGTCACTGCAGCAAAAGCACAAATGACACTTAGACATGTTAGCCTCAGGCTGTCCAAGTGTACGTATGGAAGAGCATGGAGGGGTTTTTCTACTTTTATTATTTCTTTTTAATCTATGATCATTTGCTGACACTGAGGCTGTGACAGCATAGAAACACATCTCCACCTTTGTGTCTGAGGACATGCAAAGGAGATTAGTGAGACTGACTAAAAAGACAGAAGATGAAAAAAGTTGGTTAAATTATCAATGTAAAAAAGTTTAAATATAAAACAGTCGAGGATCATTGGCTTTTTAACCCTATGTTTGATGTTTTGTCCATCTTTGCACTCATTTTTATAAAAAATGTACCTATAGATAAGTTATTGTTTTATACTTTAAATCAATTTAGACTTTTTACAACACTAACAAAATCCTCAAACCAAGATTTTGTACTTCCTGAACGGTGGCTTTCAGAAAAACTAAAGGGATTTTTGTACCAGCACCTGACAGCAGTGTTCTCTCAGCTGTGTTGGTTGGGAAGAATATCAATAATGCTTTGACAGGCTGACATTATGTGACCGAATGAAACGACAGCAAACTCGATGCTCTGTGACATCCACAGAGCGCCTCAGTGACACCAGCTATCACAAACACCAAACATGATTTGTGTCTGGGACTCAGGGAGACTAAACACCATGCAAATAAATGCCACATGGCGATGGCATTGTCAAAGCAATCAACAGACAAAACACCTACGCCAATCACCAGTTAGGATCGATGTCTGCTTGGAAAGCTGGGCACTGATGAGGTCAGAAGGGTGAAACACGTGTCTGCAGGGGGCTCATGGCCTTTGTTAGGAATGACATTTACAAGCAGGAAGCCAGGACTACATGGTGAAAGATGGATACACTGATGTTTTTGTGGAAATACTGTGATCATGCGTGTCACACACTGTGTTTGTGTCACACATGTCTCAGAGCAGCAGTTAGCTCAGTGCCATTAACACACTAGCTGTGTTAACACTAGTGTAATCAAAGCTGTGATGTGAGATCAGGTTCAGCAAATCTCTTTGTTTCTTTTATTGCTCTGCTTTTTCACGAGCAGAGCAATAAAAGAAACACAACTTCATCACGAGTGTCGAACTCCAGGCCTCGAGGGCCGGTGTCCTGCAGGTTTTAGATGTGTTCCTAATCCATCAGAGCTGATTCAAATGGCTGACGTTCATGTCCTGAAGTTCTCCAGAGGCCTGATAATGAACTAATCATGTGATTCAGCTGTGTTGGCCCAGGACGAGAGCTAAAACCTGCAGGACACCGGCCCTCGAGGCCTGGAGTCGGACACCCCTGGTCTAGATGAACAGGATTTTCATACCTGGATGACTGAGCATCAAGACAAAGTAATTTCACATCCTTTTTCGTTGCAGACAAATTTTGGAATGATGCATCCAATCAAATCTTAACGACTTCATAGTGCAGAAAATATCAGTATATTGCTCGTATATTACGTGTAAACCACATAATATCACAGAGGAGGGTCACTGGATGCTGAGGCGGATAGTGTGCAAAAGTCCATTATTACAGTTCTCCAAACTCAATGTAGCCTTCAGATTAGCTCAAGAAGAGCTTGTAGAGAGGTCCATGGAATGGGTTTCTATAGCCAAGCAGCTGCATCCAAAATGTCGGATGCAGTGGTATAACAGATGTCGTCACTGGACTCTAGAGGAGAGAAGATGTGTTCCCTGGAATGACGAATCCTGCTTCTTCATCTGGTTATCTGATGGATGAGTCTGGCAGTTGCTAAGAGAATGGGCCTTGTCTGACTGCACTGAGTGTAAAGTTTGGTGGAGGAGGGACGGTGTGGGGTGAAGGAACTCTTAATGCTTCAGCATACTAAGACATTTTGAACAATTTCATGCTCTCAACTTTATTGGAACTGTACACACCAAACAAAGTCCAGAAAGATAAATGGAGATGAATCCAAATTTCAGATTTATTTGCCAAAAAAAGAAAAAGCTATTATTGGCACCCGGTTCCCAGTTTATTGCTCTGCTATCATTCCTTTGCAATTTGCAGTAGCCAGTTTCTCTTCCCTCTGTCCATCTTTCACAAAATCTAACAATGCACATTCCTGGCACCGTGCTAGTCTTCTTCTCTATGTTGGTCATTTGCAAACACAGCTTTCTTCACACCAGGATGCCAGTTTCTCCATTTTGTTCCCTCCTCCACAAAATACAGCAGCAAACACTTCTGGCACTGGGATGCCAGCTTCTCTGTCTTCTATCGCTGAACTCTGCCATCTGTATAATTCCTCGAGACTTCTCGTGTGCTTTCACTAGCATCACCGTCCCTCCTTCACACAGTCATTCAAGGCAAGCTGACTCAGAGTTCTGACAACATCCCAAATGGTATTATCATCTTCCATGAGGTTCAGCTGTCCCACTTGGTGGAATATTGGCTCTCTTTCTGTTTTGAAGGTAATCATTATGGAAGGCAGTTCTCCTCTAATCAGTCTTTCAGTTCAACCAACCCTTCCAAAACTTCTCACCATCCCCAGTTTGTTATAGAAATTGGCACAGTAGTTATTGCTACCTTACCCAAAGTAATTAACCAGCTAAGCACGGCCTCTCCATCTTCGACTCCAAGACAAGCTCACGTAGGTGTTTACAAGCCATCAAGCCATGACCTCAAAGCCTTAAAATCCCAGCAGGCATTGCTGTCAGAGCCTCAGTTCAGAGTCAAGCCACGTCGCTACCTGATCGAGGGTTCCCCTCAGTCATCCATTGAGGTCTTTCATTGTCCGAAATTTCCTCATCCGCTCTACTCTATGGAATCCTCGACCACCTTATTGAGGCCACGGGCGAATTATCTTTGCTAGCCTACCTACCAGTGATACTGCTGCAGAGGTCTAACGCACAGTACTGCTTCTTTGGGGATCTGGCAGCCTCGGGAGCCACCGCCAGTCTCCTCAGAGACCTTCCCCAAACCACAGCTCAGTTAAAGCCATTCACTTTTATCTACTAAAAACGCTGTCAAACCTAAAATGAGGATGTGGGCCCAGCAATGAAAGGCATGAATGATCATAAAGATAATCGAGTTTGGTGTGAAAGAACATGACAGGCCTGCACAGTGTCCGGCACACTCCTGAACCTTTTGGAAAGCCTTCCCAGAAGAGCTGAAGCTGTTCTAGCTGCAAAGAGCCGACATCATACTTAACTTTATGGATTGAGATGGGATGTCACTCTAGTTCATATGCAGACTAGCGAATATTAGTAGTGAGTACCCTGATAAGCCATAAGCTTTCAGGGTAAAAAAAAATAACAGTGTTTGAAGGTCTTGTTTCAACTGACATTCAGTCTGAGCAGTGAAGGTACAACAGAGGTTACACCAAAACTTGGGCATGGATTCCTTTTTAAAAAACATGAGCCTCAGAGCTTATTATGCTGTTTGTACACAAAGAGATACGTGCTGTACAGTCAACTATGAGTATAGTATTATGGCCAAGTTTTATTTATCTTCTTCTTTTATCTTTCAGATGAATCTTCTCTGCAGTCTTCCTCTTTTCCTCCTGCCTGGCAGCTCCATGTTCAGCATCTTTTGTCCAGTATGTTCACTATCCTTCGTCTGCACATGATCAAACCATCTCAGCCTTGCCTCTCTTACTTTGAGCTAACCCTCTGATGGATTCGTGTCTAATCCTGTATACCCTGGTCACTCCCAATGAAATCCTTAGCAAACCTTCCAAACTGTACATCATAGCAGGTCACCAACGTGTAAATCCTCCCTTTCACTATTGCTCATCTTCCTAACACACTCTCTTTACTCTTTAGTACATGTGTCTCTATCTTTAATCACCCAAGATGCTATACATCCTTTTTAGCTTCATGTCTCAGCCAACTGATATACATCCTTTTCTCCATCTTTGTTTTAATACAGTTAAATCTATATAACTGGAAAGCTTTTAATGTGAACTCGCAGTCACACATACAGGAAGTTATCGTTTACATTGTTTTCCTGGTTTCCCCCTGGTCAGTCACTCACCTTTCGGCATTCAGTTAATCAACTCACCTGCAACTATTTACCTCGACACTTGATCATCAGCAGACCGTTGCATCAGCCAGGTAACTTGGCCTTAGTCTGTTCTGACTTTCATCCTGCCCAGGATTATTTGTTCATTCTGTGCAGACCTCATTGTTAACCCAGAGAGCCATAAGCCAAAGTGTGTGACAAAAGATCGCTTTCAGCACCATACCCCCTCGCCTCAGGAATATCACCAACTCTGCTGTCCTGAAATGAGAAAATAAACCTGATGAAAGTTGTCGGTAGTTAGTGTGTGGGTCTATCCTTCTGTCCATTTATGATACTGTTAACAGTACAGTGGTGTCTCACTATAACGCAGCTGACCTTTCGTGGCCTCGCGGTTTCTCTGATTTTTACAGCACATGTGTTCTGGGTCCTGATTGGCTGTAGACCACTGTCAATCAGTCTCGTGCCGTGTCTCCTGTCCAGGGCAGAGTGCGCTCAGCTTGTCAAATTTACATAAATCTTCGATCCCAGCAGTGTGACTCTGCTGCACTGTATGTTTGTACGTTTTCTCCCCAACAAACACAACACTGTCGACGAAATGTTGTGCACCATCAGAGTCACCTGCGGTAGCACCCAAAGGCAGAGGAAGATGCTAACCATCGCACGAAAAGTTGGACTTCTGGACACGCTAAAGGAAGGTAGAAGTTACCGTATTTTTCAGATTATAAGGCGCATTAAGCGAAACAAAACAGATAAGTCAAACTTTACTCAACTCATTCTTCTTGCTTCTTCTGCTTTTGTACCATTGATTCATTAATGATTCATTAATGCTGAATCCTCTGGCAGCTGCTCTGGACCTGAGAACACGGTTTGATCTTTGGTTTCATCCTGTAATACTGGACTCATTTGTCTACGAAGGTTTGAATTTTGAGAGTTTAAACAAG
>NC_137950.1:517500-545000 GCF_963969265.1 Rhamphochromis sp. 'chilingali' | reverse complement strand
TTTACTCAGATTACGAGAAAACACTCCAGAAATGCAGATGAAAGCGAACAAACTTCAGTCTGAGGAAACAAACACAAAAAGATTGGTTGTACATTCTTTGAGCTTATTTACAATATATAATTAACATATATAGCATTTATATTCACTGGTATTGAATGCTGTACAGTTTTCCAAATGTTGGATCTGTGCAATAGTTTTGGAATGAAACAATGAAAATACAAATAAAGTGCAGACTCTGCTTTATTTCACAGGTTGAACAATATTATTGAATTTAGCATTAAGGAATAATTGTGCATGATATCAGTGACTCAAATGATGTTGGACAATACAAGCTGGGAGTGGGCTATTTAAAAAAAAAACATTTTAGAGTGAATATAAGACGACATTGTGAGGAAAAGAGTGAGTCAGAAACAGCTTCCCAAAGGCAGATGGAACGAAGAGCCGCTTGCACCAGAATGATGACAGGAAACGAAACGAGATGTGCAATGGCTCGCAATACGACACATCCACAATCACATGTGGAGGCGGGGAGCGTGCCTGGTTTCCAGTGGCACAAAACGCAACATTAAGTAAAGCAAGATAGTGCATAAAGCATCAGTTAACATCATGATTTCATAACTAAGTGCACTCTTAGAGCGGCTCATTAATTTGAAAAGTTAAACGTCAGACTGGAAAGAGTCTTTACGTATGCAGAGATTCTTCAGGTTGGAGATTGTCCCACCATGAAAGTAATAAAGACATCAACCAAAACAATGTGAAATTCATTTGACTCAATATCCTCTGTGATAATCCTGATAAATCCAATCGTTGTTCAGTGTTTGCTCAGCACCATGGAGAGAGTCTTCCTGTGAATCTGTTCCTGCAGATGAATCAGGAGCAGGACCGACATCACTCACTCTGTGCACAAGTAGTCTACAAACAATATTTGCAAAGATTTATGTAAATCAAGCTGACTGATGGCCCTTTCTGAAGCACACACAGTAATCCAGCCGAGACGTGTGAAACATTAATAAAGAGCGTCCAGCTGCTGAGCTGCTGTTTCCCATCGCTCTTTGTTCACATTTTACTCCTGCTCTTGCTTTTTTAATCACACTTTACTCCTCAGAGCCTCATTTCTGATTGGTGCATGTAACCAATGACAAATTACAATCATTCCCTTAAAACCTCAAATCATTACTTAGACCGGAGAACTGGCATAGACTGAGATTGCATTTATCTAATCAGTGCTTTCTCTCAGTAATATTGGATGTTGTGGGTTGCAGTCTGTCATGAGTGACACTACATTGCTCTTTATTACTGTTAAAGTGATGGTTGCATGCATGTGTCTCTTTTGACATATGTCTTGGCATTTCATTGTCTCAGACTGTTTAAAGCCAGTAGTGATGGCCATTTATTTAATCAGCGCCTGTAAACAATCTGCAAAGAGGGTGACGGGAGAAAAATGGGAAATGGAATCTTAAGCAATCCCACTCAGAAATGTCCATTCCAGTAGCATGGGTGATGACGGCATGCAGAAATGGAGACAATCAGGTTGGTCCTGCCACTGAGAGCAAACATAGACTGAACTGTAGAGCAAACATCAATCGTTCTTATGTTCCATCCATGAAGCACACGTGCAGCTTAGTTATGAGGTGGCGTCTCCGGGAGCTTTGCCTTCTCCAGAGCTGACTGGCAGTGATTTGTGGGCTGAAGCCAGGTATTTTACATCGGGTTTTCCAACAGCTGCAGGTAGGCTGCATGTCTGTTTCCATGATTGGCTTTTTCTTATAGTTTGTGGTTTGTTGAGGAGGAAAGAGAGAGACCTCAGAGAAGATGAATGGAGTGACGGAGGACATGTAGAGGTGCTCTACATGGTGGTCTACCTTGAATGTGTATTGTGCGGGCGGAGCGCTGCTGACTTCGACTGAGAAAATTGTGGGGCGGTGGAAGGAATACTTTGCGGACCTCCTTAGTTCCACTGGCACATCTTCCATGGAGGAAGCAGAGTCTGGGGATGAGGGGGATGTCCCACCAATCTCCGAGAGCGAGGTCACTGAGGCAGTTAAACAACTCTGTCTTGGTTGACACGCCCCTACAATGTTTCGTGGAGATCAGGAGCGGTACCCCTGGACTGGCAGACTGGGTGTTTCCGATCTTTAAGAAGGGGGACCAGAGGGTGTGTTCCCACTACAGGGGGAACACACTCCTCGCCTCTCTGGGAAGGTCTATGCCAGGGTGCTGAAGAGGAGAGTCGGTCCATTGGTTGAACCTTCATCGTGGTCATGGAGCACTGGATACAAATAATCCCAGAATATAAATACTTATTGATATGATTTATTATCTTAAAAAATGTGATGTACTGTCATTTTATATTCATCTTATAATGACTGAGGAATTAAAACAATTCTAACATAATCCAGTCCTGCAGATGTGACTCTGTATGTGAGCAGCAAGCGGATTGTGTGTGTGTGTGTGTGTGTGTGTGTGTGTGTGTGTGTGTGTGTGTGTGTGTGTGTGTGTGTGTGTGTGTGTGTGTGTGTGTGTGTGTCTCAGTGCATGTAGATGTGCCTCCTTGCCCCCACCTTCTCCCCTCTAGGCTCACACACTCATTAATTAACAAGAATTAATGGTTTTATCTGCAGCCAGTAAGTAAAAGATTGATGCTGTCAGCCAGTCTACTTTGTCTCTTGTCACATAGTGTGAAAATGTCAAGCAGGCCAAATTAGCCGGCACATCACACTCCATCCTTGTCAGAAATAATCTGCGGGTTGCCCAATTAACACACATCCAGCTAAAGAGCCGCACACACACAACAAAAATGACACTGTTGTTATTCGCCCTCCTGTTGTGTTTGCTTCCTCTATTCCTCTCTCTGCTGCTCTGCTCTCTCCCTCCTTCACCCATCCAGTTCCTCCCTCTCTCAGGTGCGCCAGGTGAGGGGATGGATGATTGCTCGGAGCTTCATTTAACAGGCTGGGAGTGAGTGCAGCTTTCCAGTCCCTGCTTCCTGGTAATAGGAGGACAGAGGCGTGTGTGTGTGTGTAGGTGTGCCGTTTTCTTTACCAGTCATAACAGTTGTCTCACTCACTGTGATGTTTTAAAGTCACAGGCCTCTCAGAGATGTGTAGTTGGCAGGTTGAAGCCGCGGTGGAGGATGTTCCTTAATTGAAACTGTAGGTGTTAGCAGCTGCTCACTGCTGTATCAGAAAGCCATGCAGTGAACAACCCTAGCTTCAGGGACTTACAGCAGATGAAGAGCTAAACAGTGCTCCAAGCTCTCCTGTGAGATGTTCAGCAGTTTGATCGCTCTCTTGAAGTCAGTCAAGTCTCATAATGATACTAACAGAACCGCTTGTTGAAGAAAGAGAAGGAAAAACTACAAGAACAAGGAGGAAAAGAAAGAAGCAGCAGAAGGCTAAGCTGCAAACACACTTCAAACACTTCTTCCTCTCACAAAGGTAAGTAATGAATGATAAAGGCAACAGGGTGCAATAACTGATTCATGTGGCCCTCTGAGAAGAGAGACCCCTTCAAATCCTCCATCCTAAATTCTCAACACCTCCTGCATTGGCCCCCCGATCATAATTGTTTCAAATGCACTATCTGTCTAATATAGACCAAAATTATTTCTTCAGGTCTGTGAGCTGCAGAGTTATACACACCCATATTTTGTTTTCAAACTCCATTGCTGTTTATTTCAAAACCTCAAACATTTAGTCAACAATTAATCAAATAAAAGTAAACTGCAAGAAATTACAGGTACGCTACGGCCACACTTAAACGGGTATTTTTGAAAATGCAGCTGTTTCTGTGTGTTTGGACCTTTCGTCCACGTAAACAGCGTTTCGAATCACCGAAAACAGATTTTTTTTTTAAAACGCTGTTTTTTGCGTTTACGTGTGGACGAGGAATACAGAGTTCGTCACGCAACGTCAAAGGTATGTGCCTTTTTCAGGTCACGCTGTGCGCCACCTTATTGTTTACATGAGATGAGTTGCAGAATGGCAGATAGAGACAAAATACTGTTAATCTGACTGTCTGCAGGTTTTACATGCAGTTACTGTCCCTCCATTTACAAAGGCACAGGCGTCACGGTGTCATTATTTTACATGTAGTTGTTTATTTCCTGTGTAATAATATTCAACATTGCTATCAATACATTTTTCATAAAATGCCTCTCTGTGCAAAATGGGTTCAAAAACATAAACAGCTGTGGGATATTGTTTGTCTGTGATTTGGAGAGCCCAGCGCTGTTCCCGACGCAGGGGAAACTAATTCTGTTGCAGAGACCTACCTCAGCACTTGTGCAGGTGAAGCCAAAGGGAAGATTTGTACAGATTTGTAGGAAATGGAAATAGAGTGGACCAACATGACAATGCTATTGAGTTAGCAGGACGCTACACACTGACAGGCTAGCAGATGACTCCAGCAAGACCAGAGGTGGAGGTTTGTGCATTTATTAACAATGCTTGGTGCATGAACTCCACTACGAGAGTCACTGCTCACCTAATGCGGAGTTTTTAATGGTCAAATGCAGACCTTATTATCTCCCCAGAGAACTCACTTCGATCATACTCACTGCCGTGTATATACCCCCCGACGCTAATGCTAGGTTGGCCATGAAAGAACTTTCTGCAGCCATTAACAAACACCAGAATAAACACCCCGAGGCTGCTTTTATTGTTGCTGGCGACTTCAACCACACCAACTTAAAGACAGCCCTCCCCAGATTCCACCAACATGTCTCCTGCCACACCAGAGGAGACAAGACTTTAGACCATGTTTATTCCAACCTGGCTGGAGCCTACAAAGCAACACCCCTCCCTCACATTGGACAATCGGACCACCTCTCCCTGTTCCTCACACCTCGGTATTCACCACTCATCCAACATGTGAAACCTGCCTCATCTGTACTGGATTACATCTCCAAAACCACAGACAGTGTCACCACCCAGAAACGGAGGTGAGCTTTATTGTGAAAGGTTTATGTGGAACATAAACAAGCGGACACGCGATGCTGTTACCGTCGTTGTTGCTAACGACAACGCATAAAAACCGTAGTAGTGTCCGTCCGTAGTGTGGTTATATTAAATATAAGAGAAAGAGAGAACTTTAAGAAATTGAAGAAGAAGCCACTACAGTGGCCATCAGAACCATGAAAACATATCGCTGTAAACAGTTTATTTTGCAACACCACGAAACAAACGATAGCGTAAAATGAAACGATAGATGTTTTTATATCGTCATCCGATATATATCGTTATATCGAACAGCCCTAGATCCATCAATAAAGGATAATGTTGGATCAGTGTTTCAATATTTATATCCTTTATTAGATGTACATGTGGTTTGGTTATTTGCCTTTTGGTTGAAAGTACACTGAGAGAGGACTTTTTTAGTGCTCTTAATAGTATTTTTTTTATCTAATTGAATACAATCTATTTGTGTATGATTGTCAGTCCAAAGAGGGAGAGAGGAAAGAGGGGAACATGAGGAGAAAGTACAAGGTCAGGAAGAACCAGGTAAGAAAACAGACAGGGAGCAGTGACAGGCAAAACAGAAACTGTTAAACTGACAAAGAGAAAAACCTGATTTTACCCTCACAATCTGGAAGTTGTGTTGTCCCTATATTAAAGCTGCTGTACAGAATCTGCTAAACAAACTGGGTTGTCAGCCCTGGCACTGCATTACCATATTGAGCTTCAGTCAGAGGAAGTCACGGTTGCCAAAAACCTTTTGAAGCTCAAGAGTGAGGCTGGTGCCATCCCAGATATGTTAACATTGTACAATCTTCTGGATAATCGGATCTTCCCCACACTGAAAACTGTTATTCAGGTTGCCCTAACAAACCCAGTTAGCAGCTGTAGCTGTGAGAGGTCTTTTAGTGTCTTGAGTCAGCTCCATACCTGGCTGAGAAGGACCATGGGTCAAAGCAGACTCCAGCACCTGGCTGTGATGTCAGTTGAGAAAGATGCTTGAGAGACTTGACCACCAAAATGTGATGGACAGATTTACCAACCTCAAGGTGAGGCGACATAGGTTAAAAGAAAATAAAAAATCTGCAGAGCCATAGTAGTAACTGCAGTAAACATCATTTCATACTTAGTATACATTGTACCAAAGGCCAAGGTGTCTCAGTTTTCTAATTTTTTAATAATATTTTGTACATTTCAAGGACTCTTCTGTTTTTGGAGTGTATTTTTTATGTGTCTGTATTGTATCATACACACACATAAAAAGTGAATCTCTGTCCAAAAAATGCACTCCGTTTACTTTTTACTCACTGTGAGCATCATTCATTATTCTCCCAGTAATTAAGGTTAGGATATGTATTTTTATTCTATTCTTCTTTAGCAGCATTTAAATAAACTTTATCAGATTTGATGGTTTTGTTACAGACTTTTCAAAAAAGTGTTTTGCTTTTCTTTCACAAATGTGGGATTAAATTGTGTTAAAATGTACAAAACAGTGATGTCATGTTTTGTGACGAGGACCAGGCACAGAGAGACTTGATGAATTTAAGAATCTTATTTATATAACACTCTAGTCTCACTGACCACACAAACAAGCCTCACAACTTTTTTGCACAGCAGTTTATTGACCTTACATCCACACCTGTAGCTAATTTAGAATCACTGGTTAATTGAACATGTACTTCTACCCAAAGTGTAAAAAGAAAAGTCAAAATAATGCCAACAGCTGGATGGGAGGTCGGCTCATGTAACTATAGTACGAATCCCACATTGGGTGTGATGGTTAGCAGAGGCTTCAAAAACACATTGTAAATATTGTGATGTATTGAGGAAGTACAGCCTTGGTGGACGACACTTGAAGGAAGTGAAAAGGGTGAATAATCGTTTAAAAATTTCAAATATGATAATCTGTGATGAATAGATACTGCTGTTTCTGTATGGGCTCAAATTGTAGTCATAAATATTTTGTACTTGTAAATCAGGAAAAAGTAAAAAGAATTTGTGTGTGGACTTAGCCAAAAAAATATGTGTGAAACTCTGCACTCAAGTTTCAAGTTTTTTGACCCTGTTTTTCTTCCTTCTAGCTGATTGGTCAATGTTATGTCAATCACAAATTTAACTATCCAATCAGAGAACAGATGGGTTTGGCTGTCAGAGGGGTGCTTTTTTGAACTGCAGGTCCTTGAAGGGTAGTACAGTTTGAAGCTGGAGGATCTCTATATAGGGCTTTGGAGTGTGATGTCATGAGAGGGGGCGTGACCAGGTTTTTTGGTAGAGCCGCCATGTTAGTAGGCCAAACAAAGCACACGGGAGCGAAAGCATATGGAAGCATCAGCTATGGTTCGTACGTGCTGTGTCGTTGGTTGCAACTAGGGATGCACCGATACCGATACCGGTATCTGGTGTCGGCCTCGATACCACATTTTCTAAAGTACTTGTTAAAAGTCCCCTGATACCGGTCTGAGAAATGTCTATGTTTGAGCGGCGTGTAAGGGGTTAATCACAGGCGCCGAGTGCCCGCCCCCAGGCCCCGGCTGCAGCTCAGAGCGGGGGGAGAAGGGGAGGCGAGACATGTCAGCCGTGTGAATGAAGACAACAAAACAAAGGCGGACTGCAAATTGTGCTCAGCGAAATTGTCCAGAGGAGGCTCAAAAGGTAGCGCATTTAACACAAGCAATTTAATCAAGCACCTAAAATCCCAACACGAGTACAAGGAGTTTACCCACGCTTCTAAACCAACACAATCCACGCTGCAGCAAACTCTTGCAAGACGAGAGAAAATGTCCAGAGACAATCTACGTGCTGTGAAAATAACACAGGCAATTATCAAGTACATTGCATTGAGTGACCAGCCACTCTCGGAGGTAGAAAATGTTGGATTCCTGCGTCTCCTCCATGTTCTGGAGCCCAGATATGATGTCCCAAGCCGCCACTACATGACTGACACGGAGCAGCCTAAACTACACGAGTCCGTGAAAAAACATATCCACAGCCTACTGGAAGCCTCCTCTGCATTTAGCTTCACCACGGATATTTGGACAAGCAGTGTTAGCCCCGTGTCGCTGATTAGCCTAACCTCCCAGTGGATAGACGCGTTTCACGCCGCAGCGAGCCATTATATGCCAAAAAATTCCGCGGCTCGCACACCAGCCAGGCTATAGCGCATGTGTTTGAGGAAATGCTGCAGACATGGGGTATACCTAAGACAGCAGTACATGTTGTGCTTTGTGACAATGCCACAAACATGATTAAAGCCATGAATGACGCAGGGCTCCCAAGTCTGCCATGTGTCGCGCACACGCTCCAACTGGCTGTTCACGAGGGCTTATTAGCACAGAGGAGCATAGCTGATGCTTTAGCAGTGCGGCGGAAAATAGTTGGGCATTTTAAAGATTCCGCCTTAGCCTACTCCCGCCTCGAGGACATTCAGGGACAGCTCAACCAGCCAATAAAGAGACTGCAGCAGGACGTACAGACGCGCTGGAACAGCACGTATTACATGCTCCAGTCCCTCATTGAGCAAAAGCGAGTGCTGGGCGTGTCCGAGCACGAACTCCCTGACTATCTCGCCGCTCACCAATGGGCTCTTATGGAGACGACTGTTGCCATCCTCGCCCCCTTTGAGGAACTAACTAAAAACGTGAGCAGCTACGACGCACTAGCCTCTGATGTCATCCCAGCTGTGACTGTGCTAGCGAGACTTCTAAACAGAGAAACAGACGAACAAATTTAAAATTAAATTTTGTTTTTTTATAATTATATATTCTGTAATATGTTGCATACAACATGTTTTTCATTTTAAATAAATGTTCTTAATTCCAAACTAGTCCCTTGTTTGTTTGTTTTTTTGTTAAATTATAGGACTAAAGCTGTTACCCGTAAATTTAAATCATGTTTTTATTAAGTACTCGGTATCGGCGAGTACTGAAATGCAAGTACTCGTACTCGTACTCGTTTTCAAAAAAGTGGTATCGGTGCATCCCTAGTTGTAACGTTAGATCACACGATCGGGAAGGCAAGAAGCTGGAAAATGGGCACTCTTTTCATCGTTTCCCCTCCTGGAGGCAACGGGAGGGATCTCATGTATCCGATATTACTAAACGAAGACTAAACGAGCTGATATCAAGTTCTCTGCCATCCCCAGTTTTTTGTTGGTTTGCTTGCAACATTTTCTTTCCGGTGAGTTCTAAATAAATTCTTAATAGGCTTTTAGTGCCCACCTGAGAATTCATGTCGAGCGAGTAACAGGTGGTTTGCGTAACAAGTTCAAAATGCTACACACTACAATGCCAATAGCCTATGTGCATGTTAGCATATGCTACTTCTGGTGCGGAAACTCCTGTGGGGAGCTTTGTTTCCGGTGTCCTATTCGCACCTGGTTTACAGTCCAAAGCAAGTTAAGCAAATGAATGAATCAAGTGGCGATTTACATTTCTATAGATGTCTCGGGCATTTACCCAATATATCTGTAAATGATGTTCATCGACTTGTCGATATTTTTCCCCCGCGCCTCAGAGCAAAAGAGAAAAGGGATTCAAATGTTATATTTCTCAGATGTCCCTCGTTTATCGCGGGTGTTATGTTCTAAAAATAACCAGCGATAGGTGAAATCAAGTAGCCAATTTATTTTTTGACGGTGCAAAACGTTTCGTGGACATCGTGGACATACAGCACTGCACTTCAGAGTCACACTGCCAGCATCGATGCAGCGAATTCTGTACAGGGAGTGCAGAATTATTAGGCAAATGAGTATTTTGTCCACTTCATCCTCTTCATGCATGTTGTCTTACTCCAAGCTGTATAGGCTCGAAAGCTTACTACCAATTAAGCATATTAGGTGATGTGCATCTCTGTAATGAGAAGGGGTGTGGTCTAATGACATCAACACCCTATATCAGGTGTGCATAATTATTAGGCAACATCCTTTCCTTTGGCAAAATGGGTCAAAAGAAGGACTTGACAGGCTCAGAAAAGTCAAAAATAGTGAGATATCTTGCAGAGGGATGCAGCAGTCTCAAAATTGCAAAGCTTCTGAAGCGTGATCATCGAACAATCAAGCGTTTCATTCAAAATAGTCAACAGGGTCGCAAGAAGCGTGTGGAAAAACCAAGGCGCAAAATAACTGCCCATGAACTGAGAAAAGTCAAGCGTGCAGCTGCCAAGATGCCACTTGCCACCAGTTTGGCCATATTTCAGAGCTGCAACATCACTGGAGTGCCCAAAAGCACAAGGTGTGCAATACTCAGAGACATGGCCAAGGTAAGAAAGGCTGAAAGACGACCACCACTGAACAAGACACACAAGCTGAAACGTCAAGACTGGGCCAAGAAATATCTCAAGACTGGTTTTTCTAAGGTTTTATGGACTGATGAAATGAAAGTGAGTCTTGATGGGCCAGATGGATGGGCCCGTGGCTGGACTGGTAAAGGGCAGAGAGCTCCAGTCCGACTCAGACGCCAGCAAGGTGGAGGTGGAGTACTGGTTTGGGCTGGTATCATCAAACATGAGCTTGTGGGGCCTTTTCGGGTTGAGGATGGAGTCAAGCTCAACTCCCAGTCCTACTGCCAGTTTCTGGAAGACACCTTCTTCAAGCAGTGGTACAGGAAGAAGTCTGCATCCTTCAAGAAAAACATGATTTTCATGCAGGACAATGCTCCATCACACGCGTCCAAGTACTCCACAGCGTGGCTGGCAAGAAAGGGTATAAAAGAAGAAAAACTAATGACATGGCCTCCTTATTCACCTGATCTGAACCCCATTGAGAACCTGTGGTCCATCATCAAATGTGAGATTTACAAGGAGGGAAAACAGTACACCTCTCTGAACAGTGTCTGGGAGGCTGTGGTTGCTGCTGCACGCAATGTTGATGGTGAACAGATCAAAACACTGACAGAATCCATGGATGGCAGGCTTTTGAGTGTCCTTGCAAAGAAAGGTGGCTATATTGGTCGCTGATTTGTTTTTGTTTTGTTTTTGAATGTCAGAAATGTATATTTGTGAATGTGGAGATGTTATATTGGTGTCACTGGTAAAAATAAATAATTGAAATGGGTATATATTTGTTTTTTGTTAAGTTGCCTAATAATTATGCACAGTAATAGTCACCTGCACACACAGATATCCCCCTAAAATAGCTAAAACTAAAAACAAACTAAAAACTACTTCCAAAAACATTCAGCTTTGATATTAATGAGTTTTTTGGGTTCATTGAGAACATGGTTGTTGTTCAATAATAAAATTATTCCTCAAAAATACAACTTGCCTAATAATTCTGCACTCCCTGTGCTGTACAGGAGAGACGTCACGGAGGAGATCGTCTGCAGCGATCAGGACGCAGGACACAATGTGATGTAAAAAAAACGTGCAAACTTGCACTAAAAAACAGCGAAGTGAAAGGTGAACCGCGTTATAGCGAGGGACAGCTGTAATTTTGAAGGTAAGTCACAACATACCCTTCGTAAATACTAATGTATAGAAACCGTTACCAGCAATCATTCATTTTTGTGTGGCTTTTTTCACGGTTTGTTAACATGCTGTGTAGGTGTGTACTTGACTAGCTGATATCGACATAGCAGGGAAACATCTGGTTTGACTGTTCTTCACCTGTAGTTTGAATGCTGAACATTTGCCTGCTTAAATCATGAGACCAGTCACTACACAGAGATGTGGTTCTAAATGTGGACGATGTGTCTTCTGCTGCAGTGATGCAGTTCTGCTTGTGTTGAGTGATGTAAACAACTGATCGATCTTTTTTTTTTTTTTTTTTTTTTTTTTTTTGGCCTGTCCCGTTTGGCTCTTTTGCCATCAGAATTGTTGTCTAAAGGCAAACAAAGATGCCCAACGGATTTACTTTACCAAATTGACCATCACAGCCTTGCCGTAATGGTCCATTTGATTCACCTTTTATTGTTTATTTTATTTTCACTTACTGAATACGGGACAGACTTGACTGGGGGAAAGAAGGGGAGAAAGAAAGAGGGAAAGAGAAACAGCTGAGAAGAGGGACGGGGGAGAAGGGCAAAAGACAAAAACCAACAGAATGAGCAGAAAAAAAATGCATATATCAATCACCTGGATCACCTGCTGAGAAAGAAAAAAGAAAGCAAGCAGAAGAGAACAAGAGTAATAGAATAAACAACGTCACAATGATATATGGGAATATGACAGTAAATACTAAATATTAAACATTATTGTGCAGCACATAAGATCAACAGAACACAGTGTGCTTTGAGGTAGGAGCCAAAAAGGGTGTAGTTTGTGGGTGTGATCACCCGTGTGTACACCTGTGAGCATGGACGCGCTTGTTTTTTGTTTTTTTAAAAGGTTCCTTCATGTAATAATCTGCTAGAGGGTGTGGGGGGGCCACAGCCCCGTCCTCCAGGGCATGAAGCAGGTATGGAGGAGATCAAAACTCCAGACATCCAGAGGCCCCCAGAACACAAGAGACCAAGGAAGACCAACAGAGGGGCAGCTGCGCCACTGTCCCGGAAAGAGCTGAGGAGAGTCCCAGATGAGGGCTCACTCAGCAGCCGCGGAGCAGAAGCCAGGGGGAGTTGCAGTGACGCGCCCGTGAGCTCCGCCGGCAGCCAGCTGTGCCTGAGTGACCGAGCCCCAGGCCGAGAGGCCGGGGGCACCCCACCTCCGAAGTGCCCGAGCGAGCCCCAGGCTCCAGGCCCCGATAAGCGGCCGCCAAGGAGTGAGCCGGTGTGTACCTGGACGCCCACCCCCGGACACAAAGAACCACCAACGCACCGATGTCTGAGGGGGTCCGCCACTGGCAGGGGAAGTGGTGGTAGGGGGAGATAGGCCTCCAAACCTTGGAGGGCCTGAGATGTCCCCAGAGAGGTGGCGTCTGATACCCAACCTGACATATAGACACAGACATACAGGCACACACAGATACAAACATCCATTCCCACCCTCATGCTCTCATATGCACTTACTCCACACTCAACCAACGTGGAGACAGACATAAAGAGACATTGTACACACGATCACACTCCCCAAGCGTACTCTACAAACCGGGTCTAGGTACCCTTGCCCCTGGAGGGGGGAACTGCACCCAGACCCAGGTGGTGTTTCCCTTTTCCCTGCGGTGGGGGGAGGCAAACTGCCCTGACTCCGCAGCAGCAGGAAGGCTCCACACTCCAGACCGCAGTCGGACGGCCAACTCCTCCTCCTAGCCCCCCCGCTCCAGCAGGTCGCAGAGAATGGGGGTGAGAGAAGACTCCAAACCTCCCTCCACCCGCTCATTGTAGTGTTGATGCATGTGTGTTCTAAGGTGCATTTAAAACCCAGGAGGGCATGGAGCTACCTGCCAGAGAGCAGCAGGTAAGCGCATGGTCCCTCCTGCTAGCCCTCAATGTCTACGTGTATTTAAAATTGAGAGGTGGGCAACGATGCCAGGGGTGGGGTGTACACCCTGATGGTACTTTGGACTCCGTGTATCGTGCCCACCCCCAAGATCCTATATGTATGTGTAATGAGAGTGTGAGTAATGTGAATGTCTAAGTTGTGGGATAAAATTGAGGCAGAGGCAGCCAGAAGGGGACAGAGGGGGGGGGGGGGGGGGGGTAGCCTCCTCTGCACCCTGGTGACATACCCCTACTCCAAGGCCCTGCATGTGTGGGTGGTTGTGGTGGAGCGGGAAGAGGGAGGCAGCTGGAGATGGGGAGGGAAGGAAGGGAGGGGCAAGTGACCCCTCCCTGGGGCCAGCTCCCCCGCTGACCCCAGTAGGCACCCCCATACTCCCGCCAGGGAAAGGGGACCCAGGCCCATCCAGACTGGGGCCCAGTGCAGCAGCGCCGCCCGGCCCCACAGAGCCCGGGACAGTCCACCCAACCCCACCACAGAGAAAACTGCACCCACCCCACCATCCACTCATCTTCCAGACTACATAAGACAATAAACACCCAGGCTGAGATCTTCTTCCACCTCTCCTGTATCTCCCCTTCCTGCAGAGGGAGTTCCTGAGGAGAGGAAAGCTCCTGCAAGATGTGACAATCTCCCCCACCAGTTGAAGAGCCCCCCAGGTGGCTCGATGCACCGGCGGCACCCCGCTCCAGGGCTGGGCCCCCATGCACCCACCCGCCCACAACCCCGGCAACACACCAACCAGGACCCAAGCCCCCGAGGCCCGGTCCGGGTTCCAGCCCAGAGACGGAGCGCCCCCAGAACCTCACGCCCATCCCGGACCCACCCAGGGGCAGCCAGGCTACCAGGTCAGTAACCCACGTCCGTCAGCACAGACCCTCCCCTAGCTCCGCTGCACGCAGCCGCGAGGAAACAGTCACCTGAGAGCCAACAGAGCCCCTAACCGGACATGACCGCTACCCCGGGTTGAGCCCCCCAAGGAAGATGCCTCCGGGGAACCCCCCGACGCCCTAAGCCTGTCCCTACCCCCACACCAATCACAACAGTGAAGGCGGGACCAAACTATGACCCCCCACCCCCACTAGGTGATGGAGCTGATCAAAGGAGCCCAGAGCAATTGATCTGATGTGGTGGCAGAGGCTGTATCAAGACTAATGTAATCTAATAGATAATTTCTATATTGGTTAGAATTAAGATTATTTTTCTTTTTCCAGTTCATGAGGACTGTTTTCTTGGCTATGCATAGGGCAGTGAAAACCATATGGGCGATATTCTTTTCTGAAATGACATTATCTAAGCTGCCCAACAAACACACTAAGGGGGAAGTTGGAATGTTACATTTCAGACACTTTGATAAGTCTTCACATATCTCGCGCCAAAACTTCTGAACTGGTGGACAGAACCAAAGAGCGTGGATATAATTGTCCGGTGAATTGGTTTGGCAGTGTGAGCAGTTGTTGGTAGACGTAAAGCCCATCTTTAACATCCGATGACCTGTATAGTGCACTCTATGTAATATTTTGTATTGAATTAATTGAAGACTGGGATTTCTAATTAGATGAAAGGTTTTTAAGCAAATCTGAGACCAGAAGTTTAGGTCTAAGTTAACTTCCCATTTTGCAATAGGAAGTGATGTTGATTCATCTGTTTTAGAAAGCATTCTGTATATTTTGGATAGTAATTTGGGGGTTTTAAGAGTAAGAAATTGAACCACACTTGGTGGTGTTTGTAGTTCAACTTGACCCGGTTTAAATTTCTTTTTTACTATGGATTTAATTTGTTGATATTCTAAAAATCTTTTCTTGTTGATCCCATATTGTGTAACTAGTCCGTCAAATGAAATAAATTCTGTTCCTTCTAGTATATGTTCTAAATATTTGATTCCTTTATCACTCCAATCTGAAAAGTTTATCATATTATTGTTTTGTAATATGTCAGGGTTGTTCCAGATAGGTGTAAGTTTGCATGGGATTAATGAAGACGCTGTCAATTTTAGAAACTCCCACCATGCTGTCAGAGAAGCACTGATGTTGATGCTTTTAAAGCATTCATGTCGTTGGATGTTTGAGCTGATAAATGGTAGGTCTGAGATCTCTAGATTATTGCAGAGTGCTTGTTCTACATCTAGCCAAGGTTCATCTAAGAGGGTATGTTTTAGCCATCCTGAGATAAACTGAAGCCTGTTGGCTAAGAAGTAGTGCTGAAAGTTAGGCAGTTCTAGTCCTCCTTTATCCTTGGTCTTTTGTAGTGTTTTTAAGCTTATACGTGGGGGTTTATTTTTCCAAAGGAATTTGGACATACATGAATCTAGAGATCTGAACCAATCTTGTGGCGGTTTAGTTGGGATCATTGAGAATAAATAATTTATTTTTGGTAAGACCATCATTTTTATAGCGGCAACCCTTCCCATGAGTGATATGGGTAGACATTTCCATCTAGCCAGATCATCTTCTACCTTCTTTAAAAGTGGGATATGGTTTAATTTAGTTAGATCTGCAAGCTTGGGAGAAACATTAATACCTAAATATTTTATATTTCCCGATTGCAGTGGTGTAGAAGAGGAATTATGGAGGGAGCAATTAATCGGTAGGACTGTAGATTTTGACCAGTTAATTGAGTAATCTGATATTCTTGCAAAAGACTTTATCAATTCAATCACCCCAGAGATATTGGTTTGTGAGTTTTGGAGAAAGAGTAACACATCATCCGCATAAAGGCTGATTTTATGTTCCACGTTCTTGCATTTTATGCCCTTAATTACTGAATTCTGTCTAATTGCTGCTGCTAGTGGTTCAGTAAAAATTGCAAACAGTGAAGGGGAGAGTGGGCATCCCTGCCTGGTGCCCCTCAAGAGACAGAAGCTGGAGGATGTCTGGTCATTTGTTCTGACACAAGCTGTTGGGGAATTATATAATATTTTTAACCAGTTTATGAAAGAGGATCCAAAACCAAATTTGTGTAAAGTTGCAAATAGAAATTTCCAGTTAACTCTGTCGAATGCTTTTTCTGCGTCTAAAGAGAATATTGTAGTTTCTAGGTTTTTACTGTATGAGTACTCTATCAAATTAAGTAATCTACGTGTGATAGGTTTGTAGCTTGAACCCATCCGCTGGAACGTTAAAGGCAATATAATTACACTGCAAAGCAAGACACAAGTAGGCAAGCTTCTTCATGTTTCTCGTGCACGGGAGAGAACCGGACAGGCACCGTTCCTTCGCTTGACCCCAGTTGCTCTCGTCCGTTCTCCCGTACCACTGTTCTTTTATTGAGGTTACATGAATATGCATAAGTTCATTAACATATGACGTCTACATACACACAAAGAGTACCTTGCCTGTGTGTGTGTGTGTGTGTGTGTGTGTGTGTGTGTGTGTGTGTGTGTGTGGACTGCTGATCAAAGGGTCAAACATCCTTGGTCAGGAAGAGGGTAGCCTCCCCCTCCCCCTAGATGGTTCATCCTAGATAACACGGTGAGGAAGTCCAGCAGTTCATCTAAACAAAGAGCACTTAGACTAGAACAGACGCAACTACGTTAATCCTACCATAAAACAATAAGACACGGTATGACCTCTCATGCTCCCAAAGTGCTGTCTAATACACACAAAGTTTGCAGACTATCAAGGATCAAAACCTCTACCAATCTACAACTAATTACAAAACTCTAAGCATATATAAGTAAATATTTCTAAGCATAAATGACAATCAACAATACAAATCTAACAACGTGTATTTGTTGATGAGTGCCTACCTTTTATGAAACCAGTTTGGTCAGGATGAATTAAGAGGGGGGTTATTTTCTCCAGTCTCTTTGAGAGAGCTTTGCAGATTATTTTAAGGTCTACATTTATAAGGGATATTGGACGATAGCTTGAGGGATATACAGGGTCTTTGCATGGTTTTAGCAGGAGATTAATGTTTGCAGAATTCATATTTGATGGAAGTCTGCCCTTTTCTTTAATTTCCAACAACGTTCTGTAGAAAACTGGTGCTAGAATCGACCAGAATTCTTTGTAGAATTCTGCAGGAAAGCCATCTGGACCTGGAGCCTTATTATTGGGCATACTTATCAGGGCTTCCTGGAGTTCACCTGGTGTCAGTGGTGAATCCAGTGCCATTGCTTGAGTGTCCAATAATTTTGGAAGAGTTATGTTGTCCAAAAACTGATCAATTTCTTTTTTAGATGGGTTTATTTGTGGTGAATGCAACGTTTTATAGAAATCCCTGAAAATGTTGTTTATTTGTATCGGTTCATATATTGTGTTCCCAGATGAATCTTGAACAGCACATATAGTTGTTTTTTCTTTATTTATTTTTAGCTGGTTTGCTAGAAATTAACCAGATTTATTACCATGTTCATAATTTTGTAGGCGTAGTCTTTGTACTAAGAATTTTGTTTTTTTATCAATTATCTCATTTAATTCTAGTTTTGTTTTGCGTATTTTGTTCAATGTTTCCTGATCTTGGTGGGACGCGTAGGCTTCTTCTAGTGATTTGATGTTTTTTTCTAATTCCTGAATATTTTTGTTTTCTTTTTTGTTTTTATGTGATGAGAAAGAAATTATTTTACCTCTCATCAACAACTGATCGATCTAAACTCTTTAAACGTCAAAATTGATCATTAGATTTTTTATGGCACAACAGTGGTGAGTGTTCCCACCTTCTGCTCTTTGTAACTTAACGCAATCTTTCCGTTTTCGAGTTTTGGACATGATTTTGGAGGATATCTTTGCAGTAGCGATTGACCGCAAAGTAAAGCTACCGGAAGTGCACAACCCCACATCCGGTCTCAAACCAGGAAGTTAGCATTTTCTTGTGCACATAGTCAATCCGATTACTTATATCATGTGAGGGTGAAGACACTGCTTGATAAGATTGTTAAGGTTTGCTGTGTTTTGGTGAATATGTGCCCCAGTGTGGTTGTCAAACCAGGGCCAAATGAAACTTGCTCTTGTTGAATATTCATAAAACTGCTGTGTTGCATGTACAGTTCATTGTAAACAATTGGACTTTCTGTAAAGTGGTTTCAATAAAACAGAAAAGAAAAGTATGTTTTGGTTGTTTTTTATTCAAGATCTATTCACATGTACTTAGCAAGTACATACACATGAAATGCAAACTATTTACATGGCAACGCACAGCTGGCATCAATCGTGAACCACAAAATGAAACATTACTACTTTTTTAGAGCAGCACTTTGTTTGGAGAAGTATTTGCCAACAAGGATGGAGGCTTAAAAATAGACGAATCTTGCACCCAGCCGTTTGTGAATTGGATGTGCGCTTCCAGGGATGTATAATTCCTAAACTGATTCGCTGTGTATGCGCTGACTCCAAAGACAAGGTACGCGACGATATCAGGATAGGACAACGGCGGTAGGTCATCTGGGTTTCCACTCCACTGCCTTATTTCATACGGGTCCACGTTACCGATGCACGCTATTTTTTCCAAGTACCGTCTCTTGGAGTCTGGGCAATCTGTCGCAATACAGCCCTTTGTCTTCTGCACTGACTTTAAGCTTGGCTCTGGCAGTCCTGCTTCCAACACAGTGTGTTTGTTTTGATTCGTGGCCTTCTAACATGGCGCCGCGATCCCACAGCGGCACGTCAAAATGGCCTGTATTTTTATAGCGCTTTACTAGTCTCTAAGGACCCCCAAAGCGCTTTACACAACCTGTCATCCACCCATGCACACACACATTCACACACTGGTGATGGCAGCTACACTGTAGCCACAGCCACCCTGGGGCGCACTGACAGAGGCGAGGCTGCCGGACACTGGCGCCACCGGGCCCTCTGACCACCACCAGTAGGCAACAGGTGAAGCGTCTTGCCCAAGGACACAACGACCGAGACTGTCCAAGCCGGGGCTCGAACCGGCAACCGTCCGATTACAAGGCAAACTCCAAAGCCCTATAAATATCCGATAGAAGCTAGGTCCCCTAACTTTCAGTAGCTGTTGAAAGGATGAAGTTATATATCAGTGGTTAGAAACACCATTATTACTTAAGGATTCGTTTAACACAAAGTCAGGGCTGACCCGGGACCATGCCTGTGAGTCACAGTGCGCAGCTTGAAGGTCCTTTCACATCAGACGCAGCATGTGCTGCTAATGCTAACTGCTAACTAAAAGCCAAGGATCCAGAACTTGTTGCGCTGGCTGCTGAGCTCTGTGCGTTCTGCGGCAGCTCTACCTGTACTAGATGCACCTGCTCCTCGTCGTTTCCATGACTTTATGTCAGAGATTCAACTCTGTATTAAGCACGTAAACCTGTGACACAAAAATCACCAAACTGAGACCACAGACTGTTTTCCTTTGTGGTGATGAAGGAAAACGCTGGGCTGGCATGTAAAAGGGTATTTATTCCCTCAGGGCCTGAAGCTCCATAAAGCACCCCTCCAACAGCCAAACCCATCTCTTCTCTGACTGGATAGCTAAATTTGTGATTGACATGGCATTGGCCAATCAGATGAAAGGAAGAAAAATAGGGTCAAAATTCGTACACGTATTTTTTGGCTAAGTCCACACACAGATCTTTTTTACGCACACACAAATTATTTTTACACATACAAAACTGATTTGCAAGTACAAAATATTTATGACCACAATTTGAGCCCATACTTCTGGGTCATTTTGTTGGGATTGTCCCAGAAACACCATGCATGCTGACGCTCATTAATTAATGTTCTTATTCATATATAAGCATGTTTTCATTATGAGCTGACATCAGAACAACAAAACAATAATGTAGCATTATAACAAAAGTTAGGTGAGGTCCAAACACCAGCCAACAGAGAAGGCCAATAATGATATCACTGTAACCGCATGTTTTATTACTAATAAATAAAGAGCAGGAGTGTTTGTGGATGTTCTGATCCTGGATCTGTTTGCTGAGTCAATTTGGGACACAGCAGGGTGTGAGTTGAAATATGCAAATGAGCAGCAGCAGGAAATGAGCTTTGAAGTGTAAGTCTGATAGTTTGCTTTGGATTTGCTGGGTAAACAGGCGAAGCAAACTAAAGCCTCTGGGTAAATGACAAACACGAATATCAGCAGTCAAGGGAGCCCAGCCACTCAGCAATTTGTGCTTGTGCACACTGCAGTAGCCACGCTGTGTCTTACATTGAAATCTCCTTCAGCAGAAAGCAGAGCTCAGCAGTAACACGTTCAGCAAGGGAGCGCAGAAATCCACCACGTGATGGGCTCTGATGGCCAAGATGGAGTAACGTCCTTTACAACAGACTCAACGAATCCATGAAAACTAACTCATTTTAAAAAACAGTTCAAAAATGTCAAACATTACAGCATCGAGTTATTCCTGCTAATGTGGTGGCAAAAGTGTTGCTCTGTCAGAAAGTTTGTCTCCATCATAGTAGAAGTTTGGGATTTAACAGAATCTGGGCTGCTTGTATCTGACTCCAGCCAGAATACCGTGAGTATAGTGTGATCTGCTCACACGTCACACAGTGTGGGAGTGACGGGTGATTGACTGCAGATCAGTTGTTAATCTGAGTGCCATGACAAAAGGTGGAGGAACTCCACTGTCGAATGAACAGTGGTGCAGTTCTCAGAAATTCTTAAGTTCTGAGACAGTTTTTTTGAAACAATGTTCCCGGTGATTGTGTTTTTTGGTCACCATTATGCAAAAACAGGGTATGTCTAAGACTGTTTTTGGAACACGGCCCGTTATCTCTAAACCATGACTTTCTTCTGCTGTGGCAGCTCCTCTTGAGAATCAGCAGTTTACTCCTTGTCCAGAGACTCATATTTCTCACCCCGGGTCCATCCGAACACTTTCACCTGTGCTGACCAAGTCTGCTACTCCACGTAGCCCTGTTCCCAGGGCAGCAGTGCTCCGGCTTTCCCTGCACCCATACCGGTGCCTCAGGTGAGGGTGGCCAGGGCTGAGGCTTTGCTTTGCTGGTTTCTGCATCCATATCTGTTCCCTGAGTTGTGTGAGGGGTGAGGGGAGCCGTGACCCAGCCTACTCTTGCATCTGTACATGCTCCTAAGGTGGGAGTGACTGGCGTCCGGTCCACCCGGCACCAGTTCTGGTTCCCAGGGTGAGGCTGGCTGAGGCACAGCCTGCTCAGCCACCTGTGGCTTCCACCCTGCCACCTGCCAAGTCCCCCGAGAGAGTTCTCCACCTCTGTCAGGGCGCTGTGAGTTACTGCTGGCCCGTGGTCAGCCTCCAGACCTGCTCCGTCCCTGCCGTTGGTCACTTGGCCGGCCACCTGAACTGTTTTTTTGCCTTCAGAGCTGTTTTCACCATGGACTTGCTTCTTGCTGCTGGGTTTTGGTTTTTGGACTTTCAGGAACAGCATCTGAGATCCCTGTCCAGTCGTAGGAACATCAAAGATGCTGCACAAGACCTTCAAGCTCCTCTGGTAGTGTGTGTGTGTGTGTGTGTGTGTGTGTGTGTGTGTGTGTGTGTGTGTGTGTGTGTGTGTGTGTGTGTGTGTGTGTGCTGAACCAGAGTTTTCTTCATGTAACAGTATTCATTTGGCCACCTACAGCCTCGCCTACATTAACTGCCTTGTTTTTGACAATCCAAGTCATCCTTTGCTACTTAAACACCATGTCTAGGTCCTAGCTGGAAAATACCAGCTTTTACCACACGAGAATGTGTGTTATCATGAGAAATCCAACACTGACATATACACAATAGGCAGACATGCAGCTGGACACTAATGAGCACCTGGAACAATGTGGATCTTGTTCTCTAAGTTCTTGTTTTCTTATTACTCAGCACAGGATGTTTGCTGCAGAACTGGAGTTAATGTAATGACAGGGAAAGCTTTGTCATTGCCTTCTACTTTCTGTCGTGCAGTCTTAACACATACACACCAATATGGCACAGACAAAGGTATGAACCGTGCCTCTGAATATAGTGAGGTGCTGTCTTGACTGATAGCAGTTAGCATGCTGTAACGGTAAGAGCTGTCAGGAGGCTGCTACTGTACCTGATGGCCACCACACCATCTGCTGCCTGTAGGAGCTACATGGTGATGACGAGAATGATGATGATGATGATGATGATGATGATGTGTGTGTGTGTGTGTGTGTGTGTGTGTGTGTGTGTGTGTGTGTGTGTGTGTGTGTGTGTGTGTGTGTGTGTGTGTGTGTGTGTGTGCGATATTTACAAAAAAATATCTAAATCCTACCTGACATTATGAGAGCTAAAGTGTCATACAGTAGGGAGTGTGTATCCAACCACTGCATGTGTGTGTGTGTGTGCCATCTTGGCAGCTTGTTAATGGTAAACCCAGGTCCTTTGAGCAGGCTTTTGGCTGTATTATTAATGATGCCATGTCTCTCCATGTCTCCTAATGGCACTGCAAGTCCATCTGTAAAGACCGAATGTCCCAAAACAGCCCACTCAGTGACTGTGTGTCAAAGCCTGTGATTGTGGCTGTGTCTGGTGTGTGTGCACACGGCTGCAAATGGGCAATCAGTTTGTCCTCGGAGACCGTTGGTCATTGAAGGCCTGTCCATGTGTCCATCTGTGCACTGCAGGGTGAGTGAGTTCACCCTGTGTGTTCGTCTTAGTCTGCCAGCCAGTGCCCTGTGTCAGACACCCTGTTACTCTGGTGTGCAGTCCTGGCATCTATGTGCTTAGTTAGCAGACATTCAGATGACAAAGTGTGAGTCTTATCTGTGATAGTTTACATTGTGTTTTTCATATAGCATTAACTTAAAGCTACAGTGGAATGAAAGACCATCTATACTCTCCACATGTGCTGTTTTATAAAGCTATGCACTGTGCTCACTCACTGAGTGGTGACAGTTCAGCAGGGTCCCATTACAGAGTGGCTGCTAAAACGGCTGAGAGCCTGTCTGCATGCAGGGAAACCAGGCTCATCTGGACTTAATAAGCCTGCAAATGTTCATAACAAACCTTTGCACATTTGGTGTTCATGTAACAGATGGGTGATTATTAGCTCTCAGTAAAGATAAACACTTTATCGTTCCCATATTTGGGAAATTCTTTACATTTGAAGTTCAATTTAAATCTAAAGAGCATCTTAGTACTGACATAAGCCACAGTGTGTCACTACACCAGGTTCATTAAGCTGGCCAGAGAATGCTGAATGGTTTCAAGATTGTATTTTGCCAAATGTATTTCTTTTCTTCTGCACTGCAAAGACCTGTTGAACAGAATTATTTATAAGATATCAGGAAATGCTGAGACTTTAGGGGAAGGTGACAGCTGTTACTTTATAAGTAACAGCTGTCGCTCAGGGGGTTGGGAATCGCATCTGTAACCGGAAGGTCGCCGGTTCGATTCCCGGGCTCTCTGTCCTGGTTGTTATGTCCTTGGGCAAGACACTTTACCCTACTTGCCTACTGGTGTTGGCCAGAGGGGCCGATGGCAGCCTCGCTTCTGTCAGTCTGCCCCAGGGCAGCTGTGGCTACAACTGTAGCTGCCTCCACCAGTGTGTGAATGTGAGAATGAATGAATAGTGGTATTGTAAAGCGCTCTGGGTGCCTTGAAAAACGCTATATAAATCCAATCTATTATTATTATTCAATTCAACTTTATTTACACAGCGCCAAATCACAACAACAGTCTCCTCAAGGCGTTTTATATTGTAAGGTAGACCCTACAATAATACATACAGAGAAAAACCCAACAATCCTATGACCCCCTATGAGCAAGCACTTTGGCGACAGTGGGAAGGAAAAACTCCCTTTTAACAGGAAGAAACCTCCAACAGAACCAGGCTCAGGGAGGGGCGGGGCCATCTGCTGTGATTGGTTGGGGTGAGAGAAGGAAGACAGTATAAAGACATGCTGTAGAAGAGAGACAGAGGTTAATAATAACTAATGATCACATGCAGAGAGGTCTATTAACACCCAGTGCATCATGGGAATCGCCGGCAGCCTACGTCTATTGCAGCATAACTAAGGGAGGGTTCAGGGTCACCTGGTCCAGGCCTAACTATATGCTTTAGCAAAAAGGAAAGTTTGAAGTCTAATCTTGAAAGTAGAGATAGTGTCTGTCTCCTGAATCCAAACTGGAAGCTGGTTCCACAGAAGAGGGGCCTGAAAACTGAAGGCTCTGCCTCCCATTCTACTTTTAAATACTCTAGGAACAACAAGTAGGCCTGCAGAGCGAGAGCGAAGTGCCCTAATAGGGTGATATGGTACTACAAGGTCATTAAGATAAGATGGGGCCTGATTATTTAAGACCTTGTATGTGAGGAGCAGGATTTTGAATTCTGGATTTAACAGGAAGCCAAAACAGGAGAAATCTGCTCTCTCTTTCTAGTCCCTGTCAGGACTCTTGCTGCAGCATTTTGGATTAACTGAATGCTTTTCAGGGAGTTTTTAGGACTTCCTGATAATAATGAATTACAGTCGTCCAGCCTGGAAGTAATAAATGCATGAACTAGTTTTTCATCACTGTCAGGATGGCCTAAAAAGTCCCTGGTTCTGTCGGAGGTTTCTTCCTGGGAAAAGGGAGTTTTAACAGGAAGGGGTCATGTGATTGTTGGGCTTGTCTCTGCATGTATTATTGTAGGGTCTGCCTTACAATATAAAGCACCTTGAGAAGACTGCTGTTGTGATTTGGCGCTGTGTTAATAAAGCTGAATTGAATTACGGTCTGAAAAAATGTTTATTAGCATGAGCAGGTTTGGGATATGGCTTTTCGTTCGTTTATTTATTTATATAACATATTTAATTGCAACAAAAGTGTTGGCCAAAGTGCTGTACAAAGATAGAAATTACACAATAAAATTAATGCAACAAAAATAGCATCAATACAAAATACCAAATACCAAGTAACAGATAAATAAGTAAATAAATAACTGTCATGCTGTGTTGATAGCCAATGAGTAAAAATGTGTTTTGAGATAGGATTTAAAAAGATTGAGGGCAGGGGCCTTTCCTTTTTTTTTTTTTTTTTTTTCCTTTTTTTTTGCCTGTCCCGTTTGGCTCTTTTGCATCAGAATTGTTGTCTAAAGGCAAAGAAAGATGCCCAACGGATTTACTTTACCAAATGGACCATCCCAGCCTTGCCGTAATGGTCCATTTGATTCACCTTTTATTGTTTATTTTATTTTCACTTACTGAATACGGGACAGACAGAAAGAAGGGGAGAAAGAAAGAGGGAAAGAGAAACGGCTGAGAAGAGGGACGGGGGAGAAGGGCAAAAAACAAAAACCAACAGAACGGGCAGAGAAAAAAAAATGCATATATCAATCACCTGGATCACCTGCTGAGAAAGAAAAAAGAAAGCAAGCAGAAGAGAACAAGAGTAATAGAATAAACAACATCACAATGATATATGGGAATATGACAGTAAATACTAAATGTTAAACATTATTGTGCAGCACATAAGATCAACAGAACACAGTGTGCTTTGAGGTAGGAGCCAAAAAGGGTGTAGTTTGTGGGTGTGATCACCCGTGTGTACACCTGTGAGCATGGACGCGCTTGTTTTTTGTTTTTTTAAAAGGTTCCTTCATGTAATAATCTGCTAGAGGGTGTGGGGGGGCCACAGCCCCGTCCTCCAGGGCATGAAGCAGGTATGGAGGAGATCAAAACTCCAGACATCCAGAGGCCCCCAGAACACAAGAGACCAAGGAAGACCAACAGAGGGGCAGCTGCGCCACTGTCCCAGAAAGAGCTGAGGAGAGTCCCAGATGAGGGCTCACTCAGCAGCCGCGGAGCAGAAGCCAGGGGGAGTTGCAGTGACGCGCCCGTGAGCTCCGCCGGCAGCCAGCTGCGCCTGAGTGACCGAGCCCCAGGCCGAGAGGCCGGGGGCACCCCACCTCCGAAGTGGCCCGAGCGAGCCCCAGGCTCCAGGCCCCGATAAGCGGCCGCCAAGGAGTGAGCCGGTGTGTACCTGGACGCCCACCCCCGGACACAAAGAACCACCAACGCACCGATGTCTGAGGGGGTCCGCCACTGGCAGGGGAAGTGGTGGTGGGGGGAGATAGGCCTCCAAACCTTGGAGGGCCTGAGATGTCCCCAGAGAGGTGGCGCCTGACACCCAACCTGACATATAGACACAGACATACAGGCACACACAGACACAAACGTCCATTCCCCCCCTCATGCTCTCATATGCACTTACTCCACACTCAACCAACGTGGAGACAGACATAGAGAGACGCTGTACACACGATCACACTCCCCAAGCGTACTCTACAAACCGGGTCTAGGTACCCTTGCCCCTGGATGGGGGAACTGCACCCAGACCCAGGTGGTGTTTCCCTTTTCCCTGCGGTGGGGGGAGGCAGACCGCCCCGACTCCGCAGCAGCAGGAAGGCTCCACACTCCAGACCGCAGTCGGACGGCCAACTCCTCCTCCTAGCCCCCCTGCTCCAGCAGGTCGCAGAGAATGGGGGTGAGAGGCAGGGGCCTTTCCAATGTGGAGAGGTAAATCATTCCACAATTTAGGCGCCGCGACCGACCGGGCGTTTGCGGTCGTGATCGGGCGACTTTGGTGTAGCCAAGAGCAAAAGATCACCTGATCTAAGAGCTCTAGGAGGCCTATGAGACTGCAGCAAGTCAGACAGATACTCTGGGGCCTTTCCATTCAGAGCGACTTCATTATGTTTCCACAAGTCCATCTGGATCTGAATTAAATTCCTTCATCAGATGGTGAGTGCAAGGATCCGTGTGGACATCAGTGTGCCTGCACACCTCTCTCACCACGTTATTGCTGAACTTGACATTCTGTGACTGTTTACTTGGATCCATCTGTGGACAATCCTAAAAACTGAGATTGTGCTTTAAAGTTTAGTGCAAACATTCCTGCTCTGTCTCCAGTATGTGGATGTGCTCCTCAGCATCAAAGCTGTGTCAGAAACCAAACAACTGCTCAAAACAGTTTGACAGTTTTTTGTATTAAGCATTATGACTTCACTGAGGCCTGGATCAATGCTGTCGTGACCACGGTCAGCGTCTCTGTTCTCATCCTTTTAAGTTTTCCTTACAGTAAACTAGCAACAAGTGCACAGCTGAGATTCACAACATTGAACCTTTGTTTCTTCCTGTAGCTCACTGAAGACCTGTAGGCATCACATTCACACTGTAATGAGCAGCACAAGGAGGACTGTTAGAGCTTACAGCTTACTGAAAAGCATGCAAAACTCAGAATCAGCTGCACTGAAGGTGCATTCGGTGGTGACTATTTCCTGTGACCAACAATGATTGTGAGGTACA
>NC_137950.1:512500-515000 GCF_963969265.1 Rhamphochromis sp. 'chilingali' | reverse complement strand
TGTAAGCTCCACACACTTTGACTGAGTAATAACTTTGATGGAGTAGGTACTCCACTCCTCCGGTTTGGGAAACAGCAAGGTAAAAGCAGCTTTATGACAGCTTGGTTGATTTATTCTCACCATCCACCAGAAAAAAATGACAAGTGAGACAGAGGGAGAGAAAGAGGTGCAGAGAAGAAAAGAAAAAACACACAACAAGAGATTCAAAAGAATGATGGCGCTCCTGTCCTTTTAAAAAACAAGCACCCACTTCCCAAATGAAATGCATCTCCGAATAAATCAGTCCCGGGTTAATAAAGTTGTCTTCTATTTCCAGTGGGAGAAGGAAGGTGAGGAAAGGAGAAATGAGCAGCAGAAATATGACCCCGTCAACACAATCTCTGTTTTTGATTGTCTCCACAGAGGTCGCCATGAGCACTTCAGCCATTTTTCCTTCAACCTCTCCTATAGAACTGTTTTGCATGTTCCTCGGATATTTTTCCAACAGTAAATCAAAAAGCTTACAGCTTTAGACGAAGTGCACATGAGAACAACAGGAACACTGCTCTAAAAAAAAGAGATTGTTCTCAGCGAGTGGCAGAAACACAGATCCAACTGAGCAACAGAGAGATGCAGCTCACTGCCATTCAGTCCTTCAGTTTCATCTTTCTCTTTTTCTCATCAGCTGAAGTCAGACAGCCAAAAAAGTATTGCAGAATAAATAAATAGTGAAAGTTCTACATGTTTATAGAACTAAGTAGAGATGTAAATATGCCCGTTTGTTATTGCACACTTGCTTTATGGGCAGCACGGTGGTTAGCAGTGTTGCCTCACAGCAAGAAGGTCCAGAGTTCAGTTCCACCATCAGGCTGTCTTTCTGTGTGGAGTTTGCATGTTCTCCCTGTGTTTGTGTGGGTTCTCCCGGGTACTCCGGCTTCCTCCCACAGTATAGAGACATGCAGTTAGTGGAGCTAGGTTAATTGGAAACTCTAAATTGCTCCTGGGTCGTGGAGTGAACAGTGCCATCACAGGGCCACTACACTGCCTCCTCTCTGCACACAAAACAGCACCTAGTCAGGAAAATAGTCCTCTCACTCCCACCATTGAGGCTGAAGCTCTGGATCTCCCTCTGAAGGCTGCAGCTAACTAACTTCCAGCATCTGGACAGTCCTCAGTCATGCTAACGACAAACACAGCGAAGACTTTTCAGCCGGCATCCAAAGAAAAGCACGTTCATATATTCTGTGTGTGTTTTCAGTCATACTCAGGGAGTTTTGTGGAGACTCACTAATGAAGTAAAGTATTCAAATCCTTCAAAGAATGTCCCTCAAAGCTGCAGACACTGTTCTGCTTTTTGAAGACACAAATCAGTTGAGTACATGGAGACACTCTGACACAGATACAAGAACGTCAATCAAGAAAATCCGACTCCTCTGGCACGCCATTCTCTCATTTTAGGGTTTGTGTGATGGTGCTGTGAGAACTGACGATGATACCAAGCTTCTGGAGAACACGCATACACCCTGAAAGCATCCATCATGGAACAACAGCAACGTGCTGCTCAATAAACCATAAAGGGACCATCCAGCTTGTTACTGGCGAACATTTAAAAGGCACCGGCGGTGCACGGTGCATTAGGAGATGCTGAGTGGCTACCACTGCCATAAATGCTAAACTATATTCAGGTCGCTTACAACACACCAGCTTCTATGTCGGGGCCTTAGTCCTCTGTATTCACTCAGCCTGTAGTCGGCTGCAGTGTTTGAATCGTAGTTGCTGTTACAGCCCACACTCAGTGTGGTGACTCCGCCTGTCATTACTGAATCCTGTGTCCTGTGTAAGCACTTACAGTTGTATAAATAACATCTTTAATATAAATTATCAGTATCACATGGCAGCAGGAAGAAGACTCTGATTAAAGCTCCACCCAATGTTTTAATCAGGGGCTCACATACATGTGTATCAGAAATATCTTTAATATTACAGAGCTGAAAGCTCGAGGCTGAAACAGCCTTGAGCTTTCAGCTATTAAAGGTAATAATTACACAAATGTGATTAAAGCTTAAACCCAGTCACATCCGATATTTCAGAGTGATGGGTCACTGGAAACTAACTGCTACAACGTTTTGTCCTTCATAAATGATTTTGTACTTAATAAATACTTGTGTAGCATGTTGGTAGAGCGTTATATAATAAACAGTATTCTGAGTGTTCAGAAAGATTTTTTTAAAAGAACAAAGATTAAAAAAAACACATGAGACCTCGCCCCACTGAAGAGGACCCTTTCAAAATTAAAGCAGTGATCCAGCAGACTGAAGGTGCAGTTGTGGTGCTGTATGGGTGGTGGTCCTGGACTGTAGCCCTGCAGTGCTGCTGGCATTTATAATTAAACAGTAGCAGTCATGGAAGGTGCTTCCTCTTCCTCTTAAAGAGGATTTTGTCTTTGTGTTTCCTTCTTTTTCCACTTTCTCCTTTTCTCATCTCACAGAATAAACAAAGAAGACCAAACTGATTTTGACAA